>NW_012141969.1:258149-280577 GCF_000956105.1 Propithecus coquereli
TGGTAAAATTTTACATTATTATTAATGCTTTTAATACATATATTGTAAAGAAATGAATAAAGGCAAACAGCTATTATAAATTCAGTAATGATTTCATATAGAAACATCTTATTGATAACAATATATGATACACTTGGAAATAAAATAAGGGCGACTGTATTTGCAAGGCACTCTTTTTGTCAGGCAAGAGACGACACTGAGCACCAGAGTCTGAAGCGCTTGCAGTAGCTTCACGTCTTTCAGCGGCACTTGGCTCGCGAGTCGGAAACTCGGGTTTATAATATAAGGCATATAAAAGTTGGGGTGACTGAGCCTGTGAGGACACCTTAAAATAGGCCTAACACATTCCTGGATGCTTGGACCATTTGGCTGAGCGTCTACAGCCAGGTGCGCCGCCCTTTCTGTAGAGAGGGACGAGAGCTGTGGCATCCAGCAGCCCCTTTGGGACAAGGCCTTGAACCCTCAGGGTCACCGCTTCCACAGGTTTCCTGTCACCTCTCCTTACTCTTGCTTTTCTTTTTTGCCGAGGACGTCCATGCATTTTGCTAACAGTGACCATGACATGGACCGTAAAAGCCGCGCAGAACAAGACGCGCCCATGGCGGATCCACAGCGGATTGGAGGTGGCTCTAAGTACGCTCTTTATTTGAATTCAGACTCTTCTTCCCTTCCGTTGTCAGGGTCTTTGGGGCCAGTAAGGAGAGCCAAGGAGGATGTGGGGCTCAGAGAAGTTGCTGGAAAGAGAACAGATTGTTGTACAGACAAGAATAGCTCGATGCCACTTACGGTCAGCATTTATTGGGCTCCTGCTATGCTGATACATTCACAGTGATTCCATAGCAAGATATATGCAGAATGCACACATCGCCGCGGCTGTCGTTACCTGTGTTCTTCACGAGAGTTACCTGTGTTCTTCACGAGAGTCATGAAGGGTAGTTATCTTTATCCCCTTGCTGAGAAAACATAGACTCAGTGTGACGTGTGACCTGCTCGAGGTCACAAAGCTGGTGAACAGCAGAGCTGGAGCTAAATGCAAGTGTGACTCAGGACTCAGCACAGGCCGCAGCTCGGCGTCTGCACGGGAGCTCGGTGTCCCAGAGGACTTGGAAAAGCCCCTTCGCTGCGCACCGTGCGGCTGCCAGCACCTGGAATCCCTCACGGTGGGCAGCGGCTGCCCTGCGTGCGGTGCGAGGTGAACCACCGGGGGCCTGCTGCCCAGAGGAGGGGTCACACCTTCTAGGGAGCTGGCACGGAGGCGGCGCCATGCGGTGGAATCCGAGGTTCCAGTTTTTGCTGTGAAGGAAATACCTGTGAGCCCAGAGCCAGGAGTTTTTAGCCCCAGATATATCAGTATTTGACTTTTCACAGGATGCTCAACTTCTCCAAATCTCAGTTTCCCTTTCTGTAAATTGATGGTTCATTCACACATCAGATAGTTTTCTGAGCCCCAGCCTGGGACCCGGCACAGTGTTAGGTGGTATTCTCCACCCTTTAGGAAGGCAATGCAATGGTAGATGAATAAAAAAGTCATAATAATTCAGTGCAACAAGTAGAGTAATAGAGACCTGTAAAAACTGCTATGATGCCCAGCAAAATCAAGGAAGGCTTCAGAGAATAGGTGACATTTGAATTAGGTCTTGAAGACCTATGAATTGACTCAGACGGGGAGGTAAATTTGATATTGCTGGTGTGTGTGTGTGTGTGTGTGTGTGTGTGTGTGTTTCTACTATGCACGAGTTAGGCTTGGGTACACAACTGTAAATAAGACAAGGATCCCGTTCCTAAGACGCCGAGTCTGACCGGGGAGGGCGGTAACTACAACACGCAGCATTGAACACGGCAACGCGCGCACACACGAGCACCACCGACTTGGTCGGGGCAGGGGGAGAATTTCAAGCAGAGGACACAGGTTTCGCCAAGATGGTAAAGCACGAAAGGCGCAGGCCGCCGCCCCAGCACGGCGTTCCTGGATGGACCTGCAGAGGGCGGGGTAAACGAGGCCGGGGCAGGCTGCAGAGACACCCGTGTCTCGTAAGAGTTTGGATTTTAATCTGAAGGCAACGGGAAACTTTAACCAGGGAAATGGACCAAATGAGAAGTTTTTGTTTTTGTTTTTGCTTGGGGTGGGGGGAGAGGGATGGAAAGATCTCCTCTGATGCAGGAAACAGCAGTCCGGGAGAGGTCGCAGGGCGTGACATCGCAGGGAGGCTGCTGGCATGCGGCGGCAGCGGGTGGTGCGCAGGGCGAGAAGAGCTGAGCTAGAAGAGGCGACTTAGAGACAGATGAGGGCGGGGCGGGTGGGGAGTGAATCTCCACCTTTCACACAGTCCCAAGTGCTACCTTCAGCTGCCAACCCATCTCAAAAGCGAAGCCACCTACATTGCATTTCTGCCCCCCCACTATGCTCCTGCTCTTTTTCATTTCTTTGTTCCTGCTGTTTCTTCTGCCAAGAAAGCCTTGCCAACCCCATCCTATGCTTTCTTAGCTCCCCCATATCCTTCGGGATTCATTTTGAATGTCTCCTCCTCCAGAAAGCCTTCCCTGATTCTTTGCATTGGGCATTGGAGACCACCCGCTTCCCCACACCGCATGCCCAGGGCTGGGTAAAGTGCTCCCCTCTGGTCTTCCATAAAGCCTCATAATTCCACACTTACCCTCGATCACACGTTTATAACACACCCACTGTTATGTCCATTATCTGTGCTCTCTTAGGAGCGGGGCCATGTCTCATTTCTCTCAGAATTCCCACGTGCTAGCCCAGTGCTGGACACCTCAAGAGCCTTGATAAACCATGCTGAACGTAAATGAACAAATGAGATGCTGACACCTAGGTGTTGTTTTCCTTTCCTGGAAATCCCAGCACTTGGTCTCTGAAGACCAGTCTTTGATCACTCACCTAAGAAGCCAGGCAGCCAATGGGGAGCTGTGACCAGACCAGCTAACAGCACTAATTAAAACGTCCATCCCACGTGCATGCAAACCCAGCAACAGCATGTTAGGGAAGATAACTCCTGACCGAACTCATCCCCAGAGCTTTGTCCTGAGCCCGGCTGTTTAGAAGCAATCTGCTGCACGGCCACTGGGTAAAATTATTTCTATTTCGTAAGTGTGGGTGGGCACACGGGCATGCAGACCAGGGGCAGCGGGGCAGGAGCGACAGGGAGTCAAACTGCGGAGGCTTCAGGGATGAAAGCATAGTGAAAAACAATCCCTGGGGACCTCATCAGTTTGGGGTTAGAGAGCATGAACGAGGACAGAAATACCTGATTGTCGCATTTCCCCCCGCCTACCTAACTTTGACGTTCAACGCGGCATCCAGCCACGAGCCAGATTCATAGGCACAGACCTCAGGCAGATGCTGTCGCAGCCCTGGCCGCTGGCGCTGGTGCCCAGCTCCCCCCATCACCAGCTTTGTCACAGAGCAGGATTACAAGCTTACTCGGCGGGCAGACCCGGCCTCCGAGAATCCGAAAGGCTGTTCCGAGGAAAGGCGGTGATGGAGAGGTGGAGAGGGAGGTCTAGGTTCTCATCCCAGCTCCTCTATAACCCAGCGGTGTCGGCGTGTGCAAACGCTCGGCTTCTTGGGGTTCTCGTCTCCCCGGCCTTCGCATTGGGGGTTTTGGGCTGGGGCGGATCCCTGAAGTTCCGTCTCACGCTGTGACTATTGAAGGCTTCTCTCCCGATCTCACAGATGCGGGCACGTGTAAGTCCCTGCTCTTCCGGACAGGGCGAACTGGACCCCGGAATATCCACCGGGGCGCCCACTCCCTGCCCGCGTCTCTAGACCCCTCTCTCTTCCGCACACTCTGTTCTGGTTTTGTGGTGTCCATCATCTCCAAGGCGGTGCTTTTTGGCCGGGTCTCTGTCATCTTCCTCTCCTGGCCTTTGAAAGACGCCCTTTCCTTGGTCTGGCTTTCGACGGTGCTGCTGGCCACAGAACGCGTGGAGAGGAGAGAAAGAAAAGCAGGGATTCGGTGCGCCGACGCCGCTGCGTCCTCACGGAGTCCACGCGGTTCTCGCAGCGGTGCGCAGACCCGCCCGCGTTGCCGGCGGTGAGATTCCACAGCGCCAGACCTGGAGGCGTCCACCCTGCGCTCCGGACTGTCTTCAGGCTGCCTCCGCCAAAGGGGATGTTTCTGGAAGACGCCACGCTCTGCTCGGTGAGCTGTTGGCAGAGGTGACACGCCATTCTTTTCAGCTATAGTTTTTGGGGAGGCCAGAGTTTTCGGGGAGCCGTACAGAATGGAAACTCCTCCTGCTCGTGAAGGAACAGTGTGCAAAACTGATAACTCTTGAAACAGGGCCTCGCTTTTACTTGCGTTTCCTTCTAGATTCTTAATCGCTGTTACTCTAACCGTTCAGCCTTCGTCATCTGTGTTCAAGGGAGTCAGCGTGGACTCGGTAGATAATGGGAATGCATGGGTTTTGTGCAAGTGACTTGATTTATCCAACACATACATATTAAACGCCTACTGTGTGCCAGCCTTTCTGCTGGAGGCCACGGCTGCTAAGAAGACACAGCCCTGGGCATTCCGAGTCCACAGGAGAGATGGTGGGAAAGGAGAGATTTGCAACCAGAGCTGCGGGGTAGGAACCTACACTGGAGCCCAGGGAGGTAACGACCAGCTCTCCTTTGGGAAACAGGGAAGGTTCTTATCAGAAGGGGTTTGCAAAAATAGAGCGGGGCAGGCGGCCAGAGGGAGGCGAGGATGCCCTGACGAGACGCAAACGTGCAACGGATGCCGCGGGAAGCCCCCAGGGGCCGCGGCATGGGTGCGAGGGGTGGGAGCGAGGCGGGTGAGTGGGTGGCAGGGCCACCTCCACACGACGACGACGCCTGCTAGAGCCGACAGAGGGAAGGGACTCACAGGATTACGGGGGTCGTGTGTCCCGCACGGCGCCCGGCATTCCCTATGGGTCAGCTCTTCTGACCCTCGTCTGCCCAGGGCCGGCCCTTCTCCATCACTCGGCCTGGGGCAATTTGCTAAACATGACTAAGCTTTTAGAACCACAGTAAAATGGGCATGATAGTATTCTCCTTGCAGGGCTGGTATAAAGAAACAGAGATTTCTGTTTCTGGCGGGTAAAATGGAGCCTGGTAAATGTGTGGGTTCCGATCCCCCAGCTCCTTTCCACAGAGGTTCCCTCAGTGAGCGCTGAGCAGAGACGGAGGCTGAGGAGGGGAAAGAGTGCTCCTTCCTCAGTGCTCAGGAAGTCGTGTGCACGTGAAATTTCTATTCTGGAAGCTCAGCACAGGAGGGGCCCTCAGCGGCAGAACCGGAGCCGTGTGCCCCGGGCAGGTGCCCCGCCCAGGTGGTCGTGTGCGCTGCTGGGGGAGACGTGCCCCGCGAAGGGAGAAGGACAGCAGATGCGTTTGCTGAGCACGTTCCAGACATTTTATCAGTTACCTTCAAACTTCATAACAAAACTGCAACAGAAAATCATAATGGTATTAACAGCACCTGCCATTTGCTGAGCTTTGATAAGACACAAGATGCTACACAAAATCAAACTTTACTGTGTGACCTATTCACTTTCTATGTTATTTAGTTTAATTCTTACAAAGGCCTTATGAGGTAAGTATTATTGAGCCACATTTTATAGATGAGGAAATTGAGCCATGAAGTGATTAAGGATATGTCCGATTCATTCAGCTCATCAGTTAAAATGCGAGGATTTAGGCTGGGCATGGTGGCTCACAGCCGTAATCCCAGCACTTCGGGAGGCCAAGGCAGGAGGATCACTTGAGGCCAGGAGTTGAAGACCAGCCGGGGCAATTAGCGAGATCTCATCTCTACAAAACATAAGAGAAATTAGCCAGGCTTCGTGGTGCACGCCTGTAGTCCCAGTTACTCGAGAGGCTGAGGTGGGAGGATCATTTGTTTGAGCCCAGAAGTTTGAGGATGCAGCAAGCTGGGATCACGCCACTGCACTCCAGCCTGGGTGACAGAGCAAGACTCTGTCTCAAAAAATAAAATAAAATAATTTTTTTAAAGCAAGGATTCAGGCTGCACAGGCTGGGGAGTCTGGGAGCAGAAACCCAAGAGCGATGGTCTTACCCCCAAAGTGAACAACAGGCCTGAGTCTTACCTCTTCCAGGGCAGAGTCTGGTCTTGTGAATCCTTCCCTGCTTGCCGTGGAGGTGGGAGGAGGAAGAAGAGGTAGGATGGTCCGTAATCAGGACTGGCCATGGCAGACCAGCTCTATGGAGTGGTGATACCTCTCTATAAACAGCCACGGGGGGAAGTAACTCAGAAAAATATAATACTCTCTTCCGAGGCTATGTTGGGAAGCCCTGCTCCACTAACCTCCCTGATGAGAGCTTGCTGATAACTAAGTATTACTGATCAGACTCACAGGCGATAATTACCAGGTAGAAATTCAGCCTGGAAGGTGAGATGAGAACGATTGTAGCTGCTTTGGTGCCCTCCCCGAGGGGTAACATCTGTGGACAGAAGATGGTGGATCCCTTTGGACACAGAGGAGGGGATACATTTTAGAATTCCAGAAGCCCTGTGGCCCTGATTTTAGAAAAATCGTAAATAACTCTATCTAGTACTAAAACTGGCATATTCACATGTTTTTGCAAAATGACCAAAGCAGGATATTAGAAAAATAAATCCAATTTCTCTGCCACCTCGTTGGAACAAAGCCATTCTGAGGGCCGCTGTCCCAGAGCCTTAGCTCAGCCTGCCACGGCCCCAGGAAGACCCAAGCCCCACCTTGGATGCCTGGTGGGTCATTTTCATTTTATCTTTTGTCTTCCATTTTTCAATCTGGCTCTTACTGCCTGAACCTCGCTGTTTTGTTTCACGGCTACTGCTATTTTGGATTTGTGAAGTCATTTCTATTCTTAAGTGAGGAAGTGTGGTCAGACAGTGAGAGACCGCAGTCAGAGCTCCAGCATCTCGCCCAGCAAATGAGACACGCAAAGCTAGATCCAGCCTCCCCACTCTGCCTTCCGGGGGGCGGCTGAACTGCCTGCTCACAGAGGACACCCCAGGGGAGGGGGAGGCCTTCGTGCCGGGCTTTGGGGCCACAAAGCAGAGTCTGTGATAGGCGTATCTGGAGCCCTGAAGCCCCTGCCCAGGGGGAGGGAGGCGCACCAGGGGACTGAGGGCACAGGGCCTGGGCGTGGAGGCTGTCCAGTTCTGAGATCCCTGAAACTTGGATACACAAAGTCTCTGCTGCACCAGCACGGCTAGAGTGGGCCCTTAAACCTCCCTGACCTCCTGGCCTAGCACAGGGATTGATCTTCCTGGAGAGGACCAGGTGTCCCCTTGTTGCCTTACGGGTGATGCCCAACTGCTGTCCCACCACCAAAGCATCCGTCTCCATCCCAGGTCCTGCGGATATAGCCAAGGCACCTGGCAAGCCGGCTCACCTCCCTCTCCCCTTGCTCTTCCAGCCATAATTGGGCAAATGCTTTCCTGTCTTAAAAATGCACGGGCACAGAAGATGAATGGGGGCTCGGAGCTGAATCCACTATTACTATTCTACGCGAACCTGTTGTTTATTTTCCACGGAAACGAAATAATGGATCTAAACTGTTTGCTATTACTTTAAGGAGCTGCTGATACATCATAGAAATATTTGAAAACATTCTCTCTAGATTCATGATTCTACTTCAAATACAGCATTTTCTCCCTTCTTCCCCCTCCCTTATTTTTTGCAAAATCTTTGCAAGTGAAAAGAGCTTTGCTTGGCCAGGAGTTGCAGCAACAGTTTTCCTTTATCCTGGGCTGGAGTGTAGTTGATGACATCAGGGCATGATCTCTATAGACACCTGTCCTGTTCCTAATTCTGGGCACTTTGGTGTTCTGCCAGCGTTTATTACTTCCCTTAATACCCTGCCGTGACATGTGAGCACCAAGAAGAGAAGGGGCTTAGCCCAGCCATATGGGAATCTGATGACAGAGTTGAAATTGTCACCAAGTCATGATTCTATTCTTGGACCGTGAGACTGAGGACTGATACACCAAAGGGAATAGAAAATTAAATTCATTAACGGTCCATTGCGTAGTTGTTTGATTACATGATTTTGCTACTTATTCATCATTTATTCCAACCCCATCTTATTCCTGGTGAGGAAACTAAGATTAGAAAGGAATTCAAGTGCCTGCCTAGCTCAAGGTCATCTGGGAAGGTGGTGATAGGACCAATTCTTGACTCAGACATCCCACTCTAGGGCTCTTGCCTTCCCTCTCCCCAAACTCGTGATTTCCACAGGAACCAGGGGGATTCAATCAGCTTATTTGATTATTTGGGTTATACACCTATTAAGCAATTGCTATGCAAAGACCAATCCAGTGAAGCAGATCGCAGCAGCTTCTAATGACTATGGCAGGTTGAGAAGGCGTGGTCCCTGGCTCCGGGAGCTCAGACCAGGAGAGGCCCCCAGGCCACACCTTTGCCTCTCTCCCACGCCTGAAGCAGCAATTCTTAGCCAAGAGCTCTAGTCTCAGCCACCAGGGGACATTTTTAAAAATGCACCCTGGGCTACTGGATAAGAATTTCTATGGGGAGCATTTTGCACAGCCTCCACTGGGGACTTCGAAGAAACCTGTTCATGAGAAACACGGCTCTCAAGCCTCCCGATGACTGGCAATGATGGTTGTGGGAAGGAGAGAAGTCTGGATGGAGGCAGGGGTGGAGAGAGTGAGTTTCTGTTGGTAGTCCGGAGGGGCTCTCCAAGGCAAGAGGACTCGCCGCATTCGCTTTCCTGCACTAAGCTGGAAATATCCCAGATACCATGTCAGTAGGGAAGTGGAACGGCCCAGTCTATATGAAACATCATCTCTTCCCGCCAATCCTGTCTCTTGGAACTCAGGGCTTCCAGCAGAAAAACCAGGTGAAGACCAGTCATAAGATGCTCCAAAATCATGACGCCTAATGATGCGGTCAGCGTCAAAAAGTGAAACCTAACGCATCTTTCATCTTCTGTCTCTTGTTCTCGGCCTCATGTTGGAAGATATACCCGAGTTGGCAGGGAGACCTGGGCCCGCGGCGGGCATGAGTCAAAGGCTAGCTTCAACTTCTGACCTAACAGAGGCTTTCTCCCAGAGGAAGGTGACATTCCACCTGGTTTGCTCCTGGCGTGGTGCGTGTCAGCGGCCTGCGGGACTCCAGCCCAGCTCCCGCATAGCTGGGGGCGGAGTCCGATCCCAGCGCGTGGCCCGGCGCTGACCGGGAGCACGGGGAGGGGACTGGGGACACCGAGCGGTCGCCCGGGCTGTGCGTCCTCGGCCAGGCGACCTCGCCAGCGGCCCTCGCGCCAAAGGGAGCTGTGGAAGGTCCGGGGACGGAGCCTGGCGCAGCCATTACGAGGCTCAGCCGCGGGAGGCAGCGGTCCTCCCTCCCTGCCCGGGCCTCCGCCAGGGTCCGGGGCGGCTCGGCCAGGGATCTGCTGGGGGCCTGGAACGTCTGGCGGCAGCTTCCCCTGGAGGAAATCGCCGTCACAGAGACAGCCACAGCCTCATTGCCAGGGCCAGGCGCGGGCCTACGGCGCAGAAATCGGTGGGCACGTTGATTGGCTGGTTTCAAAGGGAACTTAAAACGCTTTCCGTGGGGCACGCACTTCCCGGCTTCCCCAGCGCCTGGCTTCCCTGTTACGCTGCACTCAGCTGGGTTTGCCTTTCACCTTTGGCCCGCGTCCCACTGTCATTCTTGCTGTCTGGCTCCTTTGCTCACTCGTGAATCCACGCGCCTCTGCGGCAAGCGTGGGCACTGCGCCTCTGCGGGCTCGGAGCAAACGCTTGCCTCGGCCGAGGTCCCGCGACGGTGAGCACGAGAGGCGGGATCAAAGCCCTGACTGCAAGCCCAAAACGCGTTTGCCTTCCTGCAGACGCAAGCACGGTCTCCGGGACTCCGGTGCCCTCGCCCGCCCCAATTCCCGTCTCTCTCCCCACTGACCTGCCCTCTGCACGCATGCGTGCACACGCATACGCTCACACGCACATGCACGCACGCACACAGGCACGCACACAGGCACGCACACGCACACAGGCACGCACGCGCACACACGCACACGCGCACACATGCGCGAGCACGCGTGCACACACACGCACACGCGTGCTCGGACACACACACGTGCACACACGCGCGCGCACACGCACACGCACGCACACATGCACACACACACGCACACGCGCACACGCGCACACTGTGCGACGCCGTCAGATCTGGAGATGCCCTGGTACGTTTCTCTTCCTCCTCCTTTGGCCTCAGGATGACTCAGAAACGAAGGGGGAAGATTTGCGTTTTCCTGATGATTAGCAATATTGAGAAACTTTTCATAGATCTGTTGGCCATTTGTACATCCTCTTCAGAGAAACGTCTATTCAATTCCTCTGCCCATCTTTTAATTGGGTTGTTTGGATTTTGCTACTGAGTTGTAGGACTTCAAAATCGTCAAAAACAGAGAGTAGAATGGCGGTTGCCAGGGCTGGGGGAGGGGAAGCAGGGGGTGGTTGTTAATGGGAATAAAGTTTTACTCGTGTGCGATGAATCAGCTCTGGGGATCTGCTGTATAGCATTGTGCCTGCACTTAGCAATGCTGTGTGTGCACTTAAACCTTTGTTAGGAGGGTAGGTCTCAGCTAAGTGTTCTTACCCCAATTTCAAAAAACTAAGGGGGAAGCCGATGAAATGGGGAGGATGATGCAGTTAACACCACGTTTATTTTCCTGGATCCTCAGACAACGCAGCCCAACCTGGAATTGTTTGGGTTGGAATCTTACAGCCTTTGCCCTTTTCAGCCTTGTTACTGAGGATCGCGCCAGCCCCACAGTCAAAAATGTGCCCTGCAAAAAAACCGTAGTTGTGAGTGCAGGAAGTTAAGGAATGGCGAACAGCTCAATGTACATTTAACTTCAGGCAGCCACCGTGTGAGGATAAGCAAGTTCTGGGGATACCGTTTATCGCTTAAAAAATCCTCCTTGGTTTCAAAATTAGCATATGTCTTTTCTCTGGAGTCCACGTCCCTGTGGTCTGTGACAGCCGGAGCGTCATCTGGTGGCAGGTAAGGTGCAGCCTGGCTGGCGGAAATTGCTGGGTCTGTCCTCCACTGGGCAAGAAACCGTCGGGCCCAAATTGCTTTCTGCACAAGTTTGTGTGAGCGGCCCTGCCGTCCTGACCCTTCAGGCTAACGCAGCTCCAAGATCTAACCTTCCTGATCACCCCTGCAAAGTGTTTTCGGTGATGAAAAAAGAAATGTGTTTACTTCCCTTTGAGAACCATTCTTTTCCCATACCGAGGCCGGGGGTCATTTCTGGACGGCGGCGAAGCATGGGACGGATTAGTAGCCACCGGGATGAGATGTGCGGGGCACTGGGAAGGCTCCCCTGGAACCACGTCAGGACTTGCAGCGGGCGTTGCCCCCTTGCCGTTCTGTGGTTGAATCGTTTGGAGGGGCTGGCACCTTAGATAGGGGTGTCACCTCACAGCGATGTCCAGGACGGATTTGCTGTTCATCCCACTGACAAATTACCATCCAAGCCACCCTGCTTCCCTCCTGTGCAGACTTTGATGCTGGCCCACTCCCTGCCAACTTCTGGTTCTTGCAGGTGAGAATGAAAGCAGCCACGAGCTTCCCGACGGCCGGCCGAGATATCAACACCGCTGCCTTCGGTGTTCCACGGCGTGGCCAGCCTGCCCAACCCAGGCCCCACGAATGCCTCCTCCCAGGAACGCTGACTGTGCCCAGGCGAGGAGCTGACTCAGGACGGACTGGGCGTGAAGGAGGGAGGGGCTGGTGAGGGAGACTGCTGAAGACAGGGACGGAAAACAGTCCTGTGAAAGGAGGATTGGATTTCTTCAAAGGGCGTGAACGTGAACACCAGGAACCAGAAACAGGTCGGCACCGAGGAGCTGGCCCGAGGATGGGAGTGAATGTGGAAGATAAGCCAGAGTCAGAAATAAAAATGTGTATTTATTTGGGAATTGGAACCAAAAATAAATTCTGATTAGACAGCGTGGTGGACGGACGCATTTGTTTGGCACCTGGACGGTGGTCCTACAGCAGCACGATTTAGCTATGGCTGCCATTCGTGCGCCGTGGCTCCCACCTCATCTGTCCCCATGCCCACACCCCTTTCCTCTCCTGCTCCAGCCATACTGAGTGTTCTTCAGTCTTCAATAGACCCTCTACCACCACTGGCTCTTCACATTCTCTTTTCTCTCTTTCTAGAACATTCCTAAGCCAATGTCATCACTTGGCAAATGGTTGCCTCTTCATTTCAGGCACTGGCCTAAATGTCACTTCCTCCAGGAAGCCTTCCCTGAGTACTGCCTCCTCAGTTTTGGCTAGATGCTTCCTCCATGTGCCCTCATAGCTGCTGTGCGTACCTATTCCCATATTTATCATCCCTCTTCATAATTGCTTTTTCATTGTTGTGCTCCCCCAACAGACTGTCCATGCCAAGAAAGCAGGGACCGTGTCTATACTGCATCTCTCCTGTCACCAATACCTAGCAAAGTGCCTGTCCTAAGTAAATGGCAAATAAAATTTTATTTATTCGTATGAGGCACTTCCTTTTTCCTGCCCCGAAGAGAGAGTCAGACACGCATTCTGACAAGAACGATCAGTGTTAGCACTATAAATAATCATTCTGTTGTCCAAACGACAAGATGAGTTAGCTTGGTCTCCCCCACAGTGCCCACGTCCCTTGGGGAAAGGATCTGCATGTTGCCCCTCTCCTCCCCTTCCCCTTCCCCTCTCGCTCCCAGCTACTCCCTGCCACAAAGCCCGGCAGCACGCTGGCCTCGCAGGAAACGCTCCAGGAGAAGTATTGTTTGATTGCAGTGCTCAGCTATCAGACAGGAGGGTTCTCTCTCCCCTACGACATAAAACAATTTGCTTCAAACTCGTCTGAGTGCCTGAGATCAGACAAGACTCCTTTTTAAAATGGGAAAATGGGACTTTAATAGGTCTTGGCCTCTTTCTTCCCCTACAGAAGACGCAGCAGGCGTTTCGCACAGCTGAGATGCCGTCTGTAGCCAACGCCCCGCGGGATTCGACAGGGACTGTTTGGCCACTGGAGGGCTCTTACAGTTTTCCATGTAATGCGATTGAAACCTACTCAGAATGGCTGAATAATTAATGCCACGTTGTACAAACTGTACACCCCGGTTCCTATCACACTTTTTTAAAATATAGAATTTCGAGAAGACCAGACTTAATTGACTGTGTGTTTTGCTTCTTCAACAAAAACATGAGATGAATAATTTCCCCACATCATTGCTTTACATTTCCCCATAAATAGGGCATCTGTTAGCTTGGATTATTATGTATGCAATGCTAACGTGATTAGGTTCAAACGCTCACTCAAAAAGCTAATTTTTTTAAAAGAATGACTCATGAAAAAATGAGAATAAGAATCGAGGGAGAAAAAATATTAAGAAAAAATCTGGTAAGGGGCAGAATTTTAGAGTAAGTAGGAGTAGCTTGGCATTTAGAAGTCAGAGGACGGGTACCATTTGTTCAACAATATTTATCGTGGGCCTACTAGGTGTCAAGCACGGTGCTAGCCACGGGACAAACAAATGACAGCAAACAATAGTAATAATGACGGCCTAGGTGTCTAAGGGCCAGGGCTCATCTCGTTCACTAATAAACCTTAAATCAGAGCCTCGTATGTGGTAGGCACGCAACAGTATTAAATATACAGGTAACGTTTACTGCACATCTTATACATGCTTTGGATTGTTATAAGAACTTTACATATATGTTGTCATCACTAATCAACACCATAAGATTATAAAGTTAGCAATTGTACTATCCTTATTTTGTGGATGAGGAAACTGAGACTAAGTAGGACTAATTGGGTTGCCTGAGGTCAGGAGAGGTGGAATTAATACTCAAGTCTATCTGACATCAAGTCTGATTAAAGTACATGCTTCCAATCATTAAGCTATACTCCATAAAGATGATATTCTAGCAATCTGGGCATTGGCACCTACTACCAGGAATAAATGTGCAAGCAAGTAGCCAAAATAAAAGTAAGATAATTGGAGAAATGCACTTCTGTTTTATCACTTGTCTGCCTAGAAAATTCTGGAAAGGCTTCGTGTAGGAGCTAAAATTTGATTTGGTTCATGAAGATGATGCGAAGAGAAGCTGCAGCTGATGCCCCAGAGACACATCGTGTGAGTGAAGGACAAACCTTCCCTGTCAAGGCTTACTTGGGACCGTTTGTTACTACACAATGACCTGTCTTATTCTGACTGCTACACTGTGATAGGAAGGCTTCTTTCAAAGTGTAATAAAGAATAATTACATATATATCTTGCTTTTTTTGGAGCTAAACATATGTATATAGAAAAGCACACGTGTAGGGAAGCATGCAGCTCAGTGAGTTTTCATAAACGTAACATACCATGTGCATAGAACAAAAGATATAATTTGACCTACGTCTTAGTAGTCCCTCTCTGTCCCTGTGTTAGTTCCCCAGGGCTGCTATAAAAAATTACCAAAAACCGGGTGGCTTAAAACGGCAGAAATTCATTCTCATGGTTCTGGAGGCCAGAAGTCTGAAATCAAGGTGTCACCCGCACTGGCATCTTCTCGAGGCTCCGAGGGAGCATCCACCCCACGCCTCCCGCCCAGCTCTCTGGTGGCTTCCAGCCGCCCTCGGCGCAGCGTGGCTTGTCGATGCCTCACTCCAATCTCCGCCTGCATCTCCACAAGTCTGCCTTCCTGTGCAGCTCAAATCTCCCTTTTCTTTCTCTTACGAGGGCATCCGGCATCAGATTTAGGGCCCGCCCCAAATTCAGGGTGATTTCGTCTTTAGGTCCTCAACCGTATTTCCAAGGGCCTGTTTCCAAAGAAGTTCACATTCACAGGTATCTGGGGTAAAGACTTGGGCATATCTTTTTCAGGGACATAATCTATCCTCTGACACCCCCTTCTAAGTAAAATCCTCCTCAAGGGTAACACTGCCCTGTTTCACCTGTTTCTCTACTTCGTACAAATGGAATAATACAGTTTGTGCTTTTTGTGTTTGGTTTTGTATTTCTCAAAATTATATTTGTAAGATTCATTAAGATTGTTGCATATATCTCTAGAAAATTTACTGTCATTGCTGTAGCGTGTTGAGTGAATATGACATCATTTATCCATTATACTGTTACAGGCATTTAGGTAGTTTTCAGTTTGGTATTATTATAAATAATACTGCTCCGAACATCTCCGTACGTCTGTTTAGGCGAGCTTGTGCATGGATCACGTTGACAAGTATCTGAAGGGAGATCACGAGGTCACAGGGTATACACGTCATCAGCCCTAGTAGGACGACCAACCAGCGTCCCAAGGTGATTATGTAAGACGCTGGAAAGTTGTAAGCAGATGATCTGACTTAGACATCCCCAAGATCACTGGCTGCGGGGAGACGATGGCACAGAGGTTCAGCTTCAACATGACACTCACAGAGGGAAGAGGTAGGGTGCAAGTCTACGAGAAAGTCGGGGTCAGAGTCTGGAGGATTTTCTGACTCTTAGCCTGGAAGTGTGGGCTCCTTTTGTTAGGGAAAAAAAGTCATTTTTAGAAGTGTAAGAATGATGTTATTAGACTTATTCCTCAGGAAGACGGATGGGAGCCGGTTAGGAGAAGAAATTACACCTGGAAGGAGACATGGAGCACACCATCCCGCAGTGTGGACAGGGGTGCGGACGGGAGGCGGGAGACGCGGGCCGGTGGAGCCACAGACCCGGCAGCTCCCCCGAGGTGTGATCAGGAGAAGGGGGGCAGTCGGCAGTGCCTCGCAGCTTTACAGCCTCTTTAGGACACTTTGTCCAGGACAGCGGGATTGAGTGTGACTCAGCTTGTTATTCTCACGCCAACGCGCTGGTGTGGTGCGGCTGAGGTTACAATGTGGCCGTCTCGGCCGCACTTCCCAGAAGGTGTCCCACCGGGACAGTGAGGGGCTCTGTGCCACCGACACGTGCATCTGCCTGCGTTGTGGGAGAGCCCTGACGCCACCCGGAAATGTGGCGTCACTTTTGTATTCCTAAATGTCAGGAAGGAGAGAAAAGTGGATCTGGATACATTCAGCCGATATTTACTGGGGACGCACTATAAAACACAATATCTTAGTAAAGTGTTAATTTTATCACAAAAGCATGTCAAGGGAATTAGGGGGTTCTGGAGAAGGAAGCACTTCATCTGACAAGAGGTGTCAAGAAGGTTGATCGTGAAGGTTAACTCAACTGGGTTTTGATGGATGAGTAGGAGTTCTCAGAAGGAGAAAGGGCTGGGTGATTGAGGCTGAAGAGTGGCCCTGCACAAAGGGCAGAAGGAAGAAGGTCGTTCCTAGCAGAGGACACAGCGTGTGTGGATGCCAAGTAACGGAACATAAGAGCTGGAAGGTATTATGTGCTGTGTGCCACGCACGGTGCTAAGAATTTGATCTAGGTTTACTCATTGGGTCTTCCCAATAAGCCGTCAAAGCAGATTGTACTTATTATTTTCATTTTATAGATGAAAGAGCAGAGTGTAAACTACCCACCACAAGGACACAGACCTCTCAGGAGACAGAGCGGGGGCTGTGATTCCAGGGCTCAGGCCTCTGGTCACCGTGAGCCCCCTTGCCCTGGGGAGGCAGGTGGGCTGGTGTGGGCGCTAACGCAGGCAGCCTGCAGCTTGTTCACCACGGAGTCGTGGCAGGTGAGCTCTTCATCCTTAGCTATGACACTGGCAGCCGATCATCTTCCAGAATTCTCTTGTAGTCCATGCTCAGAGAAATAGAAATGCCGCTTGAACACTTTAAAACGTGCTGATGACGTTTACGTATGTTGTTACATCAGAATAAAAACAGCCCCTCCTGACCTCCTCATTTAATCCCTCCTCTTCATCTCAACACCCCTCAACTTTGTCTCCGCTCCATTTCCCCCCCTCTGAAGACAAGTCAGGTCTCAAGTTCAGCTCAATTCAACTGCTAGATGTATTATTCGTCTCTACGCTTTAATGATGTGATAAGGTTTCTGGAAATAGGAAAAGGCTCATTAAACTGTCATTTGAATATAGATCACACCTAAATTCTGAGGAAGACAAAGTCTGCCAGCCAGGGTTGCATTTGCCTTCGCAACACGGCCCTCCACCAACTGGGGAGGCAGAAACAAGCATTTCAAAGACAAGATCCCCCGGAGTAACATGTATTCTTGATTTATTCTGCAATTAACAATAACTCACAAACGATGAGGGGTTCAGAGAGACGGGGAGCGAGCACGAGGCAAGTGAGGAAGGAATCTGCGATGTCAAACACGGGAAGGGGGGGCCTTGGCCCCGGCCGCCAACCCCCGGTGGACCAACAGGCTCCGCGTGGGATAGGGGAGCGTGCGGGGGCTTTGATTCGACTCGTGGTTTAGAGCACAGCACCATCCCTGCCTGCAGAAATTGATTGGGAAATACGACATCCCGCCTGCGGACTTCCTTCTCTGTTTGCCTCCAGGTTTGAGAAGATGCTAGAAAATGCAGAGTGCAAGAAGGGAATTCAGTGCCAGATGCTGGTGAAGCTGGCAACATGCCCATCCGTTTCTCCATCTCTCAGTTCGCAGAGGATCTGAGAATAAGAAAAGTTAACCTCTGTTAAACGCTTGCCATGCACGAGACCTGGTCTACACCTTTAACACACATTTTCTCATTCGTTTCTTTCCGCGGCCCTATGAGACAGGTCGATGTCGCTCCTGGATTCTAACAGAGGCCCCCCCTGCACGTCTGCCTCAGTGGGGCTGTCTGGTCCTGCTCCGGCTGTGTCCCCTCCCGGAGGGTAACAAGCTGCTCCGTGGGGCCAAGAGGACACACCCACCAGGCACCTGGGACCCTGGAGCTCTCTCCCCCAGCACCCCCAAGCCCAATCCAGGCTCTGAGAAGGCCCCTCCCTGGGCCCATCCTGATGCAGACTGTCCACAGCACGACCTTAGGGCCGGCCATCTGTGTGGCTCGCGGACAGAGTTTCACACGGGCTGGGCTGTCAGCGAACTTGCCTGCACATGACTTGTGATGGGGAACGGGGCCAGGGGTACACGGAGAAGGGGAGGAGGGTGAGGCACGGGCAGAGCCTGGCCGCCTTGCCCCGCACCCTCACATTTCCGGAGGAGCCCCGTGGAGTCCAAGAATTCCAAACACAAACCTTGTGTTTCCAGTTCACTCTCAAAGCGTATTTGTCTAGGTGGGAGGATAGAACATGTTTTATTTGTTGGCTTAATTTTTACTTTCGAATATTTTGACATGTGGTTATAGGGGCTACCATTGGCATTCTTTTTCCAGGCCCTAAAAATGTTGAGGGTGGCTTCGATGTAGGGCTATCAATATCTATATTTCTCATAAGGGAAATGGAGAGTTTAGTCACTTGCTAGTAAGTGCTGAAGTCAGAATTTGAATTCAGACAGTTTTCCAGGATCTACGCTCTCAAGCACTGCCTGGTACTTCCTCTTATGGGGGACCCCCTAGGGCGGTGCCCACTCACGTCAGCCAATACCGAGATGGGATTAGAGCCATTCGGCAGACAGGAGGCAGCTTCGGTGGGCGGGCAGCCTTCCTGTCCTGCCCTGCTCTCAGGAGAAGTGGAACAGGACCCCTCGGATAGGATGAGCAGAATGTGTCTGCGCCTGGAGGCAGGTGGGGAAACCTAGAGACCCTGGAGACCAGAAAACCTACTTGAAACACTTTCTCAGTGACCTCTCCACACACGTTTAATCTGACTTTAATCACGAGGAAACAGACAGATCAAACTCATCAGACACATCCCAAACAGATGACACGATAGAGGGAATCCTAGGATTCCTGCCTCCTCTCGCACGGTGCCTGCCCTTGAGTGTGGGAGCTTGTCACATCCCTGGGTATGTCACACACAGGACAGAAGTGAAAGGATTGTGCTAAGCAGTTAAAGTCTCCAATCAGTTGGAAGGGAGATCCTCCAGGAAGACCTGACTCGATCAGTAGGAGGGTCTTAAACAAGGGCCTCGCCCGTCCCCTGGGGCAAAGCAGTGCTGGACGTTCCCCTCTCAGCCTTGAGGAGCAAACTATTGTGCTGTGGAGAGGGCTGAGCAGCGGGGACAGTGGGCGGCTGTTATCGTGGACGCCGAGAGTTGCAGACCTACAGCTGCAAGGAACCGAATTCTTCTGCCGGCCAGTGTGGTTGGACGAGGATCCCAAGACTCAGGCGAGAAGACAGCCCCAGCTGACACCCGGAGTGCAGCCTAGTGAACCCCGAGCAGAGCCACAGTGAGCCTCGGCCTGCGCTCCGGACCCACGGGAACTGCAAGAGATAGGACAGTTGTATTATTTTAATCTGTTAAATTCGGGGTCATTTGTTTCGTAGCAACAGGAAACTAACACAGGGGCATTTTACAAGATGGCTGGCTGGGACTCCTAAAAAAATTATCATAAAAAACAAAAAACATAACGATATGGAGAGGAGTTTAGTTTAAGACTGCTTAGAGAGCAAACAAATGACAAGAAAGAACAACGACACAGCCCCTCTGGGCTGACAATGATCTATGAAAGTTTACTCAGACTGAGTTTTGAAAGCAATGCTTGTTTTTCTTCCTTTTGAATATCCTTTTCCTTGCAGAGATCTCTGCCGTGTGTTTTGAGCAGAGGGTGGGAATCACGTCTTTGGATCTTCTCAGTGTCCCATGAAGACAGTCACACGTCCCTTAGCTCTAGAGAAGTGCCCTCTGCCTCTGGGCAGTGGCCGCAGGGCCAGGCCCACACCCCGCCCCCATCCCGCAGCTCTGAAGATTTGCGGGCGAGGGCAGGAGGGGCTGTGACAAATCGACAGTGTTAGAACAACGTATTTGGACAAAGACGATACTTTCGCCAAGAGGAACTTGTGCTCGGGACGTGCTAGATGAGATCTGTTTGCAGAATCGCCAGCCATTTCTGCACATATGAAAACCTACTCCCCACCTCGCCTACCACTATTCGAAGGAAGGGAAAAATGTCTGAAAATTGAATTCACATTAAGACACCAGTGACCTCAATACAGGGGTGTGGCACTTACAAAAGACTATCAGGTGAGTCAAACACTTAACCCACATGAAAATACATCTAATGGCAGAATTTCAGTCTTTGTGACACCTCAATACTGGTATCACAGTCTGGATCCCCGGAGAGTTCTAATTATCTCACTTACGGATGGGTCTATTAGGTGAATCGCCAAACACTCACGTGTGTGCACATACACACGCTCTCTCTCACACACGCACATACACTGAAAACACCAGGACAGTTGTGGGGCAGATACATTGATTGAGACAGGAAATGACTCGTGGGTAAAATAGTTCATCCATTCATTCATCCAACAAATAGGTATTAATGTTCACAAACTAAGGGTAACAGCAAGTATGGCATTCTTCTAGGCAACATGCGACATGCACAGAAATCTAAAAGCTTGCTCCTGTGGGAGTCCCTAGACATACACAAGAGCAGGACAACACAGCCACCGTTTGTTGAGTGTCTACAAGGAACCTGGCCCTGCGCCGCGTGGCTTCTCTCATGTTAGCTCATTTACATAACCACGCAGGGTACAGATAATTAGTTCCATTTGGTGTCTGTTATATCGAGTCCCAGAGAGTTTGAATAACTTCCCCAAAGTCACATGGACAGAAACAAGATTTGTTTGTTGTCCAATATAGCGTTCCACATTCATCTCGAATAAGGTAGTGTCTGATCAGCCGGGTCCCTGAAAGAGAGAAATAAGCTATAAAGTGTTGGAGAAATTCAGAGCTTGATACCTGTGCTAACAGGGAAGGCTCCGGGGAGGAAGCGGCACTGCGGTGGGTTCACACAGAGAAGGCAGGGGTGTGCGGGAGGAGCTGCCGGGCGGCTGGACAGGGCCGAGCAGGCACCCAGCTTGGGCAGGAGCCACGGGGCCCTGAGACGGCCGAGTGGCCGCGGCCGTGAGCACGCGTCCGGAAGAGTAACCGGAGTCCCAGTGGAAGGAAGCGGCGAGCGGGAGGAACCGGGCAGGAGGTTCTGAGGCCCGGTGGCCAGGCTCAGAGCCAGTGTCCCGACCCAGGCCCTGGCAGGCAGGTGCCCAAAGCAGAGTCGGAAGAAGGAAGAGCTACGGGAGAGAGGCCCCTCGCGTGGCTGCGGGGTGGACAGTGGGTCCAGGTGTGCGGCCGCACTGCGGCGCCGGTGCAGGGAGAGGAAAGGGCTGGGGACCGTAGGATGGGGGTGAAGAGGACGATGGTGACGGCATGGATAGCATTCAGCAAGTCACCACCGTGGACCACGCCCTGAGAGTGCTGCTGTGGGTAAACTTACAACCACGGCTCCGTTGTGCAGGTGGGAAACGCGTTCTGAGAGGTCAGGCCACCTGTGCAAGACCCCGCAGCTGCAAGCGACAGGCTCGGGGCTGAGCCAGAGCCGCAGCTGAGAACCCGCGCAGGAGCTTCTCCACCTGGGAGGGTCCAGATGCGGGAGGCCGACGGCTTCCCATGGGTTTGTGGTACTGTGGCCGCCGGAGGGCCACGCGGCTGTGCAGAAAATACAGAGACACTAACTGCTGCGAAGGCTTCGAAAATGTCTCTACGTTCCCCTAAGATGAGCGCCGGCCCCTCATGCGGCTTCAGCACCTCTTTCTCTTTTAACCATTTTCCCTTCACATTTCACTCTGCTGCCTTCTGCACCGAGGATTCCCCAAAGGCCAAGTCTGACATTCTTAATCCGGCCATTTCTGAGTTATCCGAGAATAAAAACGGTGCAGGGCTAAATGCTTAAAGCGTCAACTCCGGAAGTGCCGGAGGGAGCTGAGATGGGCAGGCGCCTTCCCCGAGGACTCGCGGGCTCAGACCTGTGGGACGCCCTCATGAGCTTGGCCGTATTAAAGATCCCTTCGGGTCCCTGGGCTCCTTGTTTGTTTGGGCTGTTTTTAAAATCGCCTACAGATAAACTGCATAGCCACTGAAACTGCCGGGAAGATGTTATCTCCCCAAAAGAGCTCAGCTGGAGAAGCAGGGCCCATAGGAAGGCATCGACTCGCTAGAACCTAAGCTGTTGAGGAAAATCAACAAGACTTCGTTTTGCAGGTGCCAACTGTGAGGCAGCAAAGAACCGGACCGAGAAGAAGATGCACTATACTGTGGAATCATCCAAACCTAGAGGATTTTTTATCAATTCAGCCGTCATTACTGAGCATCTACAATGCACCAGACAGTGTGCTCCGTGCTGACTGGTCAATCAACGTCAAACGTGGAATTCATATTTTAGAGCATTTATATAAAATTAAACCACCTTTTCTTTCCAATTATATTATGAATAACAGTAGAAAATAACAGGGAGCCACAGCAGAAACACATTCTTTACCTGGGTTAAAAGATAACACGAGATTCTAACACATTATTCACATGCGTGATCGGGATGATGACAGTGGGCCATCACAATTACACACACACACACACACACACACACACACACACACACACACAC
>NW_012141969.1:280627-299395 GCF_000956105.1 Propithecus coquereli
TGCCGGGAAGATGTTATCTCCCCAAAAGAGCTCAGCTGGAGAAGCAGGGCCCATAGGAAGGCTTTGACTCGCTAGAACCTAAGCTGTTGAGGAAAGTCAGCAAGACTTCGTTTTGCAGGTGCCAACTGTGAGGCCAGCAAAGAACCGGACCGAGAAGAAGACGCGCTATACTGTGGAATCATCCAGACCTAAAGGAATTTTTATCAATTCAGCCGTCATTACTGAGCATCTACAACGCACCAGACAGTGTGCTCCGTGCTGACTGGTCAATCAACGTCAAACATGGAATTCATATTTTAGAGCATTTATATAAAATTAAACCACCTTTTCTTTCCAATTATATTATGAATAGCAGTAGAAAATAACAGGGAGCCACAGCAGAAACACATTCTTTACCTGGGTTAAAAGGTAACACGAGATTCTAACACATTATTCACATGCGTGATCAGGATGATGACAGTGGGCCATCACAATTACACACACACACACACACACACACACACACACACACCCCAACCCACAGAAAACCCTTACCTCATGCATGTTCTTTGTTTAAAGTTAGTGGAAAGAAAAGTTCGCCGTTTTTAGAGTTTTAACAAAGAGAAAATATGGGGCAAACTCCTCTGTGTCAGGGAGCTTAACAAGTGGCGTGAAAAGACTCTTGCAAGCGAGAAAACCAGAGAAAAGCTTAAAACCATATAGCCAAGTCCACCTGTTACCCGGTCCGCTTCGGTGAAACTTGAACGCAGATTCTGCCTCCTCCAGGGAAAACACCGCATCTAAGAACTTGGCGTTAATCACCAGGATGCAGATGGGGACAAGCAGACGCTGCCAACTACAAACGAGTCTCATTCGTTCAATGAGTTAGGTCTCTTCAGGAATGTGTTATATGTCCTGCAAGTGATAAAAGTACACTTCTTTAAAATTACATCACTTTCACATTTCATTTTTAAATTCATCTAAATCACGTGAGTCCACCCAACTAACCGAAAGCCCACGACGTCCAAGGTACAGTGGTGGTCGTGGAGATGGCGCAGTGGACAGAACAGGCCACGGAACACCTGCCCTCGGGGAGCTCACGCTCCGGTGGATGGCCCAAGAACAGGTTAAAAAAACCCACGTAAATAATTGCAAGCTGCGAAAAGTCTATGAAAAACAATAAAAGAGAGAATTGCGGAAGGGACCTCCTTCAGACCGTGTCGTCAGGGAAGACGTAGAAATGAACAAGCACAGCAGCATTCTGGCCCCATGGGAGGCGGGGACGGCCGGTGAAAGCGAGGCCGCGGGAGCAGGGCCGGGCGCGATGCACTTGCCGGGCAGCCGGTTGTCGGGGATGAAGGAAAAAGAGGAATCAGAAACAACTGGTTTTTTTCCTTTTTTTACTTGAGTAAACGAGTTGCTGAGACGCCCATTGCAACAGGATGGAAGAAGAAGATGAATAAAGGAAAAACAGCTTTGCCAATTTGGTGTTCAGTGGGTGAGGGGCTTCACATGTGAAGTTTTTGTTTTCTCAACGTAGGGTGAACTCCCTGATCAAAATTTTTGTTGTGGAAAAAGTAATTTTTAAAAACCATTAGCTTCTCTCAAACGCCGTCCTCGTCCCTTACCCCTCATCAAATATTTTTTTGTCCTACGAATTCTCATTGAGGGACCATTTTTCCAATGTCCTCCTCTTAGCATCTTTGCCACTCCCTTCCTCCTCTTAGACTACTGCCACCTCCTCCTGCTCTCGGGGTCACATAGCCAGGAACGCGGGCATCTGAGCGCAGCAGACTTGTTCAGAGGCCTCCCCAGACACAGATTCTGCTGAAGTCCAGACCGAAGGGAACCACACGACGAGGCAGAGTATGTTCCATTCTTCCAGCATCACCGCCTGTCCCCACCGTGGGGCACCCTGGCTGCGTTGGGGGGCTGTGGAGCGGTGCTTTCTTCCACTGCCGTCCCCACGACCCCATTATGTCAGTTGCCTCTTTCACCGTAATATTAACCTTTTCCCCCGTATTTCTCAGACAAGTGACCTAACCCTGGAACAATCCAGAAAGACTTCACCATCTACCCAGGTAGGACGAAACTATATCATGCTAGTGTTTGCACACGTATATGCCATATCATAAGGTTACAGGAGGAAGTAACATTCTAAAAACAAACATAATTCTATCATTACACTGTAACGCCACCATTATTTGCAAACCTTGAGACCCATCGGTGGAAGGATGGGGGCGCCCCAGTTTCAGCAGTCTGTATTTGGAGTGGAAGCACATGGAAGGAGGCCACACGGAGACAGGACCTGGCTCAGGAGAAATAAGACAAGTCTGCCGCATTGCGCAATTCATCCGTTCTTGTACAACTAAATGATCGTTGAGCACTTATTATGGCCGCTGTGACTTTGCTTTATGTTCTCAGCATTGGAAATTTAAAAAATAAATAAGAACCGCTTGTAGTAGAAGAGCAAGTGGAGCAAACTCAAAGTGTCACGGGAAGCCAGACCGACAACGGCCATCCGTGCAGCTGTCAGGGGCCGTGAAGCAGCGTGGGCGGGGCAGGCAGTGCTCAGGGAAGGCGTTCACGGAAGAGGTGACAGTTAAGCCATGATCTCAGCAAAATTATGTGGCCATGGCCTTGGGGACATAGGTGAGAAAGAGGATGGAGCATGGGAAGGAAGGCGAGGCGAGGAGAGGAGATGAGGCAGAAGAAAGACTCGGGAGTGGTTTATCCCTCTGAAGAGGTGCCCTGCTTTGCACCTCGTAAGTGACTCCCATAAATACTTTGACAACCTGTGTTTGCAAGTGTTTGCCCACTCTGGGTGTTATGTCTCCATGCAGCTCACTCTTCAATCTTTGTGTGCTTGAATGTTCTTTTCTTGCAAAAAGATGTTCCAAACTGTTTAATTTGACTTATAATCACAACCACAGACAAAAGGCAGTTCTCTCTGCCAAGGCTGAGCCCAACCTTGGTCCTTGTCGCCTAATCAATCAGCATCCTGTGCTGTGCATGTGCCAACGCACGGGGTATTCACGAGGTGTTGTGGTCGTGGGGCATTGGAGATAGGGAGAGGGACAGAATAATCCAGAATAAAGAAACAGAATTGTCTTAACCTTCAAACTCCTGAAAATCTCATTGACGGGAAAAACATGCAAACTTGAGGTGACTGAAGAGCACTTACAAAATAACCTTCAGACAACTGCCAGTTTTTACCCTCCGAGCTGAGTGCTAAGTGGGCGATAGAATTACTGTCTGCATGTGCACAGTCACCTTAGGAGGCTTGCTGAGCCAGCTTTGGTGCACTGCGTGTTTCTGCGGCGGTGTGAGGAAGGAGCCAGGTGGTCTGGGCAGGGAGAGGCAGAGGGGAGACCAAGGGAAGGCTCGATGCCTAGTGAAAATGCTGGTGCAACACACCAGACTCAGGAAACCCTTGCATGTGGAATGACTGACGGGCGCAGCTGAGAAACTCGTGCCCATTTGTTTGCCTGACTTAGAATCAACATTCAAAGAAAGATTAAAATTAAAAAAAAAGGACTTAGTTTCTTTGGCAAACCAATAACAGTCTTTGGGATTTTGCTTTAAACATTTTGAATAATCCTATTAGCAGCTTAGAAACCTGGGTTATTTTAATGACGGAGCACATATGTCTATATGTTTCCCGTCCGCCAGCGTCTGCAGGAGATTATCCACACTAGCCCAAGCCTGCTCTCTTTGCGGGTCATCCCTGCGCAAGGTTTGAAGAGGCCGGAGGGGAAAAGAGCTGCTCCGAGACTCATCTGGGACTGTGTCTGCCAGATAATATCGTCTTTTGTCCTCTTGCCAAATAGCATGTAGACCAGTTCTCTTCCGGGGGAGTCAGCCCCAGCCTGGGCGCTGGTGGGGGCGGCACAGAGCAGGGCCCAGAGTCGGACTGCAGAGTCGGATGAGCCAACTTGCCGTCTCGGCGCTGACTATGACGTCTCACCTGCGAAATGGGAGAACAATAACACGCCAGACGTGTGGTTGTCTCGAAGATTAAACAAAAGCGCATCAGTTGAAGCACCAGATTCTAAGGGCCTTGACCGCCAGTTCTGGTGGTTATTCATGCTATTCCGGATGTCTCTGATGTCTGAGAACCTGGTTTGTAGCTATTTTTGTCTAATCAGCGGCCTTGACCCTGATCAGGTGGGGTTCACTTTCTGGTCCGCGTGCAGCCTGCTGGGAGGTGCGGAGTGCAGGAGGCTGGCTCTCATGGTGCTTCTGGCCTTAGAACCTGACCGGTGAGCATCAGGAGCCAAACCCACAGTTCAGCAGTACCACTTCTCTGTGACGATGTGTGTGATTTTTTTATGAATGTGAGTCGTATGATTTTTCAGGACAGAGTATTGCTACGTGGGTGGATTTCCCTAGTAATCTTTATGTTAGCTACACACCTTTTCCCGCAACCTCAAGAGCTGCCGACCCGTGGACAAGAGAAGCATAGATGCTTGCATGGGAGGTAGGCCTGGGTTTCTTCCAAAGCCTTCCCCGCTCCCTGAGGTTGTCACTTGCAGGGATCAGACCTGCGTCTGCCAGGCACGTCTCTTCTGTGCGCTGTGATGACTTGTGCCCCTGGATGACAAGCAGGACTTGGCAGGTGCTGGCCTGGATCCTGCACCAACAGGAGCGTCCACATCGGACCAGCCAGTAGTCAGAAGCCCAACAGCAGAGGGAAAGTCATTCGCTGCCAAAACGTCTTTTGATTCTAGCAAATGACAGGTCCTGTGATTCTTAAATGTATTTTCCTTCCTTATCGTTTAAATTTCCCATTATGAATCTTTATTTCAATTGGTAAGAGAGGTGAGGAAAGTTTTAGGAGTTAATTCATAGTCAAGGAAATCTATTGGGAGGCATTTGTAGACACTTTATTCTCAGAAAAATTAGAATATCGTGAAGACCAAACTCTAACTTCGTTTTCATTTGACTATCAGGTAAGGTTTGTTTATTTTGGACGGGGCGGGGGCAGACAGAGCCGTGCACGCCGCAGATGTCCAGTACGTGTTGGTCAAGTGAAGGAAGTGGGAGGAAACAGAAGAGACCTACGGAGGGAGGAGAAGACAGCAACAGTCATCAGCAAGTACAGAGAGGAAGCCTCGCCTCAATGAGGGAAACAGAGGACAGGGATGCACAATGAGACATGGACCTTGAAGAAGGTTCTGGAAGTTATACGCAGCTTCTCCCCTTGCAGTTTCAGGGGGCTGGTGACTGTTGAAATTCTAACTGATCTCTTCAAACATGTTAGTCTTTAAACCAAGTCCCCTGTAAATCAGATAACCATGGCAACCCCACACAGTGCAAATCGTTCCTGGCAGGGGCGGCAACCGGCGGTGGTGGCCAGAGGGCCAAGGACATGGATGCGAAGGTCAGATGAGGCCCTTGAGACAGGGTCCTCACCAGGTGGAGGAAATCACCAGTGTCCTAGAGTCTAAATCTGCGGCCTGGCCAGAGGGTGACCAGCCGGGCTGGGGACGTGGGTGGGAGGGGAGCAGGGCCACACCAAGGAAGGCAGGGACTCTCCTCTGCACACCCCACACCTGGCCAGGCTCAGGGTTCAGCCACACGCCGCCGTGCAGGACAGTGTAACGGGAGCGTGAGCAAGAGCGTTTGTTATTTCCGCCCAGGCAGAAAACAAGCAGCAGCAAGAACGACGGAAGATTCAACGTAGGAACAGCCAACAACATGTAGGCTGTAACCTCGATGGTATTGATTGAGTGCATCTGTCTGTCTTCATTTTAAGATGGGAGCTTGATCGCTGGCAAGTTTATAGGATTATGGGTTTAATTGGATGCCTGTGTTTTACTAGATGTAAGTGAAATTTATGGCTGCGGGGTTTGCGGTGCCAAGGTTTACCTGGCTCACTGCCTCCCAGCCAGGCGGCTGAGATGGGAGCCAAGCAGGGCGCCCCGGGGGGCTGCTCGCAGGCTGGGGTCACAGGAGGAGCAGACGGCCAGGTGACGGGAGCCGGGCGCTCACACTGCGCCCACGAGCCTCCCTGCTCTCTGGCCTCATCTGGTGCTGGAAGGAACCGGTAACAGCATTCTGGAGAAATCACTGGTACTTAGTTAGACCCCCAGGCGCTGGCAATGCGGAGCCCGGCTCGGCGGCGCGCTGCCGTGCTCTGTCTGTACCGCGCTGCCGTGAGGAGCGTAGGAAGGGCTTTTATGAGAGGCTGAGGGGCTTGGGAAGCTAGAACAGGATAGTAAAATGCTTTAAGCCTTTGAACCTAGGGGACTGGTGTACTCATCACCCGGTATTTGATAATGTGATATAAATTTAAATTATCGTTTCATTTTTCAAAGTGTGATTGCTCCTAATAATTCACCTGGCCTCAGAGCAGCTATTCATTTCTTTCACACATTGTTTATATTGTGCACCTAATATGTGTCATTCCTTGGCTTTTTAGGTGAGAATAGGTGGAATTCTTACTCTCTTTATTTTACAGATGGGAAAACTAAAGCCCGGAATGTTATATACTTCACCCTGGTCACAAAGAGATCTCCCAGTAGATCCAAAACTAGAACTCAGATAGCTGATCCGCTTCAGAGAGAACCTGGTTGGCTGGTTGGCGGGTCCGACAGTCAGAGCTGAGAAAACCAGGGACCCTCCCATGAGTAAATGTTACCTTGGACTTCCATCTGGCTGCTCAGAAAACCCCAGTGCTCGTTACCTAGTTTCCGTTGGTTTTAGACAGTTTTACTTATCAAATTAAATGGCCTCCAAGAAAGTGAGAGATTATTAAAATCCCTTGGTCGGGCTCTCATAACCAAGGGCGGTAGTAGAACACTGCCCGACGGGATTCAACCCCAGTGCTTCATCGTGGAAACGCATTGCTTGTTCACGAAGTTGCTTTGGAATAAAGGGTCTTCGGGCGGGGCGCAGATGAAAGTAGCAAAGATCCACCGGACAAGGTAAAAACAGCAAGCGTTTCAAGTGTCACCTCCGTGCTGAGCGCCGCGGACAGCATTTTGCTTGCGGTATCTCCCTTGAGTCTTAAAACACACATTGTATAGAAGAGAAAATTGAGGCTGAGATGACGCAATTTCTCCGTGGCATGTAATTCCCAAAAGGGCAGAACTAGGTTTCTAAGACACTGTAATATGATCGCAGAACCCGTGCCTTGAATAACCATGCTCTCCTGTATTTAGAGGTATTTTAAGATAGGCACCATTGTTTTATAAATGTCCTAACACCACACTGTTTTAAAAAGAATTTAAACTCTTCAAACATTGGCCTGTCAGATGAGTGAATAAGTGCATGATAAAAGACACAACGAGACTGAAAAACTAGAGTGGCTAGGCGTGGGGGAACTTGACTGTCAGTTCAAAAAGGTTCGGTTTTATTCACTGGCAGTAGAGAGCCATCGAAGGTTCTTGAGCAGAGGAGTGTGATGAGGAGAGCTGCACTGTGTGTGCCACCGATGTCCAGGTAGAGGGATGGTGAAAGGACCCAGGAGGAGTGGGGGTGCTGAGGCAGAGCCGGTGGACTCGGTGACCTACTTACTGCACGGAGCAGTGTGTAGTGACATATGCATGGAGCAGTGTGTAGTGACATAAACAGGAACCGGTTCGAGGCTTGGTTTGGGGGCCAGGTTTTGATGTTGGGTTTTAAATGTGTGTGCAATTTGTGGAAACACCCGGTCTAGCCAGGCGATCAGGGGAAATAGGCAGGGGCCAAAAATATGCGTTTGCATGTAAATTTGCATAGGAGTGGCAGTTTGTTTCTTTTGTTGTTTTTTTTTTTATTTTTTTAAATATAAAATTTCGTTCTATAATATATATTATTCTTACATGTAACCCCCTGGTCAATCTGCAAGAAGTGACAGTTTGAGGGAGCTGAGAACAGGGACAGGATCTTGTGGACCAAGTGATAAAAGACCTCAGGGGCCGTTTTGTTGTTGTTTTTCTTTAAGAGGAATTTAAAAGAGAGAAGAGAGAGAACAAGAGATCCATGTGGGGTAGAATTTCACGAGACGGGATAATCAAAGATTTCAGATTCTTCAGAAAAGTCCGGGAATGAGGACAGAGCGATGATTGTGGGCTGTAGTGATTGAAAGACCACTGGCGTCCTCAGAGAATCATTTCCAGAAACTGATCCGGGGAAGGCTTCTTGCAGTCGCCGAGCGGGTGGGCGGTCAGGACACGAAGGCCGTTCTCTCCGCCGAGGGCGGGGCAACGTTGCCGAGGGGACAGGCTGGCAGCTGAAAGACAGCAGAGTAGGCCAGCAAGACAGCAGAAGGACACTTTATTTTACGGGTAAAGAGAGACAGAAACATGTTTGTAAATGGCGCAAAAATAACCACAGAAGAGAGAATGACTGAGGCTACAGGACGGGTGTGTGGATTTCTGATGGAGCAAGACCTTTGGGAAAGGAGAAAGAGGCAGGAAAGGAACCTGGGAGGTGAGCGTGGGCTTGGGAAAAAGCACGGCTGCCTCTGTTCGGGAAGCTTTGAGTAAGACTGTGAGTGAAGAAGTCTCTCTAGACTCGTGGCAGTTAAAAAGATAATTCTCAGGATCATCTGCTAGAGTATGAGTGGGTTGGAGGGGCGAGGAAACAGGAAGATTTCGGGGACCTTCCAGGGAAAAGGAAATATGGAGTTGATACGAGACAAGGAGGTGATAGGTTTCCGATGAGACGAAAAGGCCAGCCGAGCTCAGTTACAGTGACTCCCTGACATTTTAAGAAAATGACGAACAAAAATTAAACATGTTTTCATCAAATTCCCCAGTTGCATTTCACAGCCTCGGCAGGTGAGTAGAAAAATCAAAGGGTGGTTTCCCAGAGTTGAGAACCGTCAAGAAGAAAAGGCCCGGACAGCGAGGCATTCGGAGCTGGTGCTGCAGGGACGCGGTGACGTTAGGCGAGAGGGAGAGCTCTGAGCATGGAGGTGACGGACTGCGGGGACACGGCCTGGCTCCCGGAACTTGCGGCGGAACAGAGACCCAGTGCGGCGGAAGTGAAGGCAAGAGGGAAGCAGAGGGAAATCAGAAAGGAATGGTGGCAAGTTCAAGACTAGGCACGGAAGAGGCAGTTCCGAGCGGTGTGATGTGCAGCTGTGCTAGGAAATAGATAAGCTATTCTCTGAACATTCTAGAGAGTTGCAAGATTGTCAGCGTCAGCATCGACGTATAGGATGGGGGGTCAGGGAACAGCCTTGAGGAAGAAACTGTGAGTGTCCTGGAGCTATGTAGACAAAGAGGACAGTACGGTTTGGGCTTCGAGGAGTAGCAGATGTCAGGGGACAGTAAAGGACATCGTTTTGGGCGCTGCAATGTGCACGGCTGACCCCTACTTCGGGTTCTGGGTGTCCAGGGTGGGGATGGCGCTGGACAGGAGCAGAGTCTGCTGAGAGGCCTCTGGGGAGGGAGACAGTGCGTGGTGGTTACAACATGGCTTTTTGGTCGGTCTGCCTGGTTTCCACCTTGGTTCTGTCACTGCCTAGCCGGATGGATGGTCATGGGTGAGCTACTTAACTATCCTGTGCCTCAGTCTCCTCATCTCCAAAGGAGCAGTAGTGGTGAATCCACGCCAGGGCATTGGTGTAGGGATTAATGAAAATAATTACTAAATGAGAGTAGCATGACACCCACTATATAGTAAACACTCAATAAAAGTTAGCTTTCTTCTTCTCGATTATTATTGTTATTGAAAAGGGTATACAGGAAGTGGTGTTATCAGGGACAAAAGTAGCTGTCAATCTATGTGGCCATGACAGGAGGAGTACTGAAAGGAAGTATCAAAGACGTAAGGAATTTTTTCCTACAACAGAATTGGGGTCCCAAGGTGACCCTGGTTCTAATCCTCAGGGGAGCGGGGACTTCCAGAGGAGAAGGGTACAGCTGGGAAGGTGGCCAGGGGCTGGCAAAGGAGGGAGGTTTGTGTGGGCTAAGAGCACACTGGGCGGTACAGGAAGCCTGGTGTCAAGAGTTAGGCTAGAGGCAGAAACACTTTTGATCAGATCATTTTCCCCCATTTTTTGGCTTGATTTTCCATACAATGAATTAAAGAATCCTTTGCTTTCTTTTGGTGAGAATAATAACCCGTAGTATTGTTCTGGAAAATTTTAGGTTTTGAATGCAGAGAGTCTTTAGCCCTAGTTTTACCAATAAATATTAAATTGAATGAAGGTCTTTTATTCCATTTTACTAATCTTAGTCACTTCTAAAAGTATTTTTTAAAAATTATGCTATTAATTTGAAAGAAAACATGAGATAGTATTAGTAATTACAATCCTAATCCTTCCTCTGCCGTGTAAAATGACAGATCCGTAAGAAGAGAGAGAGTTTTGCTTGCTTTCCACTGGGAAAAGCACAGCCCTCGGGAAAAGGCTCTGAAGGAAAGAGATTGTGAGAGACCAGAGAGATATGTGAGCGATAAATGTAGGTTTCCCTGATGAAGAGAACTTTGGGGGGAAAAAGAGATGCTTAAAAGAGCTTAAAAACTTTGTCATGAAAATTTTAAAGCTTACAGAAGGTCAAAAAAATAATTCAGTGAAGAACAACATATTTGCCATCTAGATTTGATAATTATCGATGTTTTGGTGTATTTGTTCAATCCGTCTATGTGGCTCTATTTGCCCACATTTATTTGAAATCATTTAACAATAGGTGAAATGTATCATTGTGCTTCATCCCTGAATTCTTCAGCATGCATCTCCAAAAATGATCAAGGGCAGTCCCAGTTGCTTTTTCTGCTTAACAAACCACTCCAAACTTAGTGGCACAAAATAACAACTGTTTTATCACAGTCAGACTCTGAGCCATCAGGAATGCACAGAGGGGTGGCTTGTTTCTAGTACACAGTATCTGGGATTTCATTATCTGGAGGCTTCTGCAGATAAGCCTACGAATGACTCAAAGTGTGGGTTTAGTTGGGCCTGTGGACTGGAATACCCACACATTGTCCCTCCATATGGCCTGGGCGTCTCACAGCGTGGCGTTGGATTCTGAGAGGGAGTATCTCAAGAAAAGGGGCTTTCAGAGAATGACGTTCCAGGAGAACCAGATGGAACCGGCATGAACTTTTCTGCTGTAACCTTGGCAGCCTGGCAGCATGGTTCCGCTGAACCGTTGGCCAAAGCAGGCACAAACATGTCCATATTCAAGGGGAAGGGACAGAGATCCCCTCTTCTCTAGAGTGACTGTCAAAGAATTTGTAGCTACATTTAAATGCCACCACAAAGACAATCTTCTACATAACACAGTGCCAGTATCATCCAACAAAAAATAATTTCTGAATATCATCTAGTGCCAATTATCCCCCAATTATCTCAAAAACGTCTTTAATAGCTGATTTTTTTTTTTAAAACTAGGTTCCAATCAAGGACAATGCATTAAAGTTCTTATCCTATTTCTTAGCTGAAGGAGAGTTTTTAAGCAGTCTTCTGCTGTAATATACGATGTAACATCATTCTCCATTAGCCCAAGTGGTGACTTTCAGTATAAATCTAAACAACTCTTTAGTATTTTCAGGGGCAAATTTGCAGTCTGTCTTTGTTCTGGATGCCATAAGTATGCTGAGACTGGCCTCAAATCAGACTGATTACATTGGGCTCATTCATTCCTTCAATAAAAACTTACTGAGGGCATATTATGTTCTGAGCACGGTGCTAGATTCTAGGCATAGATAAGACAAAAATAATATGGAAAAAAAAGAAACAAAATCCTTGCACTCAATCAACTCTCATTAGACAGAATAGACAGAAACTCAATAGGCAATTACGGTATAGCGGGTTATCTGGTCTAGAAGAGGAAGCGTGGTAGGAGTTACGGAGGGGAGAGGTGAGAGGCCCTCGGTCTTGAGGAGTAGTTTGGAATGTGATGGAGACACAGGCACGTCTGCGCGTGAATTGCAAGGCGTGCCGTGACAGACATGAGACTAGAACATGGTGAAACAAGCACATATAAAACATTAATGACCCCCTTCCCACAGAATGGAATTCAAGTGCCTTAGTACATTTTGTTTTATTACAATATCTCGTGTCCTTTACTCTTGTTTTCTAATTATATTCCTGTGTCTGACAATGTGTTCCTGTGTCTTAAGTCTTGGTTCTCTTGGGCTGCTCTCTGGCCCAGGCCATTGCCCCAGTTGGCTCATTCGTACACTTTATTTCACAGAGTTTAGACTTACCATTATCTACTTAGACTTAGTTCTGGGCCCAGACACAAAGCCTGCAAATTCTACCCCCATCTCTTCATTTGCCCCCCGCTTTGGGCGTTTCCTGCCAAAGTTGGAAAGCTGACAGGCTCCCACCGATCTGCCATTTTGGACGACATCACTGCTGCTCCCCAGAGAAGCAATAAAGCCTGGCTCATTTGCATGCATCTCTGCAGTGGCTCTGCTGACCCCAGGGCTGTTAGAAGTACTCATTAGATCCTCTTTAATTAAATATGTAACACACATCATGCCATCAAGCACAGAAAAAAGACGAAAAAAGATAGAAAAATACAAATCTAACTACGGCTCCTGCTCCTAATTAAAAACAGGCTGTCTTTGCCTCAGAGCAAGCTGGGGACAGTGCTTTTATCCCGGGCACAGCCATGGAACCCCTGGCGCCAAAGACCAGGGGGGAGGGACGTGAGACTTTGGATGTGCCAAGGGGGCTGAGCTTTGTTGGGTGACACAGGCTCTCCCTTCCCAGTGGGTGGGATCTAATTTCAGCTCCTGATAGGTGATTCAAGGTGAGGACGAGCTTTCATTTCCTTTCATTCCACTTTTCAAATGCTCCTAGATTGAATACCATATAGCGGTATTGTAGGTAAACAGAATGTGAACACAGTGGGATGGTCTCACCAGCCAAAACCTCATAAAAGCTCAAAGAAAATGAGCCACATGCGTCAGTTGCTTATATGCGCTGCTGGTAGGAAGTGAAAGAGCAGCTTGGCACGAGGGCGAAGGGGCAGGCTCCCGGGGAGTCTTCATCGCGTGGGGGGCCGAAGGCTGAAAATAGCATCCGGTAGTAGGAGACCCCTTCGCTCGCCTTCTAATAATCTTGCTCTTTGATACCCCTTGAATTTTCCTCCTCCTCTCCTCTAATCTCCTCTCATTTTCACTCTATGCTGGCCAATTCTCTCCCCAGGCCCTCTCCACCCCCACACTTGAGCTGCCTCTCCTATTAGATCTTCATCTTGAACCCTCTTCCCAACTCTCATCTAAATCAGAATGCCTCTGCCTTATCTTTTCAGCAGCGGTAGCTCCTGCGTGTTTATCTTGGAGGGATAATCTTGTTGCTGGAAGGGAGGCAGGGCAGGAAAGGTGGCCGGCAAGTAACTTATGCTGAAGCTGCCCGTATGCATTGCAGCCACTTTTCATTGTTTGGTTGTTTGGTGTAGCCTTGAAGGAATGAAGGATATTCCCACAGACAAACTGGGAATTCTGGATCCTTTATTAGACCTTCTCAAAGTGAAAAGGAAGATTCTTTAAAAGCCTGGTTGTTCTCCTCTTTATTCCAGTTGTCATCCCGTCAGAGGAAAAGAATCCAAACTCTGTAAAATAATTTAAAGAGGTTTATCCTGAGCAGGATATGTGTGACCATGGCCCAGAGAGCCACATCCAAGAAGTCTTGAGCAAGTGGTCTCCTGGTTGGGTTACAGTTTTGCTTTACACATTTCAGGGAGACAGAGATTACACGTAAAGTCATAAATCAATACATGGAAGGTGTGCATTGGTTTGATCTGAAAGGCAAGATATCTTTAAGTGGGGCATTATAGTTTATGGTGAATTGAAACATTCTTTGATTTGTAATTGGTTAAAGAAATGAAGCTTTGTCTAAAGGCCTGGACTGTTTTAAGTTAAGATGAGGAAGTCAGTTAATCAGAGGCAAGCCACCAGATATACTGAGACGCAAGTGATCTGTTAAGTAAACTGATGACCCGTGGTGTGGTTTAAGCTTTCTTTTCCATACCCTTAGGCCTGGTAATGAGTTACAAACGATGTCTCCAAGATGGAAGGGGGGCATGATGAGGCAGCTCTGAGCTCCCTTCTCATGGCCGGCAACTCAGCTTTAGGGTATGTCTGGGGTCCCCTTAGCTACAAAGGGGTCCATTCAGTCATCTAGGGGCCTGACATTTTATTTTATTTCACAATCCAATGTAACGTCCTAGTAGCCATCAGGGAGAGCAAGGAAGGGGAAATTTACGGCATTTATTTTCTAGGTTTACTGCTGGCTCTTTGGACACAAGAGCCATTAGATCTATCAAGATCTCCCAACCACAAACACATTCATGTAGCAAATAATTACGATACCCTGTCGTGCACCAGGCCCTGTTTTAAATGCTGGGGACACAGCAGCAAACAGAACAACGTCCTTCCTCCCATGAAGTTCACATTTTAGTGTGGAGAGTCAGATAACAAAACAAACACCTAAACATATGAAATTTCAGGTATGAAAATGCCAATGAAGGAAAAATCGCAGGTAAAGGGAGGAGAAGAGAGTTTCCAGTTTAGACAGCTGGTGACGAAGGTCTCGGTGATGTGTGCATGTCTGAGTAAAGACCTGGTGAAGTCAGAGAGAGAACTATGTGGATGTCTGGGGGAAGGGGAGCGCCAGACAGCACAGGCAGCACATTCAGAGAAACTGAGGCTAGAGCTTAGAGTATTTGAAGTTATCAAGGAAACCACTGTGGCTGGAGCAAAGGGAGCTAATGGGAGAGGTATTAGGATTCTTTCAGTTGCTTCTTAAGCACCAAAAGCCAGTTTTTAACCTTGCTGCTGCTTGGAACCACACCTACATCTTCATCCTAATGTACAAAGATTTTCACTGGGGAAAGGAAATGATTGACTATTATCTGTCATATTCCTTGTTTGGTTTTAAAAAAAACCAGAGTAGGAAGCTGAGATCTTGGACTACAGGAAGTCCTTCAGGAGTGCCCTGTTTTAATCCAATCATGAAAATTAGAGACACCAAGTGTAGACAACTCTTTCAAGATTTTGCACCTTGCAAGATGGAAGACGGGCACAATGGCAAGATAAGTCAGGAATAACAGAGATTTTAAAACTTTCTACCTAATGTAGGTAGAGGGGTGTGGGTTTGGATAGAAAAGGCTTTCATTAGTTTTAAGTACAGTGAAAAAACCCAAAATAGAATCAGAGATTTCATGATTCAAATAAAAAAAAAAGAAAGAAAAAAGAAAATACTTAAAGGAACAAAATGACGGGAGGCGTGAAGGGTGGATCGAGGGCATAGGTTAGGGGTTAGACTCGGGAAGGGTACCTACCTCCTGTCCTGGAGAAATGACCCACGGGAGAAGATCTAGAGAAACACTGAAGTTACATCTCTAGTGCAGAGCTCTCCCCCAGGTCAGGGCGTGCACATCCAGACTCATGTGTAGCTGCCTCCTCGGCATCCCCACCCGACCGCACGGCAGGCCTCACCTGTGTCCACGACTGAACTGTGAACCCTCCCGGCCTCCCCGTCTCAGATGAGAACCACTCCATCTTTCCAGTCGCTCAAACTCTCCTTAACTCTCCTTTCTCCAGCGCCTTATCAGCCACTTCTGGTGGCTCTCCCTCCAAACTGTATCCAGAATCCAGGCGTTCCTTCCACTGCATGGAACCAGCTGGTCCGAACCGTCGTCGCTGTCGTCCCTCAGCCGGGCTCTGGGCTGCCGCGCCTCCTCCCCAGCCCCAAAGTCTCCTCCAACTCGGCAGCCAGAACCGTCCCTTAGAAATCAGAGTTTGGTCATGTCGCTCCTCTGAGCAAAAGGGATGGCTTCCCATTTCTGTTGGCGGCGAAGCCAAGTCCCTTCGGTTGCCGACAGCCTTGGCACTACCCTCCCCGACTTCGCCTACTACGGGCCTGGGCCTGCCCCTCGCTCATTCCCGAGGACCCCAGGTGCCCTCCGTGGCAGGGCCTCTGCCCCCCTCTTCCCTGGATCCCAGTGCTCTTGCCTCAGGTAGCCGCCCAGCTAATTCCGTCACCTCCGTCCACCCTAATACCTATTCTTTCTGGCGCCAGGAACCCCACCTGCCCTGCTCTTTACCGTAGTGCTTATTATCATATAACATATTATACGTTAGCAATTTATTATATTTAGTGTTTTATCCCCTTGCCAGAATGTAAGCTCCTTATGAACACGAGATGTTGTCATTTAACAAAATTTCGATTTACAGATATATCCCAAACACTTAGAAGAGTTAGGTATCTTACTGAATGAATTGGATGATAATAGAGAACTCCAACGAACTTGTATTAGATGGACTTAATTTTTCTGTTGAAATATAAGGCAAGGTCATCTGCTGAAAGTAAGATAAATGGTTGAGGAATGCGTATTTTAAAACATTTTGGAACTATTTCTGAAAAAAGAGGTAGGGAATCATCCAGGAGGAAATAGAAAGATTACTATCAGCCAGGGTTCAGCTTTAACTTAAGAAGATGCAAACGTATCATGACGGCAACATGCACGACTGTACTTTCATCTTCAGAAATGCTTGCCACCCCGTCTGTAGTGTGCTAAATAGTTGTCCCTCCAAAGATACATCTATATCCTAATCCCTAGAACTGGTGAAAATTACTTTATACGAGAAAAGATACAATTAAGTTAGCAATCGTGAGAGGAGGAACTTATCCTGAATTATCTGGGTGGACCCCAACTGCAATCACACGCATCCTTATAATAGAGAGGTTCAATGAGTTTTGAGATAGACACACAGAGGAAAACCCCACACATAAAGGCAAAGGCAATGTGAAGATGAAGGCAGAGATCGGAACAGATTCCTCCCTAAAGACTCTGGAGGGAGCATGACCCTGCCAACACTTTGATTTCAGACTGCTGGCATCCAGAACCGTGAGAGAGTCTATTTCTGTTGTTTGAAGCTGCCCAGTTTGGAGTAATTTGTTACAGCAACCCAAAGAATCAAATACAGATTTGGAGACTAGGGAAGTGGGTGCTGCTGTAACAAATATATAAAAATGTGAAAGTAGCTTTGAAACTGAATAATGGCTAGAGGCTGGAAGAATTTTGAGGTGCATGGTAGAAAAAGCCTAGATTGGTAGAAATTTAGTGATTATCCCCTCAGGGCTCACAAAGAAGTTGGGGTGTGTGTGTGTCACCATGAACAGAAGGCTGGTATAAATATGGGCATTAGGAGCATTCCGATGAAGGATTAGAAGGAAATGTGGAGCATGTGACGGAAACTGGAGGAAAGGCAATCCTTGCTAGCAGGGACAGAAAACTTGGCTAAATTACAACACGCAGCTGTGTGAAAAGCAGAACTTACAAGCAAAGAACTTAAATATATAGCTGAGGACATTTTCAAACAAAGTGGGTTGAAGGTGCAGCCTAGTTCGTTGTTGTTGTTATTGTTGTTGCTTGTAGTAAAATGTGAGAGGAAAGATGAATCGAGGAGAGAACTATTAATCCAAAAGGAATCAACACTTGATGATTTGTGAAATTGTCAGCTTACTCGAATTGGAAAAAGATGCTAAAATTAGGAGATTCACTGTTGGGAAAGTGCTCTGAAGAGAAGGACAGGGTGTGGCTGGACAATCTTTTTCTAAAGAGATTAAGTATGTAACAAATGAATCTCCTCAACCGTGGAAGTGGAAGCAGAGAATGGAGATGGAATTCTGCAGCAAAGATCTGTGAAGAACTTTCTTGTCTAATGGTGTGAAGCCCCATTACATACATGGGAAACCTGCAAGATTTTAGAGAATATTACATATGCAGAAGCATTGCCAGCTTAGACCAACAGGGAGAGAGACAGGTAACATGGGAAAAGGCTGTTGGATACCAAGAATGCCACACACAGAAATTTGATACACAATACGGAAGCGGGAATTGTTACACAATAGCAAAATATATGGCAGAACTCCAAGAACAGGAATGCTAGGACACTAGTAAAAGTATAAGCAAAATGTCTTGCTAGGGGTCCAGTCAGGGAGAAGTACCACATGGTTCCATGGGTATACAATGGATGGGAAGAATCGATTGGCTGGAGTTCTCGATGAAGTCAAAGAGCACATTAATTAGGAGAGAGGCTATGGGAAAAATGGAAATATAGAAGATTGGGGTCAAAGAAAGGATTTATTAAATTTAAAATATTGAGGGGCAACAGTTCCCAGTGATAATCACATCCAGTTGGTGATGATGCTGTAGAAAGCTGAAGCATACTAGAGGTAAAGATTATTTAAAGGAATAAGTCTGAGTAGCTGAGAAGTTAGGGAACATGAGCAATAGGTATAAATTTAAAAAATGGAGGTGACTTTTGGACACCATATTCATTCTATATTTGATTGAATCAGGATGTGAGTTCCGTATATATACACATATCTGGGTACTGTCCCCAAAGATTGGGAGTTTACATCAAGATACATTCAGTCTCGCTCTATAGGTTCAGAGACTTAGCAGAAGAGAGTGTAGCAACAAAGATGCCCAGAGAAAAGTAAGATAAGAGATAGAAAAAAATGTGGTATAGGTCATTTTTCAAGACCTGACCATATTTACACCCCTAGACTGCATGATATGCCCTATAACCTTACAATATCTTTTTTATTATGATAGTTGGTGTTTGCTTTGTGACTTTAAAAAAGTCTAACCAATATGCTTTGTCCATCCTCAAAGCCTCAGAATAACTCTTCCTTTTTATTTTTAAAATCTCTGTTGACATTAAGTTAGTTTACACGTTAACAATCCCCGTGCTGTAATGCAATTAGGTTGCCTTATTATTTTCAATGTAATGTCATTGTAATCATGTAGGACTCATAGACTTCTCATACAATATCATTGTCCCAAATAGCTTGATCTTTACAATGGCCAACCATTTTCCTTTTTA
>NW_012141969.1:306137-308531 GCF_000956105.1 Propithecus coquereli
CCCAAACACCTGGAAGAATATGGAAACACACTCACCAATATGATAAGAAGAAACATTTTAAGAAAAGGCAGAGGAAGGCTCAGATTAAACTGCAAAATTAATTTCATGGAAAGAAAACAGCATGCCTCAAGGCAGATGGATGATGAGAAAATAATGAATTTAATAAGAACAATATCAATGAGCCTCAGATATCTATATGCTAGACACTGCACATTCCCAATAAATAAACTCTGTCTTTATATTTTGATACAAACATACATACATGTATATGTACATCTGTATACACACACACACACACACACACACATATAATCTCATTAAAGTATCCCTGAAATTTAGTGGGTTTTAAACATGACTTCAACATTGTGATAAAGGGAATATGCTTTGGTAAAAAAAAGCAATCTGATTAAAAGGGCAGAAGAATAGCACCATATCAGCAGAAATCTGTCAGTCTGAGGTTGGAAGCAAGATGGCACATATCTGAATGTGGGATAAAAGCAGAAATAAACAAAAGTGCAATAATGGTGGTGGATGCTACAGATGCTTTAAACTCGGCATAGAGAAATACCTTAGACGTAGCACAGATGCCTCAGGTGAAAGATACTGACCTGATAGGCTATTTTGATATTATCTAGGCAGCATTCGAAAGTCTGAATCTTCTAAAAGTAGGGCATCTTATAGCTATGACATGGCATGCTCTTTCTTACTTTGTATTATATTCTAAACGTAAAAGAAAGTCATAAGGAGTAAATTGTTGCACAGATTTAAATCTGGCCATTGAGGCAAACTGTCTGCTGTCATGAGAGCAGCAGGGACCTTGGAGAGAGTAATCTTGCAACGTTATCGACAGCCTAGAGAGACGTAGACTGGACTTCCGAGCAGCAAGGCTAAACATAATCAGAATGTGTGTGTGGGTGTGTGACCCATGTGATCTCAATCAAGGAAAGAGACTTGAAAGATAGCACAGCCTAAAAGAGATAAGAAAGTAAAAAAAAAGTGTCAGGGGGAACTCACATAATCAGAAATTATTCTGATGATAAAGAAAATGTATATAAATCTAAATTAACTAGTATAGCTGCAAGTTGAGTTCCTATGTTAAAAAGACATATATGAAATATTGAAGAAGGAGAAAAACATCAAGGTGCGGTACAAAGAGCAGCACCAGGCGGTAGAAATGATGTTCAGTAGCCTAAATATTAAGATAAGACAAAGATTTCAAGAAGGTGCTCTAAAAAGCATGAAGAGATTTGACAGCTATGTGCAGAAGAAAAAGTTGAGCAAGGAAGGTGTCTCAGCCTGTGTTTCCCAGAAGGCAGAGCCCGAGGCAAAGGCTTGAAGCAGGTAATATATTTGGACGTGATGCCCAGAGGAAGAGGCACCAGGCGCAGAGAGTCCGAAGCAGGAAGGAGGGAAAGCCACGCAAGGATGCTTCACAGAGATGCTTCATGGAGCATTCAAAGATGCTCTGTTGCCAGAGACCCCACGGTACCTCCTGAAAAGCCTTTTGAAGGGAGTCCCCTGTCTGTCTGACCTAGAAATGAAAGCTCCATGTATCCCCCATCCGTCCCCATCCTTCAGTGGTCGAGGATGGTGTTCAGAGTGTTTATTCCCCTGCACTTCCCGGTTGGTGGCCGGCTGAGGACCGCACTGCCTACTCTGGTCATCAGACTGGACAGACCTGGGCAGGACGAAGGGGACACAGACAGAGGTGTGGTGCAGCTGATCACTGTGGGTACGGTAAGAGGTGGGACCTAGAGGACCTGGAGTTTCGTCCCAGGGGCATGGATAGAGAAGGGCGGGGCCTTGCTTGAGGGTTTTTGATGTACACAGAGAGCAGAGAGGAAAAGTAAAACAGCTCAACTACGACTTCATAGGAAACAGAAAAGGATGGGCCAGGCACGACCGAAGGAGAATTGAAACCATTTAAAAATATCTGGCTGGTGGTCCTAGTTTCTTTCACGAAGGCACAATAAAATAAGACACACTTAAAGAAAAATGATAAAAAGCAAAATAGAAAACAATGTGCATAGAAAGCTCAGTCATTATGGAAGCACGTCCATTTGCGTTACAAAGGGGCATCTATGTGCACGTGTGTGTGACCTCAGAGAAGTCGCTCTGCGCTTCCAGGGCCTGTGTCTTTAGCGCCCGCCCCAAGAGGTCCTCCCCCTTCAGTGTCCCCGACACCTAGAAGTGAGCACGGCACAGAGAAGGTGCTTCATAACACCCGTTAAGTGAATGAATGAGAACTTGACTAAAACACACTGGTAATGGGAAGTATTAAAATGTATCTTGAAGACATAGACAATTTGAATATTATAATACATTTGACGTCATGGATATAATGAAATTTGTATACCATACCCAGAACATACATATTATTTTTAAATTTCAATA
>NW_012141969.1:308581-313118 GCF_000956105.1 Propithecus coquereli
TATATAAACAATTTAAGAGTATTTATAAAGCAAAACTCATTAAGCACCAGCCTGATTAAGAATACATTGTCATTTCTCTAGAAGCCATTCCTGTGGTCCCTCCCAAACCCAATTACATTCCATTGTCTCTCCGCAGATTTAAAATAATTTTCTTGATTTTTGGGATAATTATCTCTTTACTTTTATTTCTGATTCCATCTGTGTATGTATTCAAAACAACATATTTTTAATCTTTGAAATTTATAGGAATAAACTATACCTTTATTGAATATATTCTTTGGAATTGCTTCTCTGCTAAGTATTATGTTCACCATTCATTCCTGTTGATACATGTAATTGTAGATCATTCACTCTCTAGGACAACTTTAGACTTTTTTTTTGTATCTTCAATAGCACCAGACCTAAAGAATATGCATAATTTATGTGTAAAAAATCCTTATTAAATGCATGATGTTGAGAACTACAGTATATATTTGGATGGCAGAACTTTTATTGCATATTCCCCAGAGCCCAGATAGCTCAATACTAAAGACATGCCATTTATTCCTCATCTTACTAGGCCATTGCTTAGTGTTTTACCTCAATTACATTCTCGATAGTATTTTTTCATCTCTCAAGAGCTGTGTTTTGTATATGCTAGCCTGCATCTGTCTAATATTGACATCTTTACTCGAAAGAAAATAATTAGTTAAACAAAGTGCAAGCAGGTGAAGAATTAGTCAGGTCAGGGTTCTTAGTTCTATGCTGCTTGGACTAAACCAACGTAATGAGGGAGAGGCCAGTAACAAAAGCATGACAAGTAAGAAACAGCCTTGAGAGCACGTGTGGAATGAACCGTGTTTACCGTGGTCGCTGTTGGAAGCAGCGCAGTGGTTCCCATAGCTTAAAGGCTCAGAGGTCTAGGAAGGTAGCTTTCCCGAAACACTTCTGGAAGACGCCTTTGCCTCATCTGAGCCAAAGAACCAGTGTATCTGGGAAAGCTAAAGCGAATTCCCTTAAGCTCAAAGCATACAGAGCAAAACATAACTTCCTTCTGAAAAGGAAATGAAGTGTTTTATTTCTTTATTTATTAGATTTGTTACTAACTGTACTCTGTGCCAGCTGCCCCAAGGCAGAAAAGCTTATTGTAAAATAATAGAGATAATTAAATTTCATATTATGAAACAGCAATCAATGTAGCAAAACTAGTATCTGGTCCACTGGGGATATTGAGACTAAAGAGGTGGGTTCTGCGTGGTGTCCCAAGGCCAGATACCATTACTGTCTCTATTCCTCGCTCCCTCCTCATCCATTAATATTTATTAAGAATTGTGGTTGCTGGGCACCTCACATTTTTTTTCCTGCGAAGTAAGATTGGAGTTTAATCATATAAGCGACAGAGGGAAATCTCTCCTGGATAATGTTTTGGGTATTGACTCAAGAAGAACCACAAAGTATACACCATCGCCCTAAGACAAATTTGTAAAACTGGTTAATTTTGTCCTCCTAGTGCTTGTGCCTCTTTAGAGCTGTTCTTCTCCTCAAGGGACTTCCTTTCTTAGAGCTCCCAGAGTGCAAAACATACTCCCTGCTCATCCACGTGGAATTCCATGCAGCACCTCCCAAACTTTACTCCAGCACTCTCCTGAACACCTAATTTCCTCTTAAACTTTATCTGCTTTGTGATATGACATTTGCACTTTTTCATTAAATGTGTTTTCAGAGGGGTTTCCCATAGGAATCAGAGTGTAGCTATTAAAAACACAGGGTTCAGTGTCTGGAAGACTTGGACGTGAGCCCTGGTTTTCTCACTTACTGGCCATATGACCCTGGGAAAGTTAATTAGTCCTTATTAGACTTACTTTCCTGTGTCATCTGGAAAACCAAAGTATAGCTTCACTTTTCTTTGGAAAGAAAAGTAACCAATAACTTGTTTGTTGGCTATCAAGAATGTGCTCTCAGAAGAAGAAAAGGCAGATCCTGCAAAATAGAGTAAATCCATTATTTCAGAGACAAAAAGACTGAAGTCTGTGGCCATATGGATACTTGTCCGAAAAAGTAATTGCAAGGTCAAGCAAACTGGTGAGCTGATAGCTGTCTCACCAACACAGCAGCAATGAAGCAAGAGATGGGAAGTTCAAGGAGACTTTTAGAATATCCACAGAAACTCTCACTAATTTTCAAACCACACAATTCATTGATATTTGAGATCCCAAGGGGACTGTGGATTTGCATGGCAGCTTTGAATATTCAGGTACAGCTCTTGAGAAGATGAAAACTAGAGGCAGAGAGAGGCCGAGTCACCTGCTGAAGGACACACACCTGATGAGTGGAGGAACCTAAATCCTCTGCGAAGCTGTTTGGACTGAAACCAGTTCCACTGAGTCAGGGTTGTTTGACTTGCGGCATTCGCTTGGCTCAGCAGGGACTCAGTTTGAGAGTGTAGACATCCAGTTTCAGACTCTGGACTTATGGGAGAATGAATTAAGTAAAATTTTAAGTAAAAATGTCATTCATTTAAGGAAAGAATATAATTTTTCATCTTCTCATGTACTTGCAAGTGGGCAGGAGGGATCTGACTCTAAAGTCTTCTATGTGGACATCACTTTACCATTCCCAACTATTTTCATTACCAATTAACTCATTGGTGGTGCATCTTTGTGTCTGTGCTTCTACCGCTGGGTAGTAATCAGAACAAACTCAAAAGGGATAGCCAGGAGGTTGAGGTGTCTTCCAAGAGAGGACTAAGCCAGGATGTCTGCAAAACCAGCAGCACCTGTGCTACCCAGAGCACTATGGCAGGTGTAGGGAATCTTCTTCTGGGCCCAAGAGGACAATATGTATGAGGAGCACAATACAATGGTGAGTGTCACATGTGTGCATAACATGGCAAATTGCAAAGCATGCTGCCTTCCTTGTGTACCTGTATCACCGAACGCTTTGTTTCACAAAGGAAAAGGGTATAGTTAAAAGACAACTAGAAAATGCCTAATTTATTGCCTCTGAATACCTAACAAGGACTAAACATCTAGGCTTTTAGAAAAATATTTCTTTTTCATCTTCCCTATGAGAATAACAACCAAGGGACATTAAAACAATTTTGAAGCATCAACAGGAAACTTCCTGCAAAAGTGGAAAGAGCAAAGGATTTGGAATCAGGCAAATCTGGGGTAACTGGTAGATCTGCCACTGACCAGTGACAAGAACTCAATCTTAACTGAACAGGCTCAAGAGCCCTCGTTTATTATGGTTGTTAAAAGGATTAAATATGAAATGTCCATAAGACGATATGGATGATGCACAGAAAAAACTCAATTACTTATAACTGTAGTTGTTATTTTTAAAAGGGGGATATGAGAAATAATCTGCTTACTGATAATAATCTACACTGATAATAAGGAAAGAATATTTTTCTGGATTATGGCTCATTATGAAAGAATGATGTTCTTTGAGCAAATGGTAGAGGCATCGCCCAAACACCTGGAAGAATATGGAAACACACTCACCAATATGATAAGAAGAAACATTTTAAGAAAAGGCAGAGGAAGGCTCAGATTAAACTGCAAAATTAATTTCATGGAAAGAAAACAGCATGCCTCAAGGCAGATGGATGATGAGAAAATAATGAATTTAATAAGAACAATATCAATGAGCCTCAGATATCTATATGCTAGACACTGCACATTCCCAATAAATAAACTCTGTCTTTATATTTTGATACAAACATACATACATGTATATGTACATCTGTATACACACACACACACACACACACACATATAATCTCATTAAAGTATCCCTGAAATTTAGTGGGTTTTAAACATGACTTCAACATTGTGATAAAGGGAATATGCTTTGGTAAAAAAAAGCAATCTGATTAAAAGGGCAGAAGAATAGCACCATATCAGCAGAAATCTGTCAGTCTGAGGTTGGAAGCAAGATGGCACATATCTGAATGTGGGATAAAAGCAGAAATAAACAAAAGTGCAATAATGGTGGTGGATGCTACAGATGCTTTAAACTCGGCATAGAGAAATACCTTAGACGTAGCACAGATGCCTCAGGTGAAAGATACTGACCTGATAGGCTATTTTGATATTATCTAGGCAGCATTCGAAAGTCTGAATCTTCTAAAAGTAGGGCATCTTATAGCTATGACATGGCATGCTCTTTCTTACTTTGTATTATATTCTAAACGTAAAAGAAAGTCATAAGGAGTAAATTGTTGCACAGATTTAAATCTGGCCATTGAGGCAAACTGTCTGCTGTCATGAGAGCAGCAGGGACCTTGGAGAGAGTAATCTTGCAACGTTATCGACAGCCTAGAGAGACGTAGACTGGACTTCCGAGCAGCAAGGCTAAACATAATCAGAATGTGTGTGTGGGTGTGTGACCCATGTGATCTCAATCAAGGAAAGAGACTTGAAAGATAGCACAGCCTAAAAGAGATAAGAAAGTAAAAAAAAAGTGTGAGGGGGAACTCACATAATCAGAAATTATTCTGATGATAAAGAAAATGTATATAAATCTAAATTAACTAGTATAGCTGCAAGTTGAG
>NW_012141969.1:317624-325480 GCF_000956105.1 Propithecus coquereli
TGGATGTTGGACAAGTTGCATAATTTTCGCTGAACCTCAGTTTCCTCTCCTTTCAGTGGGGATAGTCACCTTAGACGGAAGTAACGAACATTAAAGTGAACTCAGAACCTACCCGAGGCCCCGCGAGCCGCACAGCAGCACCTGCGAGGGAAGCTTCCGATGTCTCAGTGGCTGGTTTCGGTGGCTTGAGCAGAAGACCTCAGTGGCTTGTCAAGAGACCGCTGCTGGCTGCGCTGTTCATCATTGTTAGTGAAATCACACAAAATGTTTAAAAAGACGCACGGATGGAGGTAAATCAAAGCTGGAATACATCAGGTTCTGGATGAGAGAATTAAAAGTCTAAAAGTCTAAAAGATCATGGCAAGTTGGACAAATAGTACAGGATAAAATTATATATATACGTGTGTGTGTGTGTGTGTGTGTGTGTGTGTGTGTGTATTTCCCATACTTTATAAAACGGTCCCATTAAATGCAGAATGGGGAAAAGATGGACAACAACGATCCAACAGAAAAAACATCTATACGTTGGGATGACTTGGTCGTAGGCTGAGGCTGATCGTGTGAAGAGGCTACTAAACAGGGAGATGCAAATGGGGTTGTGCTGATCGTTCAGTTGTGGACGCAGAGTGGAAGCTACCCCCGCTGTACTCTGTCTTGTTGGACGACGTTTGGAGCCTTCTTCTTAGTAAGTCCCAGGCATCAAAGAAAACAGTTAGAGATGAAAATTAGAATAGCTGAGGCTGTAAAATAATGTTGAAGGGATTACGAAAGAGGAAGCACCGTGGTTATCTTAGTATCTCATGTGGAAAGGAAACATGTTCTCCTCTCGCTTCAGGAGGTAGGTGGGACCGTGTCCAGTGAATGCAAGTCCAAAAGAAGAATGTTCATCTCAGTTAAAAGATTAGGGGAAGGATGGAGAGAAATTGATATTTCACTTGTTGAGTTTAAACTGTGCAATATATTGTACAGTCTTTATGCTCATGTACCGCTTACTTTCTAATAGTTAGTGTTGTCCGAATACACTATTGTCATTCTTCTAGTAAAGCCCATAAACTATTTTATAAGGAGTCCCATGGAAGATAAGGTTTGGTATCCTCTACGGCCTCTTCAAATGCTAAGAGTTTATGACCTGTTAGCTAGAAGTAGAACGTTAGGGGGTGAGGCTGGTGCAGGGGCTGGGATGTCTCTCAAGTCTCCTTAACCTAATGTGACCATATCATAGAGAACAGCGTGGAGTGAAGCATACTCTTCCTCTCTAGCAAATTAAAACTCTGATCCCAATTATATTTCATATAAATAAACATTTTATTTATTTATCTTGTGAGAAAGGATCACATATTTAGTGATTTGTATTTAATAGGACCTCACATCAAATTAAACATTATCTTCTCAGGTCAAGTTAGCACAGTCTGAGGCTGGCAATAAATATCACATACGCAATTAAGAGTTAGAGCATCATCGATTCATTCAGACTCCTTTCATCTGTGGTCTAAAATTTCTAGATGTTGAGATTTTCTTGAGTTTATGGTCTGCTTTGTCTATATGTAACAGAAAAAAATTTTTTTAAATCACAATAGACAACCGCCGCTTTGCCTCCTAGGGCAGTGGTGTGCTTCTTTTCTAAGAGGATCATCTTTTGTTTAGCAAAATGCTTTGATCGCTTCTGTGTCCAGAAGAAAATCATGAAATGAAGAGATACTTAAATTGCTTTGCATGAAAGGTAACATTTATCTGAGGAAGCAAAATGTAAGGAGAGAGGAAAATTTCTGAGAAAAGGAGACAGGGCTGAATAACTCAAGGGCAGTGCGGTGTACGTGGGAAGAAGAGTCCCATAAAGAACTCTCGGCCAGTGAGTATTTCCTGGTGGCAGGGATGGCTGAAGGAGTTGTAGGAATGTGCATGTCTAATGCACTTAATTTAAAACTTATTTCTGTACACTGCTGAGATGTAGTAGCCATATGCTACAAAGAACTGCCTTGTGAGCATAGAGTGTTAGGAAATAAAGGGGTAAGGGTCTCTCTATATTGGTGTGGGAGTTATCACTGGGCAACAAGAACAGAACCATGATGAAAGGAGAGATGTAAGTTCAATGGGAATAGTTAATTAAAAAATACAGATAACCGTGAGAAGGTACGTTTCAGATGTGTGCAGAAATCTCAGAGAGAATATCAGACTTCTTATTAAAGAGGAGAGTGGTGGCTGAAGTTAATTTCATGTAAGTCTTGAAGGACAGGACAACCTCAGCTGACATGTAGATGGGATATGTAATTGCCTCAATTCTCTTTTCACTGTGCTTTTGTGGAAACATCTTGAAAGTCAAGCTTGCGGAACAATTACAAACATGTTCCTCTTATGCATCTGGCTCAGGCAATTTTTTCACTGAAAAGCCCGAATCCGCTATTTCATGTTGAGAGGAGGAAAGGTGACTATGCCTATTGAATGCATTATTCCCACCAAATGAACTCATGGGATTTGACCTTACACACCCCGAGACTCTTTGGAACTAGTTTCATAAATTGGAAAGACTTTAATTTTTAATATGGTGCCATTAGTAGAAAGCCAGAGTGATTCAAAACCCACCGTTACAAAAAGGCAAAGCAAGATCCCTGCTACTGCTTCAAAGGTTTCCTTGAGGTTTCGAGTTGGTAGTTGAAAGCAGTTTCTGGGCTGGAATCGGGCAGAATCCTGTAGAAAAGTGACCTCAGAACTTCCCAGGGGCCAGGCCCTCTGATTCCTCTGCTTCCGTCTGGAGAGCTCCAACTTCAGCCGCCAGCCCATGCCTTGGCAAACGCGCTTCCTGCATTTTCTTTATTGGTCTAGTGCAACAGCGTAGCAGCACATCTCCGATTAAAGGACAGATGGAACTGACACCCTAACAGCCTTAGCTGGTTTCGGCTTTACGAGACTCGGAACCGCTTTCTCCCTCAAGTTACCTGCATGTGAGCTGAGGTGTGACCAAGGCGGGAGTGAGAACCAATCATTAAGCCTGTTCTCTACATACCCACTATGCGGGGAAATGCGTTTCTTTTCCTCAGCCTGATTATCAGTTAGCATTTATCCAACGCCCTCAAGCCAGGTCTCCACAGAAGTAGAACAAAAATGCAGTACAACAGAACAAAATCACAGATCAGAACAGCCCCGTGGCCTGTTTGCAGGAGGGTATTTTGCTGTCTCTGGGCGGCCCAGTCCTGGGAGGAGAGGCTGGTGCAGCCTAAGAGGGGAGCCAGTGTGTTTTCGGTTCCCTGGGTGGGGAATGCCATGCTGCACCCCATAGGCCCCACCCCGTGGGACTGCGGAAAAAATGAAGTTATTCCAATGTCTCCAGTCTGTCTTGCCCTCCCACAACTCGCCCAGAAATGGTGAGCGTTCCTACCTCTGGCGGACTGGAGAGGAAGGGAAGCAAAAGACACGCCTGAGAGCGCAGGGGACACCCTGCTGGCAGACTGTCTGAGGAGTCAGCTGCAAGGTTTCCTTAAAGGCTGAGCATCGCCCTGGGCCGAGAAGGAGATGATATCGGTTTATACCCTCGTGGCTGGGCAGTGACACACCCTGGGAGCTCCGATCCGAGTTTGCTGGTACCCAGCTGGTTGCCATAATGTAGTGTGGGGAAATGGCCGTGGCTGGCGGCGAGCCCTGTGTGCCGTGTTTCCCTTTTCACTGCTTCTCCCTACAAGACTGAGAATCGTCAGAAAAATAGTGCTTCTCCCAGTTACTTCCTGGGCCCTAATCTTGTCCAGCCACAGCCACGGGTATCAGTTTAATGGTTCTACCCTGGTGGCAAAGCATGGACAGATATTTTGTTCCAAGTAGAAATGGGGCAATTCTTTATGCAACCCAGCTGGCCGTTGAGGTCGCGGTATCCTTTGAGACTGAGTGATGTCCTTGTGAATCTTTTTGCACTTGCTCCTTAAATCTCCTAAGAGCTCCTCACTCACTCTGTGCTTTCTTGTCTCTCAGCCTGTCTTTATCTACCTGAAATTTGGCTTCCACTGACATCAGCCTGTGAAAAGTCCGTCCCCAGCATCCTGCGTGTTTGAATGTCGCGTGGGCTTTCTCTTGGCTCTCTAGTGAGCTCTCGCGGCTCTCCTCGCCTCCCCTGCCATTGCTCGGTCCGTGTCCTTGACTCCTCTGCTACAACCCAAATGATTCAGGTGTCTGTTCACGGTCCTTCTTCCTGCTCGTCCTATCCATTTTCTTGATGGTCTCATCCATCTCCTGTTTATTTCTTTATTTCACTTTAGCCTCTATGCGCTTTCCTCCTCCTCCTCTCGCGTCAGGCTTGGGCTTCCGACTGGCACTTCCGTCTAACCCAGGCCTGAAGCTCAACCTGTCCCTACCCAACTCCTCATCTTTTTCAGCATCTGTTCCAATGCCACCTCGCTCCGTCAGCGACAGTATAAGTCTCCATGGCTCAGCCTCAACATCGTAAACATATTTTAGACCCTTCCTCTTCTCATCAAGCCCAAGATAGGCTGGCACAAAACCTGCCAATCCCACCCTTGCAATATTTCTCACTTTCCCTTGCTGTCCCCTTCTGATGACACTTGCCTAATTAGGGCTTATTCGGTCTCATCTGAACCTCTGAGCTTTTCACTGGTCTCTTTCTCTTGAGTCTTCTTGTCTCTTTTATAACTTGCCCTTCACACTGCCACAAGACTCACTTGACAAACGATGTCCTCAGCGTGCTATTTGCTTATTCCAAGCCTTTAATGCCTTCCGACTACGCTCACAAGAAAGACCAAACTTCCTCTTCTGCCCATCATTCACACTGCACCTTCGCTGATGACCTTCACCCCATTCCTTCCCCACAGCTGTGCCAAACTGTCTACTCCTCCCCAGACATACATACTCTCCCTTTTGTGACTTCTGTGCTGCAGCTCATGGTTGCCTCTGTCTGAAATTCTCTGCCCTTGCCTCTAAATGTTGTTCAACTCAATAATCCCTCCCTTCTATACAAACCTATAGAATTTTGTTATTACTTCTGTTATAGTATGTGCCAAAGCTTGCCTTTATTATTTTTTATTACATACAACACTTTAAAATCTATAAAATTTATATCTGCCATTTCGTGGTTGCTATCTTTCTCACTCTTCTGTGAATCTCTTTGAGGGTCAGAGATCTTGGATTATTTGCAATTGTATTCCTTAAAGTTTCTAACGCTCTGTCTTGTACAAAGTAGTTATGCAATAAATCATTGTGGACTAGCAAAAGTCTTAACTCTCTTAACTCCAATCCAACATTTCTTTTGCATAGCTCGATGCTTCAATTCTTGTTTGATGCTTCCAAACAATTTTTTCTCTTGTTACTTAATGCTCCCAAATATCAGGTATATTTGAGTTTTATGAGCCAAGTATATGTATATTTTGTGACTTAAATATGAGTATAGGACTTTTGTATGATGAACATCAGGACTGAAAATATTGCCAATGATTACAGATAACTAGAAATTTTCTAAATGGGTTGACTAGAAAAGTAATACTATTAGGTCATTAAATATGAAATGTCTGATTTTTTTAATGTTTTTTAATTTCAGCATATGACAGGGGTGTAAATGTTTAGGTTACATATATTGCCTTTGCCCCACCTGAGTCAGAGCTTCAAGCATGTCCATCCCCCAGATGGTGTGCACTGCACCCATTAGGTGTGTATATACCTATCTCCTCCTCCCCCCTCCCACCTGCCTGACACCCAATAAATGTTATTACTATATGTGCACTTAAGTGTTGATCAGTTAATACCATTTGATGATGAATACATGTGGTGCTTGTTTTTCCATTCTTGTGATACTTTACTTAGTAGAACGGGCTCCAGCTCTATCCAGGATAATACAAGAGGTGCTAGATCACCATTGTTTTTTTGTGGCTGAGTAGAACTCCGTGGTACACATATATCACATTTTATTGATCCACTCATGTATTGATGGGCGCTTGTCTGATTTAGAATCAAAAGTTTATTATATTTCAAATAAACAGTACAATTAATCAAGGTATGTGCCTAAACTATCCACACAGTTTTGCCATCGTAACAGTAGCTTGCTTGTGCTAGCAACTAAGAAGCCTGGAGAGCGAGTGGTGATGAAACTGGGAAAGACATTTTCCACAGGTTGTTGAGAATTGAATATTTTTCATTGCAAGAAGTGATCCAAAGCCTGGAAGAAGTGATAGTCAGTTGGTGCAAGGTCTGGTGAGTACGGTAGATGACAAGTCCAGCTTCTGTAGTTTGAACAGCATTGTTTGTGCGACGTGTGGTCGAGAGTTGTCTTGCAAGAGGATTGGCCTGTCTCTATTGACCAATCTTGGCTGCTTAATCAGAAGCATCCTCATCATTTCTTCCAACTGGTTGCAGTAGACATCTGCTGTCATCAATTGACCAGGATTCATAAAACTGTAGTGGATACCAACACTGGACCACCAAACAGATGCCATTAGCTTTTTTTGATGAATATTCAGTTTTTCACTGTGCTTTGCCACTTCATCTTTATCCGATCATTGTGCCAAATGCTTGCGATTGTCAAAAAGAATCCATTTTTCATCACATGTAACAGTGCAATGTAGAAATGGTTCACCTTTGTGTTGTGACAGCAAAGAAAGGCAAGCTTTGAGACGATTTCTTTTCTGACACTCATTTAATTCATGCAGACCCCATCTATCCAGCTTCTGTACCCTGCCCACTTGTTTCAAATGGTCCAATATTGTTGGAATAGTAATGTCAAATCTTGCTGCTAATTCACAAGTAGTTTGAGATGGATTCGCTTCCACTGCAACTTTCAGCTCATCATTATCACCTTGGTCTCAAGTCACCCATGTGGCTTATTTTCAAGATTAAAATCACCAGAATGGAACTTCTCAAACTATTGATGTTCATTAGCCACATCCTTCCCAAATGCTTCATTGATATTTTGAACTGTCTGTGCTGCATTGATTATATGATGGAACTCATATTAAAAAAAATAACGAATTTTCGACTTATCCATGGTTTCACAAAAATTGTTCTAAATTTTTTTTTTATTTATTTCAGAGTATTATGGGGGTACAAACATTTTGGTTACATATAATGCCTTTGCCTCATCCAAGTCAGGGCTACAAGCATGTCCTTTCCCCATACAGTGTGCTCCGCATCCGTTAGTTATGAGTTTACCCACCTCCACTACCCACCTCCCACCTGACCAGCACCCAGTGAATATTTATACCATGTGTACATGCACCTTAGTGTTGATCAGTTAGTACCAATTTGATGGAGGGTACATGTGGTGCTTGTTTTTCCACTCTTGGGATACCTCACTTTGAAGGATGGACTCCAGCTCTATCCAGAATAATATAAGAGGTGCCAGTTCACCACTGGTTTTTGTAGTTGAGTAGTATTCCATTGTATACATATATCACATTTTATTAATCCACTCATGTATCAATGGGCACTTGTGTTGTTTCCACATCTTTGCAATTGTGAATTGTGCTGCCATAAACATTCAAGTGCAGATGTTTTTATTATAGAATGTCTTTTTTTTCCTTTGGGTAGATGCCTAGTAGTGGTATTGCTGGATCAAATGGTATGTCTATTTTTAGCTCTTTGAGATATCTCCAAATTACTTTCCACAGGGGTCGTACTAATTTGCAGTCTCACCAGCATTGTAAGAGAGTTCGAATCTCTCCACATGCACACCAGCATTTGTTGTTTCGGGACTTTTTGATAAAGGCCGTTCTCACTGGACTTACGTGATAGCTCATTGTGGTTTTGATTTGCATTTCCCTAACGATTAGAGATGTTGAGCACTTTTTTATATGTTTGCTGGCCATTATTCTTTCTTCTTTTGAAAAGTTTCTGTTCATGTCTTTTGCCCATTTATTGATGGGGTTTTT
>NW_012141969.1:331025-332128 GCF_000956105.1 Propithecus coquereli
ATATGAATTTAAGATTATGCTTTTCTCTATAAAAAATCCTACTAATATTGTGATTACAATTGTATAGAATCTACAGATCAACAAGGCGTCTTTACTATGTTGAGTTCTCCAATCAGTGAATATTTTATGCCTCATTGTTTGTTTATATCTTCTATGTATTGATATTTTTTGACTTTATATATTTTTTTCCAATGGTTGCTCAAGAAATCCAATATCCATATTTAACTTTTCACATCCTACTTAGAATCTATATTTTATCATTTCAGTGAAATGTAGAAACCTTGCCACCATAAAGGTCCTTTTACTTTCCCTCTCTTGTGTTATTGTCAACATAAATTGATAATCCCACCAGAAATGGTATGATTTTTGGTTTTAACTGTTTTTCGTCTGTATATATATGTGTGTCTGTGTATATATGTACAATATATTTGTTTTGTATTTTGTTTTATTTTATTTTAATTGACAAAAATTGCATATATTTATCATGTATAACACATTGTTTTAAAATATGTATACATTGTGGAATGGCTAAATAGAGTTAATTGGCATAAGTGTTACCTCACTTTTTTTAGTGAGAACACTTAAAATATGCATTCAACAATTTTTAAAAATACAATACATTGTCATTAACCATAGTTACCATATTGCACAATAGATATCTTGACCTTATTCCTCCTATCTAATTGAAATTTTGTATCCTTTTACCAACATTTGCCTATCCCTGCCTCTCCCCTAGACTCTGGTAACCACCCTTCTACTCTCTACTCCTATGACTTCAACTTAGACTCTACGTACACATAAGATTATATGGTATTTGTCTTTCTGTGCTTGGCTTATTCATTTAACATAATGTACTCCAGGTTCATCCATGTTGTTGCAAATGACAAAATTTCTTTCTGTTTTAATGAAGAAAGTTTTCATTGTGTATGTGTACTCTATTTTCTTTATCCATTCATCTGTTGATGAACACTTAGGGTGAGTCTATGTCTTGGCTATTGTGAATAATGCTGCAATGAACATGGGAGTACAGATATCTCTTTGACATACTGGTTTTATTTTCTTTAGGTAGATATCCAGTAATGGGATTGCTGAATCATGTGATA
>NW_012141969.1:332178-333344 GCF_000956105.1 Propithecus coquereli
GGGGTATCTTGGTTGAATCCTTGGGATTTTCTAGATATAATATCATATTGTCAGCAAAGAGTGACAGTTTGACCTCTTCTGCCCCAATTTGGACACCATCAACTTCCCTCTCTTGTCTGATTTCTCTGGCAAGGACTTCCAGCACTATGTTGAATAGAAGTGGAGATAGTGGGCAATCTTCTCTGGTTCCAGTTCTAAGTGGGAATGCTTTCAATTTTTCCCCATTCAGTGTGATATTGGCTGTGGGTTTGTCACATATGGCTTTAATAATTTTAAGGTATGTCCCATCTATGCCTATTTTGTTAAGAGTTTTTATCATAAAAGTGTGATGGATTTTGTCAAATGTTTTTTCTGCTTCTATTGAGAAAATCATATGGTCTTTGTTCTTGCTTTTATTTATGTGGTGAAGTGCATTTGTAGATTTGTGTATGTTGAACCAACCTTTCATCTCTGGGATAAAGCCCACCTAGTCATGATGAATTATTGAAGCAGGAATTAAAAATCTTCCAATAACAACAACAAAAAGTCCTGAAACAGATGGCTTCACACCTGAATTTTACCAAACTTACAAAGAAGAACTCATACCTATACTGCAGAAATTATTCCACAACATTGAGAAGAATGGTATCCTCCCCCAACTGATTCTACGAACCCAATATCACCTTGATAGCAAAGCCAGAAAAGGACACAACAACAAAAAAGAAAACTACAGACCAATATCCTTCATGAATATAGATGCAAAAATCCTCAACAAAATCTTAACAAAATGAATCCAACAGCACATTAAAAAAAATTTGAAAGACAATCACAAGCCAAAATGTGCATTTGCAAGAATGAGGATGTACGTCTTCACAATAAAAAAGGAAAACAAGAAGTGTCAAAGTGAAATGTCAGGGATATCAACTGTGAAACTTAGTGCTGAAGGAAATAAAATATTCCATACTTAATAATCTAATAATTACAATCATTTAAATGGACTTCATTACCATGCAACCCAGTAATAATGATTCATAACAGTAACGCATGTGAAATTAACTTTGTTATAAATTTTACTTGATGTGATTTTCTTCATTTCACTGGTAAAATATTTATATGTATTTAATTGTTTCAATTTTTACAAGGTTGTCTATTCAGAATTTAAAAAGAAATAGATGAAACTTCTCTTA
>NW_012141969.1:337044-338586 GCF_000956105.1 Propithecus coquereli
CATTTAAGAGTTGTCAGATTTTTCTGGTTCTTTGTATGTTGTGTGATTTTCTACTGGATAGTAGATATTTGTAAAATTATGTTATGAGATTTTTAAAAATCTTATGGAAGATTATATTTTTGTTTTGAACCATCCATCAGTCTGGTTAGGTTCAGATCACAAATTCTGACTCACCTTCCACAGAGCTCTTTCTGTACACACGTGGTATACAACTCTGAAATTCACTGCCAAATCTTGTGGACTTTAAGTTCTGAGTTTTTGGTACTGCAATACATATACTATCATTTACTTTTTATAGTTTTTAGATAGTTGTTCTATGCACTATATCCAGGAATTTTAGTTACATTTAGTTAAAAACAGGATGGAGTGCTCCTGCTCTATCTTAACTGGAACCGGAACTTGTCTAATATAGCTTTGGAGATAATCATGACATGTGTGAACACACTACTGGTGGGACTGTACATTTTTCAGAACTACATTTTGTAGTATACCTAGTAAACCAGTTTGAAAACAAAATCAAAAATAAAAACAAAACCTGGTAAACAGATTGGAAAGAAAAAACAAACAGATTAGAAAGAAATAATTTTCTGGGGTGTTTATTGGAGACATCTTGGAAGAGATCAAACGTTTATATATCCTCAGTAGGATCTGGTGAAATGAAGAGAGCAAAGATAGTCTCGGTGATACATTCAGAGTGCAGGTATAAAGAGATGTTGGAAACAAATATTCCTCTGATAGCAGATGACTTGGTATATTTTCCAAGGTTAAATCTACCATTTCCTTTTAGCATGACACCTCACAGATTTCTGGGAAATTATCTTCCTATTTGGACGTACTCTAGCTGGTTGCAAAACCAGTGGTATATTATCAACTTACAAAGAATATGAAGAGCTGTAATTTTTATCACTTAAGGAGTTTTGTGGAACTAACTGGAGCCTCAAACCAAGCCTTCAGGTTCTTAAAGTGGTGATAATGAGTCATGAATGAACTTACTGTTGTAAATACTTGCAAAAACCTCTAAATTACTCTTTGAAATAATAGGCAGAAAATCAAACAACAAGCCAAAAGGCTAGGCAAGAGCACTCCAGGTGGTTAATTATAATACTTGACTTACTTATAAGGATTTGGGTCCTAGAATTTTCCACCTCTTCCTTCTCTGCTTTGGAAAACATCCACCCATGCTATCATGCCCAAGCATATGTTACTTTGTACTAAAATCATTGGAAAAATGATTTTATCCCTATGAAAATGCTACTTGACTGGATTGACAAGTTGGAAATATGCTGTTAGAAAGATGTTCCACTAGAATCAGAAAAGACCCCATATAGCAAAAGCAATCTTAAGCAAAAAGAACAAATGGGGAGGCATCAATTTACCTGACTTCAAGCTATACTACAAGGCTATAGTAACCAAAACAGCATGGAACTGGCACAAGAACAGAGATATAGACCAATGGAACAGAACTGAGAACCCAGCTATAAAACCATCCTCATATAGCCATCTAATCTTTGACAAAGCAGACAAAAACATACACTGGGGAAA
>NW_012141969.1:339671-343212 GCF_000956105.1 Propithecus coquereli
ATCAGGTGTCAGGCAGATGGGAGGGGGAGGAGGGGATGGGTATACATACACCTAATGGGTGCAGTGTGCACTGTCTGGGGGATGGACACACGTGAAGCCCTGACTAAGGTGGGACAAGGGCAATATACGTAACCTAAACATTTATACCCCCCTAATATGCTGAAATAAAAAAAATTTAAAAAAGAAAGATGTTCCATTAAATATGTCACTTCTACTAGCTTCTTCTTAATCAACTCAAACCGGGGTTTTTTTTTAAAGATTAGCTTTTCCAAAGAAAAGTTGTGAAAGTTAATGAAATTAGTATCTATAAGTCAATATAGACCGTTACCAAATATGGAATAGAGATATAGTCACAGCTATGATTGAGAAATACTGTTACAATAGTCACAATGCTCTAGTTATGTCTCTGCCAGATGATATATTTGTCTGGGAAATTCATGAGTTTCTCACTGTTTTGAGGCATCCACGTTTTGGTCCTAGATGACTCTGGAGGAGAAATTATGAAAAAACAATATTTTGTGGATGAATAGTTGAACAAAATGAACCTTAATTTCCTGTTCAACCCTGTTATTCCAATACTTAAATACCTCTGTAACCTTAGCCACACGAATTTGAAATATTTAAATCCTTGAAGGGATATTCTATAAATTAAGGGCAAAGTTTATTTCATACAGCCTAAAGGACAGAGAATTGATGAAACTCTAGGAAGATACATTTTAGTTCATTATATGGAAATTTTATGGTGATTTTCTTTACAATTTTATACATAACTTAGCAGTATACCACAAATGAAATAACTCTTCTCAAAATATTTTTAGCACCCGCTCTTTCCCCTCAATATCACAATACGCCAATCCACCATTGTGTTTGTAGTATCAGTGGTCAGGCCTCATTGTATATTCTAGCTGGGTTCATTCATGCCAGTCTTGTCCTTTCCACTCCATTGTGCATTTTCTTTCAGGCTCATCTTACTAAGAAACATCTTTCAATATATCATTACTCCATTAGTCAAAAATTCACTTTATTCTTGCATGAACAAAGCATACTTTATTTAGAATATATTTAATGTAAAATATTACATATACAGAGAAAGTGCACAAGCAAATTCTCAGGCTATATGATTTATCAAAAAGAAAGCACCTTGTGATTACTACTCAGGTCAAGAAATAGAACCTACCAGTATTTCAGAAATCCCATATGCCCCTGAATCATCTGTTACACCCTATCCTCAATAAAAGGATTACCTTGATGTTCAATAATTACTACTTTATTTTGTGTATAGGTTTAACACCAAAGTGTGCACCCCTAAGTTCCATGTTTTAGCTTTGCCTCTTTTTTTATTTATATAAATAGAATCATATTATATAGATTCTTTTGTGTCTGCCTCACTAACTCAAAAATATTTTGTGGAATTTAGATACATTGTAAGTCATTTCATTGCTATATGGCATTCCATTATATAAAAATAACACAATTTATCCAGTGTACTCTTGATGGACATTTCAATTGTTTCCATTTGAGGACTATTACAAATAAAATTGTTGTGAACGTTTCTGTATATATAGGTATATATAGGTAATAGGATAGGACTTTCATAGATGTCTTAGTCTATTTAGGTTGCTATACCAAAAATGCAGTAAACTGGGTGGCTTATACACAACAGAAATTTATTTGTCACAGTTCTGGAGCCTGGGAAGTTCAAATCAAAGTGCTGGAGATTCAAGGTCTGGAAAAGGTCCACTTCTTGCTTCATACAAGGGGATTTCAAAAGGTACATCGAAAATGCATACTAGGAAAAATCTGCGTATGCATTTCAATTTTTTTTTAAACAAAATGAACTCTTACTAACTTACTAACTCATTATAACCTGTTTGAAGAGGATCTAGTTTGAGGCACTAAGAAGTATAAGACATCAGTTTGAAAAGAACCCCTATCAGAGCAACACGAATTCTGCTAAATTTGAAGCACGAACAAACATTAAATTTATGCCATAACTTGGGTGGAAGGATGGTGAAATCACCTCTGCTTTACAAAAAGTGTATGGGACAATGCCCCACAGGAATTAGCAGTTTACAAGTGGATAACTCATTTTAAGAAGGGATGAGATGCTGTTCAAGATGAAGCACATAGTGGCAGACCATCCACATCGATGTGTGAGGAACAAATTTATCTTGTTTGTTCCCTAATTGAAGAGGACTGATGATTAACAGCAGAAGCAATCGCCAACACAATAGAAGTCTCAGTTGGTTCAGCTTGCACAGTTCTGACTAAAAATTTAATGTGGAACAAACTTTCCACTCAATGGGTGCCAAAACCATTATACCCAGATCAGCTGCAGACAAGAGCAGAGCTTTCAATGGAAATTTTAGACAAGTGGGATCAAGATCCTGCAATTTTTCTTTGAAGAATTATAATGAGATGAAACGTGGCTTTACAGTATGATTCTGAAGACAAAGCACAATCAAAGCAAAGGCTAGCAAGTGACGGGAGTGGTCCAGCCAAAGCCAAAGCAGACACGTCAAGAGCAAAGGTCACAGCAACTGTTTTTTGGGATACTCGAAGCATGTTGCTCGTTGACTTTCTGGTGAGCCAAAGAACAAACCACCTCTGCTTATTATGAGGGTGTTTTCAGAAAATTCAGCCAAAGTTTTAGCAGAGAAACAGCTGAGCAAGCTTCACCAGAGAATTCTCCACCACAACAGTGCTCCTGCTCTTTCCTCTCATCAAATAAGGACAATTTTTTGAGAGTTTAGGTGGGAGATCATTAGGCATCCACGTTAAAGTCCTGATTTGGCTCCTTCTGACTTTATTCTTTCCCAGTGTTAAAAAGCTTTAAAGGGCACCCATTTTTCTTTAGTTAATAATGTAAAAAGACTGCATTGACATGCCTACATTCCCAGGACCCCCAGGTCTTTAGGAATGGACTAAATGGCTGGAATCATCACTTATAAAACTGTTTTTGACCTTGATGAAGGTTATGTTGAGAAATATAGTTTATATTTTTTTATTTTTATCTTTTAAACCCATTTTCCACACAATTCTTGAAGACCCCTCATAGATGGCTGTCTTCTTGCACCCTTACATGGTGGAAGGGAGGAGGGAGTTCTCTGTTTTCTTTTATAAGGTCACTAATCCCATTTACGAGAGCTCAGCCTTCATGATCTAATCACCTCCCAAAGCTTCACCTCCAAATACCATCAGGGATTAGGTTTTAACATATAATTTTTGAGGAAACACGAATGTTCAGTCTATAGCAGCAGATGTCAAATTGGTATTGAAAGTAATCATGGCCATTTATACTCCCGCTGGGTAGAGGAGAGTTCTAGTTGTCCTATATCTTTACCGATGCTAGATACTGATAATACGTTTTGTTTTGTTGGTTTGCTTTAATTTTACTCATATGGGTGTGTTTTAGTGATATCTCATTATTTTAATTCATATTACTCTAATTATTAATGAGGTTGCAGACCTTTACACATTTTCGTTGGTGATTTGAATACTCTGTGAAGTATCTATTTAAGTTCTTTATTTTTCTATTGGA
>NW_012141969.1:343262-343861 GCF_000956105.1 Propithecus coquereli
GGATAGCCACATGTAGAAGACTGAAATAGGATCTGCACCTTTCACCTCTCAAAAAATACAACTCATGGTGGATAACAGACTTAAAACCTAAAGCGTGAAACTATAAGAATTCTAGAAGAAAATGTTGAGAAAACTCTTATAGACATTGGCCTAGGCAAAAAATTTGTGAAGAAAATCCCAAAGGCAATCACAGCAGCAACAAAAATAAATAAATGGGACCTGATCAAATTAAAAAGTTTCTGCACAGCCAAGGAACTATCATTAAAGCAAACAGACAACCTACAGAATGGGAGAAAATATTTGCATGTTACACATCTGATAAAGACCTGATAACTAGAATCTATATAGAACTCAGGAAAATCAACAAGAAAAAATCAAACAACCCTATCAAAAAGTGGACAAAGGACATGAACAGAAACGTTTCAAAAGAAGAAAGACTAATGACTGACGAACATATGAAAAAATGCTCAACATCTCTAATCATCAGGGAAATGCAAATCACAGCCACAATGAGATATCACTTACCTCCAGTGAGAATGGCCTTTATCAAAAAGTCCCAAAACAATAAATGTTGGTGTGGATGTGGAGAGATAGGAACA
>NW_012141969.1:353151-372178 GCF_000956105.1 Propithecus coquereli
AGCTATTCTTAATGCTTTGCATTTCCAAGTGAATTTTAGAATTGGCTTAATAATTTCTACAAAATAAGCTCTGGGGGTTTTTATTAGAATTGTAGTGGATGCATAAATCAATTTTGTAGATTTGTATCTTTATTAAATTGTGTATACCAAATCTTGAACATAATATATACCTGTATTTATTTAAGTATTTTTTAATTTCTCTCAGTTACATTTTATATTTTTCTGTGAAGGGAAATTGAACATATTTTGTTACAGTAGTGTGCTGCATAATGTTTTGGTCAACAATGGACTACATATACAGCAATGGTCCCATAAGATTATAATACCTTATTTTTGCTGTACCTTTTCTATATTTAGATATGGTTAGATACACAAATGCTTACCATCGTGTTACAATTGCCTACAATATTCAGTATAGTAACATCCTATAGAGGTTTGTAGCCTAGGAGCAATAGGCTATACCACATAGCCTCGTGTGTAATAGGCTTTACCATCTAGGTTTGTGTTAGTGCACTGCATGGTGTTTGCACAATGATGAAATCGCCTAATGATACATTCCTCAGAACATATACTCATCATTAAATGCCATATTACTGTATATGTTTTTCCAGGTTTTCTGATGCTATGGTAGTATATTATCTAAAAGAGATACATTAAATTTAATAGACCAATAAATGTTGAAAATAAATGGATAGAAAAGATACAGAAAGTAAATATGAGCCAAAAAAAGGCTGGGAGACCAATCTGAATACTTGAAAACCAGAGTTTAAGGCAATATCATTCAAAACTAAGATTGTCATCACATACTGACAAAAATAACTATGGAAATGTAAGGAATATTAATCATAAACACATTTGAACCTTTCCATATAACCCCTAAATATATTAAATAGCCACCAGCACTTAAATGAGAAACAAATGAAACAAAAGTTTTAGATGGATTTTAAACATACCCCTTTCAGAAAAATGATAGAATAAATGGTCAATTATAATAAGCAGTTATCTAGGTACAGAAACAAATTTACTAATCTCAAATAACTATATATAGAATTCCACACTTAACAGACAGAAAGGATACTTTTTTCAAGCATTCATATAGCATTTATAAAAATAAACCATGAATTAGGCTATAAAAAAAGTCTAGGAAATTCCAAATGTTCAGTGCATATAGGCTATCTTCTTCAATAATAATGCAATAAAATTAAAAAGCAGTAACAACAGATGAGGCTTTAAAAACCCATGGGTTTGGACTTCAGCTTCTGAGTAGACTGTAGTATTAATAACAAAAACTGAATTGACCCTCCCACCTGAAGTAACTAAAGCAATGAACAAGATACTTAAAAAATGATCCCCAAATACTGTGCATCGGATGACAAAGGCCAGTGATCCCTTAGAGATGGAAAACAAATGAGGTGAGTGTTATGATTGTCCCAGCTTCCTGCCTGAAGCAAGTTTAGAGGAGGTATCACTAGGTGTAGCCCAAGAATCTCTCTTAGTAGAGGAGATAAACCTAGAGTCCAGAGAGGCCAAGAAAGCTGGAGAAATAGTGATAAAAATTTGCCAAATTTTATAAATGCTATAAACTCACAGATTCAAGAAGCTTATGAATTCCCAAGCACAGGAAACATGAAGAAAACTATAGCAAGGATAAAAAAATTTGCTTAAAATCAGTGATAAAGAAAAAATATTAAAGGTAGCCAGAGGGGAAAAAAGATTCATTACACATAGAGTAACAACAACAACAAAGATAGTATATTTCTCATGGGAATCAATGCAAGTTATATATTGGGTGGAAATATGAAAGTACATAAAAGAATAAATAACACTGAAAATGGTAATTATGTAGTTAAATGTAAAGTTGCTTTTCTTATTAATTAAATCTCTTTAAAAGATAATTGACTGTTTAAAGCAAATATAGCAACAATATGTTAGGAGGTTTATAACATATACAGAATAAAATATATGACAACAACAGCAGTTAGCTGTGATGGGTAGAAATGGGAGTAAATTGTTATAAGTTTCTTGTATTATATATAAAGAAGTATTGCTTGAAGGTAGAGTCTGGTAAGTTAAAAATATATATCAGAAGTCCTAAATACTAATATAATAAAACAAGGAGTTGTAGCTCATAAGCAAACAAAAGTGGAATCATAAACATATATACAATTAGTACAAAACAAGGCAGAAAAAGAGAGAAAAAGAGAACAAAAATCTCCAGATTAGATAAATAGAAAGCAAATAGAATATAGTAGATTTAAACCCAATTATCTATATTACATTAAATGTAAATAGTCTAAACATCATAATTAAAAGGTAGAGATTGTCATACTGGATAAAAAAGCAAGATCTGACTACAACTGACCCTTGAATAACAAGAGTCTGAATTGTTTGGGTCTAATTATATGTATATTTTCTTCTACCTCTGCCACTCCCAAAACAGCAAGCCTAACACTCCTCCCCCTCCTCCTCAGCCTACTCAACTTGAAGACAAGGATCTTTATGATGATCCACTTTTACTTAATGAATAGTAAATGTATTTTCTCTCCCTTATGATTTTCTCAATAACATTTTCTTTTCTCTATCTCACTTTATAGTAAGAGTACAGTATATAATACATGACATACGAAACATGTCTTAATCAACTGTTCATATTATCAGTAAGGCTTCTGATCAACAGTAGGTTCTTAGTAGGTAAGTTTTGGGGGAGTCAAAACTTATACTCAAATTTTTGACTGTGCAGGTTAATGCCCCAACTTCCATGTTTTTTGAGAGTCAACTGTATATGCTGTCAAAAAATCTACTTTAAATATAAAGACACAATAAGTTACTAGTGAAAGCATGAGAAAAGGTAACCATTTTAACACCAGTTGAAAGAAAGCTGGAGTGGCTATATTAATATCTGACAAAGTAGATTTTATAACAATGATTATTACCAGAAATGAAGGGGATCATTTTATAATGATAAAGGGTCTATTCATCAGAGAACATGATCCTAAACAGTTTTTCACCTAATGAAAGCTATAAAATACAAAGCAAAAACTGATAAGAGAAATGGACAAACCAACAATTTAAATTGGCAGTTTCAATGCCCGTCTGTCAGTAATCGATAAAACAGGCAAACAGAAAATAAGAAATAGAGACTGCCTGACTACAGAAGACTTAATACTACCCACCAACTTGATTTAATAGACATTTATAGAACAAGTCTCTCCCCAAAAGAGTACGCATTCTTTTACTTAGACATAGAACATTTCCCAAGATAGACCATCCTCTAGGCTGGCAGTCAGCAAACTCTGACGCACAGGCCGAATCTGCCTCACTACCTTTTTTAAGTAATGTTGCATAAGAATACAGCCACGCCCGTTTGTTGTGTATTGTTTATGGCTGCTTTTGTGCCATGGTGGAGTTGCATATTTGTGAGAGAGACTGTATGATTGAATTATTTGCTATCCGGCCCTTTAAAGAAAAAATTTGTTGAGCCCTGCTCTAGGCCATAAAATAAGTCTCAACATCAAAAGCACAATCTATATAAGAACAAATCGATAAATTGGGCTTCCTCAAAATCGAGGACTTAGGCTCTTTAAATGGCAGCATGAGGATAATGAGAAGACAAGCAACAGACTGGGAGAAAATCCTGGAAAACCACATATTTGATAAAGGACTTATAGCCATAAGTTTTAAAGATCCCTCAAACTCAATAATAATAACATCCAATAAAAATTCAATAGTAAAATGGGTAAAAGATATATGAATGACAAATAAGCACCTGAAAACATGACCAACATCATTATCATTAGGGAAATGCAACTTAAAAACATTAGATATCATTGCAATCTATTTGAATGTCTAACATCAAAGACTGACCATATCAAATATTGGCAAGGATGTGAAACAACCAGAACATTCATTGATTGTTGACATGAATATAACACAGCACAAATACTTTGGAAAAGAGTTTGGCAGTTTCTTTAATAAGGTAAACATATACCTACAATTTGACCCAGTCTTTACTCCTACCGAGTTATGCAACAGAAATAAAAATATATATCTAAATAAAGACTGGTACACATACGTCCATTGCAGCTTTATTTATAATTGCCCCCAAATAGCTATCAATGGGCAAATGGGTAAATAAACTGTGGTGTATCCATGGAATACTACTCAGCAATACAAAAGAGTGAACTGCTGATACATGCAACTGCATGGCCAAATCTCAAAATAATTGTGCTGAGTGAAAAAAAATCCAGGCCAAGCAAGATTATATACTGTGTGATTCCACATACGTAAAATTTCAGAAAACATAAGCTAACATGTGGTGACTGAACACAGGTCAACGGTTGTGTAGGGTTGGTAGAAGGGGGGAAGAGGAGGAGGAATTAAAGAGGCATAAGAAAATGTTTAAGGTTGATGGATATGTTTATTATCTTATTTGAAAGGAACAATATAGAATTTAATAATGAAGACATTACTTACAGCCCCCAGTCAAACTGAGCAACAAAGCAGTTCTGAATACACCAGTGGTTGTTTGGCTGTATGTGTCTATATAATGCTAGTTCTTTTACCTAGAATGATTGCTGTTTGTGTCTTAATCATTGCACGTAAAGGCAACATTTTTACAAAGTTGAGATTGAATACTTGATCTGTCATTTTTAACCTATTTGAAATTCCACAACATTTTATTTTTTTCTCTTTTTAGCACTTGTCAAAAATGACCTTTATTTCATTGTTAATATTATGATCCACTATTAAATTGTAAGTTGGTTGAGAGCTTACAAGACCATGTTTTCTGAGGTTTTATAGCCCCACAATTTCTAGCACAACAAAAATAGTCCATTAATGTTTACTGAGTAAATAACTGAAGTAATTAATGTATAAATGAAAACTGCAAGACACAAACTACATGAATGCCTGGTAGGAATTTTATGAGGTGTCATAATTTCAATGGGAGTTCTAATTATATATCCTTTAAGATGTTTTTTCATCTCTAAAATACTGAAATGTTCTGAAAATTTTGTATTTTCAGATAAAAGATAACATTTTGATTTTTAATTAAAGTGATCTCTAAAGTCCATTCCTATTGTTAACATTCTATTATTTTGTTATTCTATAAAGAGTTAGAACGTGCTTCCCCACTGAGTTCCCCTGTTGGTGCTTGTACAGAGTGTCCCGAGAAACACTGAGGGGAGGAAGAATACCTATGAAAAAACATGATGCATGGAATAGGTTTTCTTGCAAAAAGCATTTAAAAATATATATGTATGAAAAAATATCAAGAACATTTATATCCTTGTTTGTTTTTCCATGCAATAGTCTGCCTTTTAAGAAATGGAGTACTATCACGAAGAATGTCAAGGTGTTGCATGATTTATCACCTGATGCATGAATCAATGACATTCAGCTTGTGTACTGATGCGTAGGCAGCACTTACAAACTAACTATCATATTGATGTATGTGGTCTATTTTGTCTTTGCTGGTCTATCTTATATAGCTTGTCTTGTTTTTTTAACACATATTGTGATATTCTATTATATTGTTTATTCTTGTTTTTATAAAATGGTTTCTCTATCTAATTTGGACTTCTTTCTATTACAGAATAAAAAATCCACATGAATCAAATTTTTATCACTTCTCACAGTAATTAAGATTACTATGATGCTGTTTCTTGCTGCCTACTTTCATTCATTTGCACACTGTATCTTGTGATCTCTCGTTGGTGTTACATCAATACATTTTAATTTTTAATCAATTCTGTATTCAAAAGTTTGGGAAATGCTGACTCAGTCAAATAATTATTTGTGTGACTGATTAATGTTTCCATCTCTCTCAAGAAAATAAGTTCTAAAACAGGCTGCATGTCTATTTTTTGTTCATTGTTGTGTCTCTAATACCTAGCTCAGTGCCTGACACGTGCAAGTACTAAAATAAAATTGTGTACCGATATCCATATAGTCAGGAACTAGCAATCCATGCCATCAAGGTAGCAAGGATTCCCGCTATATGCATTAAGCTTCAAGAGGAAACAGATCCTTCTACTGGCATGATTTTTAACATTAGCGCTGAGGTGTTCCAATTTCGGCCAGCCATCTATCTGTCTGTTGTATGTGGAATTACCCATTCCCACTAATTGAATATGTTATCTCTTTTCTGCCTTGGTATTTATGGTGACACTTTGTAGGAAAGGAAATGTTTGATTAGCTGGTTGTATAAAAACTACCTTTAATAGCTTGTGGAATTTAAACTCACTATTAAAGTAACCTATTCCTATATTTTTAAATGTCATATTACTTTCTAGAATATTTAAACTTATATTTAAATTGTATACATCCTTAAGCATTGTTACAGAGAAGTTATTGCACGATGTACAAGTACAGACTAATGAGATTTGAGCCCACATACATTGGTACTGTCAGATTTTAAACTGTTTAATTGCTATTTTACTGGTGACAACTTCTGCCATGTTGTATTCATTAGAAGTGAGTCACTAAGTTCAGCCCACATTCAAGGGGAGGGGATTTAATCTCCATCTTTTTAAGGAGGTAGTGTTAAAGAATTTTGGACATAGGTATCTTAAGCCACCACATAGAGATACAAAAGTCAATACTCTTAAATAAAAGAAGATATTCCATTCCTAAAATAATTACAGAATAAGATAAGAATGGGACAGATAGCAAGAAAAAACTCCGACAAACTAAGGGAAAAATTATTAATATGATTGCTGAAATATATACATATACATCTAATAGAAGGGATAAAACATAAAATTGGGAAAGTTTCCCAGAATGTATCATAAAAACCAATAAAGATAAAATTTTGGAAAGCAAAGAATAAGAATATAGATAATCAATAATGAAGATCCAAAATCTACCTGATAGGAAAAGCAACATGGAAAAAAAGAGGACAAGTAGTTATTGGCAAAGAAGAAACAGGAGGTGAAATAAAAGAAGTGGTAGGGGCAGAGGAAGAGAATAGGAGGTGGAAAAAGAGAAGGAAGGAGAGAATGATAAAAAGGCACAAAAGAAGAAAAGGAGGAGAAAGAAGAAGTTTCCCCAGATTCAGTGAAGCAGTGTTCTCAACAGCAACCATGAGTGCTGGAAGATAATGTGACAAATGGCTCCAAAATCTGAGTTATGATGATGGCCAAACAAAACTATTATAACCAGAAGACACTACAATCATTATGGGACACCAATATTTTTTAAGACATGTGAAGACAAAGAATTTTTATCTTTCACAAGGGCAAGTTTAGGTAACAAATATTGCAGATTGGAGCAGAAGGATTGATGGCTCTGGGTGAAAGTCTCCAGGGGAAAAATGGGGCAAAATACATAAATATCAGCATAAAAAGGCAATTAAGACTTCTCCTTTCACTAATGTAGACTAGATAGCTTAGACCAACCCTCCCACTGAGAAAAACTAAAAAATCTGGGGGAAAAATCTGTTTGAAGCATTGAGAGTTAAGAAGGCAGCAAAAACATATGAAGCCAAAATCCCTTAATAAGAAAACTTCAAGAGATGAACTTTTAACTTAGGAACAGCTGTGGATTCAAGAAACACAGCTGTGATGGCATGCAATTGTAGTCCCTGTTACTCAGGAGGCTGAGGTGGGAGGCTCCCTTCAGCCCAAGAGTTTAAGGCTGCAGTGAGCTATGCATGATCGTACCTGTGACTAGCCACTGCACTCCAGCTTGGGCGATGTAGTGACCCCCTGTCTCTTAAAAAAAAAAGAAAGAAAGAAGAGAAAAAAGAGAAAGGAAGGAAGGAAGGAAGGAAGGGGAAAGAAAAGAGAGAAAGAGAGAAAGAAAAGAAAGAAAGAGAGAAAGAAGGAAAGAAAGAAAGAAAGAAAGAAAGAAAGAAGGAAAGAAAGAAAGAAAGAAGGAAAGAAAGAAAGAAAGAAAGAAAGAAAGAAAAAAAAAGAAAGAAAGAAAGAAAAAAAAAGGAAACATATCTGAGTAGAGTAGAGCTGTAAGTACACTCAAATGACTTGGGAACAAATACAGATAATGCTCAAACTAATGATGGTTTTACTTACAATTTTTTGACTTTATGTTGTTGTGAGAGCAATACGCATTCAGTAGAAACTGTGAGAGCAATACGCATTCAGTAGAAACTGTATGTCGAGTACCCATACGACCACTCTGTATTTCACTCTCGGTACAGTATTCAATAAACTACATGAGATATTCAATACTATTATAAATTAGGCTTCATGTTAGATGATTTTGCCTAACTGTAGGCTAATGTAGTGTTCAGAGCACATTTAAGGTAAGCTAGGCTAAGCTATGATACATTAGGATAGATGTGTTAAATGTATTTTTGAATTATAATATTTTCAACTTATGATGGACTCATTGGGATGCAATCCCATTGTAAGTTGAGAAGCATCTCTGATGGAGTTCACAGCCTTCAAGTGCAGTGTTGGTAAAATCCTTATGCTTTGGGTTGAGACATGGAAGGGTGATATGCAAAGATAAAGCAAATCTTAAACGAACCAACCGGACCCTGCATGGACTGTCTCCTAGCTTTTAGCCAAATAAATCCATGACTGGATTAAGGTTGTTTGGAATTGCTACTTTTCTAGTTATCTGTCAGAAGAAAATGTTCTGAGGAAAGAAAATATTCTAGAATGCAAATATCTCTATTATTTTTTCATTTACAATGCTCAATATACAATAAAATATAACCAGAATGTGAGGACAAAATTAAGAACCAAGAAAGACAACAGACAATAGAAAGAAATGCATAAGAGATCAAGTTAATGAAATTATTAGACACAGCCTTTAAAATGAGCATAATCTGTTGAAGGAAATGAAATGTAAGATTGAAACTTCAGGTGAAGACTGGAATATATGAAAATGAGTTAAATTGAAGTTCTAGAACTGCATAATCAATAATTGAAATTAAACTCAACAGATGTAAATTTTAAATCAGATTAGATTCAGCTAAACTTTCTTAGTCTGTCCCAATCCCTAAACACCTTTCTTCTAGAATTCCAAATAAATATATTTTAGACTTTTTTAAAACCATAACCTTATATCTCTTATTTTCTTTTCTGTATACTTTATCCTTTTTTCCCTATATGTTTTCAGTTTTAATATTTTCTTCGTATTTGTATTCTAGTTTACTCATTCTCTCTTCAACTGTATCTAATCTACTTTAAATTTTTCAGTATTTGTGTCTGATGGGAAGTCAGTGATGCTGAAAGGAATGAAGAATAGTGATATGGGTAAATATGAGAGTAAATCTAAATAAATATTTGCTGTAGATAATACTATCTAATAAAATAATGTCCAATGAAGTCACATACACATTTATAACAAAAAGATATAAAAAAAATATAGTAAGGAGGGTGCTAGAAGAGTGTAAATGTTCCAAGGTCCTTACAGTATCCAAGAATAGGTAAAATTATTAATTCATATTAGTCTTTTACTATATCATGGACATATGTAGCCTCTAGTATAACCACTGAAAGAACAGTGAAACAATGTATAGGTATTAAAATAATGGTGGGAAATGAAATACTAAAAAAAAAAATCTAGAAAAGAAATAATCTAAATAATTAATCTAAGTAATTTATTTTAAAAAAGAATTAAGCTATAAAAAGAAAAAGAGAAAAGAGAATAGAAAATGTGGGAACAATTTTTTAAAAGTACTGAAATGGTATATTTAAGTCCAAATATTTCATTAACAACATCAAAAGTAAAATAACTAAATACTCTAATTAAAAGACAGTTATTGTTATTACTTGATTAAAAGTACAACATCATCAACTTATGCTTTTCTACAATAACTCTCATACTGGATTAAAAACCCTAAAAACAACAACATCAGCTGCTAGAAGAGACTTAACTAAAATATAAAAGCACAAAAAGACTGAAATGAAAAGATGTAAAATAATATATATCATATCAAACACTAGCCAAATAAGATCTGGCATAACCATATAACATTAAGACAAGATATTTTAAGGGGGAAAAACATTTCTAGAGATAAACGGAACATTTCATAATGATAAGGTAGAAAGCTGTTTTCTTTCTTTTCTTCCTTTTTTAAAAATGCAATGCAGGTTTTTTTATGTTTTTGATTTTGGAAACAAGGATAGCCAACGTCTGTGCAGACTGAGGATCCCACAGAAGGGCTGAATCTGGAAGGTCAGCTACTCAGATAAGTGGTTCACAAGAGACTTGCCATTTTCTCTACAATTATGCTTCCTGAGGGGCTTTCACACCTGCTATTCCAACACCTTGTTTAATGTTCTCTGTGTTCACATTGAGACTAAAATCCCCTGATCTTTACTGGTCCTGGAGCCCACTGTACCTTGCTACCTCGAAAGCAGAGAGCATTATCATTCAGATGCCCACCATTCTTCATTATATTTCTCTGATGTTTAGATAGCCCATTCTCGCACGGAGAGCAGGGCAAGTAAGTTATGTCCTCATACTTTCTGCTTGCGTTATTCTTTTTTGACCAATTTCTTCCCAGAAGAAAGCTGTAAGTTTTTCAAGGCTATTTTTTGTAATTGAAATTTATATTGACATAACTGTAGATTCCCACATAGCTGTAAGAAATGCCAAGAGATCCCATGGACCCTTTCCCAGTTTCTCCCAACTACAGAATATTGTCACAATCAGGACATTGGCTTTGATACGATCCATCGAACTTATTTCAGATTTCCATTTTACGTGTGTGTGTGTGTGTGTGTGTGTGTGTGTGTGTGTGTACGTGTGTATATTTGGTTCTACACAACTTTAACACACGTTTGTTTGTGTATGCAGCACCACAGCTTTCTTAGTCAGCTTGAGTTACTATAATAAATGCCCTAAACTGGGTGGTTTAAACAGCTGACATTTATTTCCCAAGATCAAGGTGCCAGTAGATTCAGAGTCTGGTTATGACCCTCTTCCTTGTTGGCAGACAGCTGTCTTCCTGCTGTAATCTCACCTGGTGAACCCAGAAAGAGCTCTGATCTCTTACCCTTATTATTAGGGTACTGATCCCATTATGGGGCTCTGCCCTTAAGACTGCATGTAAACCTAATCACTTTCCAAAGGCCCTGCCTCCAAATACTGTCACACTGGGGGGACGGGTTTCCACATGTAAATCTTGGGGGACACAAGCATGCAGGCCACAACAACAGTCAAGATACAAAACTCTTCTAACAACACAAGGATCCTTCCGATTGCCTTTTACAGCCACTTCCCCTGTCTCCCGTCCCCACCCCTAAACTCCGGCAACCACTAATCTGTTCTCCATGTCAAAATTTTGTTATTTCAAAAATATCGTGTAAATGGAATTATACAGTGTAACCTTTGGGGACTGGCTTTTTTTCCTTAACATAATTCTCTAGATGTGCATCTAAATTGTTGCATGTGTCAACAGTAAGTTACTTTTCATTTCATGGAACAATACTTCATGATGGGGATATGCTACAGCTTGTTTAATCATTTGCCCATTGAAGGACATCTCGGCCGGTTCCAGTTTTCAGCTATTATGAATATAGCTCGTATGAACAGTCATGTACAGGTTTTTGTAGGAAAATGTTTTCATTTCTCTGGGATAAATGCTCAAGAAGGGAATTGCTGGATCCTATAGTAATTACATTTTTAATTTCATATGAAGCTGCCAAACTCTTTCTAGAGTGGCGGTACCACTTTATAGTCTCATCAGCAGTGCAGGAGTGATCTAGTTCCTCCATACCCTTGCCAGCATTTGCTGTTGCTGCTGTTCTGTTCTAGCCATTCTGACAGGGGTGCAGTGACCTCCCACTGCGGTTTCCCCGACGGCCGATGTGCAGGGCACTTTCTCACGTGCTCACCTGCCAACTCTACGTCCTCCTCAGCGAAACGTGTCTCCCTGTCTTTTGCCAATTTTCTAATTTAATTTTTTTAATGTTGAATTTTGAGAGTCCTTCATATATTCTATATATTATTCCTTTGTTGGATATTTGGTTTGAAAATATGTTTTCTCATTCTGTAGCTTATCTTTTCATACTTTCCCCATGGGCTTTTGCAGAACAAAAGTTTTAATTCTGATGAAGTTCAAGTGATCAATTTTTCCTTTTACAGACTGTGCTTTTGGCGTTAAGACTAAGAACTATTTGCCTGGTTCTAGATCCTGAGGATTTTCCCCTGTGCATTTTTTCTAAGGTTTTGTAGTTTTACCTTTTACATTTAAGTCTGAATACCGTTTTGTATTAATTTTTGTATTAGAAGTACTTTTTTCATTTTAGGCTTCTCTCTGTATTAATTCAATTTAAAAATATGGCAACATACGTGTTTGATCTTCAGATAAATAAGTTCATAAATACATAAAAGCAAAGCAATGACAAAAAGGTAACATATTTTATACTTTTGCACTTCCATGCCTGTTTTTGTCATGCCAGTTGCCAGAAATATTCAGTACAAAGTACTTAGCATTTTCCTTTCTAAACTCTTCCCTTTCTTTAAAGTTTGTCTCTAAGTCCCATTTTCTTGAGGAAGTGTCCCTGACCACTTCTCCTCTATGGAGACACTTTCTTCCCTGATGTTCTACAGCATTTTTTTATACCGTTAATGCCACGTGCAACCAGAGTCTAGTCTTCTTTTTTGCTTCTTTTAATACATCATGTTCTCTTCTGCCACAGAGCCTTGGCACACACCATTTCCTGCAATCTTCCCTCTACACCCCTCGCCTGGGGGCTGCTCACTTACCCTTCAGTTCTCAGTTCAAATGTTACTTTCATGTAATGGATTAAGTCCCCCGATTTTAAGATTTCATAGACCTGGTACTTAGTGCAGTTGCTAATAATGATTTATTTGTGTGATTATTTGACTTTCCCACTAGACTATAAACTCTATGAGGGAGGAGCTATTTGGTTTGGGTCCCTTTTGTATGTTCTGTTTATAGTACAATGTCTGGCAAATAATTGAGGCTCCATAAACATCTCTTAAAAAATAAGTGCAAGAGTGAGTTTTTGATTTGTAAATTTCAGAAAAAACCAGGGGCTATGACTTAAGTCTTAACTGCACAGCATCCAGATGCTAGAAAGATTTAATACTTGATTTCTACGGGAGAAAGCTGAGTAGTTAATTTATCAATACAAGAAAGTGTTTAGGAGAACAGCAATATTTACCCAGATAACTGTTATTGGGAACAGAAGTCAAGGTGGTACATAAAACCTTTCCTGAAATATTCACTTGATTTGACTTAAATAGCCATAATAATTTAAACAATCAGAGTAAGTACTTACATATTTATTTTCTTTTGGACATAGAGCCATTGCTAACGAACCCTCGTATTATATTTCTTATATAGTAAAATAAAATTTCTTAAGGAATATAGGGATGGGCAGACAAGGGAGACTGTTAGTGGCCGAATTTGTTCCAGAGCACTTTATAAGTGGATATAATTTCACTGGCCTATTTATGAGTTAAAAATATGCATTATTTTGTTTGGCCCATTTTTCATTTTGCACTCTCCTGGGAGCCCAATTGAACTGTATCTCATTTTTAACTCCCTCCATAGCTTGTATTTTCCACCCACCAGGCTGGGTGGGAGGCAAAGTCACTTTGCTATGGTCAGCTGCATTGGAGCACGCTGACTCTCTCTCTCCCAGAAGTAGGGAAGGTAAAAGCCCTGCGTAGAGGACTTTCCATTCTTACCTAAACCCAGTTGCTTTGGCCTGAGGGTCTAATCAAGCCTTATAAACACTGATTGAATCAGGTAGGTGGTTTCCATCATCCTTTCCAGAGTGGAAGTGGCAGTCTGAATCCTATTCAAACAGGTCACACTTGGGGACTGAGGTGTCCCATAGAAACTTCCCGTTGTCCTGCTGTATATCCACGCGCCGTATACCCAAATCCGTGACGAGGCGCGTTCCTCTCCTGTCTCAACATCTAATAGTCTGTGCCAGAGGGAATGAAAAAGTTGATTATACACAGCTTTGCCAACGTCTCTTGACAGGAAAGAGCAGAAAAAATCCTCCTGAACAAACGAAATGTCAGTCAAAGCTCGAACATATTAAAGCAAGATATGCTATATTATTTTCCTAGATTAGAGATTAACTGATTTCCAATTAGTTCCTAGGATGTACAATAAATTTGCATGACTGGCTTTATGATTCGGGAATATTCCTTAATCCAGGTTTATTGCTGCTGTTGTTGTTATGTTTTCACTCAGGTGCCTGGCTCCTTGTGAAGGTGTATTATCATGCAGCCGGGAGGGGAGCTTATTTGAAAGTCACTGCTCTGGGAATTGAACGAGGGGCAGAGCTCAGAATTTCTTCTTTCTTTCTTAACGAGCTACACTCTATGAGGTGTGAAAGCAGGCCAAGATTTGAAGGAGGGAAGAAAACTGAGTTTGAGCTGCTCACATCTTGGCAGCCCCACTCCCACCGCACTCTGAGCTCGGGTCTGCCTCGCAGGGATGTTTCAAAGAAATTGGGTTGCTTGGCAGCGTGGGTGGGAGGCAGGGAGGAAAAGGAGGACTTTAGAATTAAATAAGGCATTGGAATGGGTTGCAAATTTTCAAGGCAGGTAATGTATCACTGGAAATCACTGGAATTGGTGCACGTTCTATGACATTCACATTCTTACTTTCTCTCCACTGGCTTTTCTTGATGGTTTGATGGAGGGCAGGTCTGTCCGACTCCCCCCATGTGATTCATGGGATCTTGAAGGAGAGACACCCTCATTCCTAACGCTGGCTGTGGGCAGAATTTATGAAAGTATCCAGAGACCTTCAAATGGCCTCCAATCTCTTCCTTGGTTTAGAACTTTAGGGCCAAATGTTATACATTTTACCAGATCCTTGCTCCTGAAAATGTTACCCCCGGTACAGCAGAGCGGCCATCGCCGGGGGCTTGTTAGTGATGTGGAGTCTCCACCCGAACCCACTCAATGTGATCACGCCTTTTTGATAACACCCTCAAGTGACTGGCGCGCACAGTGCAGTTCGAGAAGTGTTGCTCTAGAGCAAAGCCCTTATTCTGTATTATAGATTAGGAGACCGCGGCCCTGATCTTGGAAGTTATTAGCTCTGGTCACACAACAAGAGATCGGTCTGTGGCTCTGCTTTCTGCTGGGACACCTTTCTCCTCCACATGACAGTGCCTGTCTGGACTCTCGAATTAAGAGTTTTTGGGAATTGTGATCACTAGCAAAAAAGCCCCTCGTTCACACAAACAGAAATCGTGTCTGGGTTTCCATGGCCTCTGGTATGATTGTAAAACACACTGAGCACAGTGCCTGCACACGTAGTAGGTCTACGATTATCGCTATTATAATAGCAGTCATATTACTAGTACTACGAGTTTCACTGTCATTAGTGTTCTTACGCATGTATAGTAAAAGTCAGAGAAAATGGTGCAGGTTTCTCACGGAGGGCGTCTTGCCCACCAGGTGGCTGGCAGACCAGGCCAGGAAGCGATGGAGGCTGCTACCGGGGCACAGGGGCTTGTCTTCACTCCCAGTCTCAGCGCAGGCTGGGAGGGGATTAGCTGGGGAGACATCTGCCAGCGCCTCACAGCTCCGGGTGAGAGTAAGAAACTGCCTTTCCCTGCTTCCCCGGCACCGATAAAGCAAAGAGATGAGGAGGCATTTGATGACACCACCAGGGTCTTTTGCATCTTCGGGGGGAGCTCTAAAGTCTCCTGCTAATTGCAGGCTCTGTCGTTCTGGACAACTCACTCCTGGTCAGCGATCTCTCTTCTCTAACGCTTGCTTTCCTTCCTGTCCTTCTTCCCTCTCTTCCTTTTCCTTCCCTCAGTATTTATGGAGCATTTCCCCTCTGCAGGCTGCGCGGTGAGTGCCGGCAGATCTGAGTGCTTCATACCTGCCCGTGCAAAGGTCCTGCAGCAAGAGAACCAGACGCCACGTGGGAGCAGCACTGTGCGTTGCGTGGAGGACACGGGCGGGGAGCAGTGAAGCCTGCAGAGCACCGCAGCCGCTGCTCGCCTGGACGGTGCTGGGCCTGTCTCCCTCCGGGCAGTGACGTCTGAGTTAGGCCTTGCTGACCGGGGAGTATTTCGCCAGTTGGAGGAATGAGGAAAGGTCCACCCCGGTGGAAGGAACAGCATGAGCAAAGGCAGGACGAGACAGGCGTGTGCTCAGAGAACAGCACACGCTTTGCCAAACCTTGAGGCTCCTGGGAGAAGAGCTGGGGTGACAGGAAAGGTGGATGGCGTTTGGTTTTGAAGGGTCCCGAGTGTCCTGCTGAAGAGTCTGGCCTTTATCTTTTCTATCGAAAAACTTACGTAGTTAAGTAACATGAACAGATCTGAGTGTTGGGAGCACACCTCTGGCACACTGGCGGTGAGGAGAAACCGGGGACGGGAGGCCAGACAGCGCCACAGACAGACTCAGGGGGGCGTCGTCAAGCCCAGGCGCCGGAGCAGGTACCGAAGGAACAGAACGCTCCATGGGCATCTCTCCTCTCCTCCCCACGTACCCCCGATGGGCAGAGGATGAGCGGCCGAGCCTCAGATCCAGGCTGGGGACTCGCGCAGGCCACCAAGGCAGAGTCTCCTTTGTTCCTCGTATTTAAATACAAGGCAAAGCTGCAAAGAGAAGGGAATTAAGGATATGCTTAGTTATACTTGGAAGTTCATCTCCATGAGTCCTTGGTGCTTTTTTCTACTAGGATTGTGAGGCAGGAACAATTTGCCCCTTTTAACAAATCCCCTCGCCTAGACCGCTGTGTCAGAGCGGCGTCAATATTCCCGTGTGCTTGCCTGTGGCCCTCTCACCTTACAAGTGAGTTAGAGCTGGGCTCGGCCTTTGACATCCATAGTGGCACTGATGGGACTTCTTGGCCAGGAGTTGGACGCCTTCTCTCTTTAGAGGCTTCCACTTTTGGACGAGGGAAGCCAGAGGCAGGGCCCAGGGAGAGTGATGAGCGGCACAAATGAGCACACGGTAGCAGGAGATGTTGCAGTCGCTTACTTTGGGGTCAGTTTTTGGGGGAGAGGCACGAATGGTGCATGACAAGCTGACAGTAGGAACGCATCATGAGCTAATCCTTTCCTGTGGAGGGAGGACTGGAATGGTCCCACAGAGCCGAGCCAGCAGCCTCCCGATGTAGGCATAGATCACCACCACTGTGCTCACTGCACGTGGGGGAGCGTTTTACTTCAAAGGGTTGAACCACAGTTACATCTTGTTCTTAAATCACGAGGTTTAAGGAGCAGTGCCATGTTTAATTAGAGCCCGAGTAAGACTTCTGCTTTGAGACAGAACAACCTCTGAAATGGATCCTTTCATCTTTGAAAGGTAACAGCCTGGTCCACATGTAACAAGCAGAGGTAGAGTCAATCAGAATTAGACATCTGAATGATAGGATTTGGGGAAGGACTTTGTAGAACTATACGGAAAATCTAATTGATTGCTAATAAAAGATATTTCCAAGCAGAAGTCTTACGGGGGCTAGTTTAATAAATAGATATGTTTTGTGATGCAAGAATAGTTTTAAAAGTGATTAGCAAGTTTACTTTTCAAGTGGCACTAACATAACTCCTTTAGTGGAGAGTGGCGAAGCTATGGCACGGCAGGTGGACATAGAGTCTTTGCGAGCAGACAAATCTCTTTTCAAATTTTATTCCTCTATTCACTAGCGATCCACTGGCTCCAACACCTGGCTGTTCAAAACGCCCATTTCTCACCTTTAACCTGACAATAATAAAACCCAACCAATTGGAGAGTCACACAGATTAAATGAGATAAGGTATGGAAAGTACCCGTCCCTTACGGCAGTGCACAATTCATTTCCTCTGAACTTTTCCCCCACAGAATAGAATGTGTTTCTCCTGAGACACATCAGGTGAAAGTCATTGATCTCTTGTCAGTAGTGATTGGATTTTTAAAATTTTATTTTTTAGATTAATGTACAATAGAATTGAATCTTTTGGGGGTATGCTGTCTATGAACATCACCATATTTATAGAGTATTTTAGCCACAGAATGAAGAACAGTTCCATCTCCCCACAAGTCTCCCTTGCGCTACCGATTGGTATCCTTCTCACGTCCTTAATTCTTGGCAAACGCTGATATATCCTCTGTCACTATGGGTTTGTCTTTCTGAGACTATCACATAAACGGAATTACACACCATATAAACTTTTGAGACTGGCTTCTTCCCTTCACATGATGCCTTTGAGATTTATCCAAGTTGTGCGTGTCGGTGTTTGTTCCCTTCTACTGCTGGGGGGTGTCCCACCGTGCGGGTGCCTGGCAGTCTGTTCGCCCATTCACTCACCGGAGGATACACAGGTTGCTTCCAGATGTGGACGCTGTAAGCAGAGCTGCTATAAACATTTGATGTACAGGCTTTTGTGTGAATACAAGTTCTCCTATCTCTACGGTAAAACACCCAGGAGTAGGATTTCTGGGTCATATGGTAAATATCTGTTTAGCTTTATTTTCCGGAATGGCTGCACTCTTTTGCAATCCCACTAGCAACGTGTGAGAGTTCAGCTGCTCTGTGTCCTTACCCGCACTTGGCGTTATCAGTATGTTTTATTTTAGTCATTCTACTAGGTATATGGAGATATCTCATGTGGTTTTAATTTGTATTTTCCTAATGGCTAGTGATGGCAATCATTTTTTCCTGTGTTCATTTATTTACTTTTGTTTTTTAACCATACATACTTCCTCTTCAGTGAAGTGTCTAAGTTTTTTGCGTATTTATTTGATTATTTTTGGAGACAGAGTCTTGCTCTGTCACCCAGGCTGGAGTGCAGTGAGACCATCGTAGCTCACTGCAACCTTAGATTCCTGGGCTCAAGCCATCCTCCTGCCTCACCCCCCCCAGTAGCTCGGACTATAGGTGAAATGGCCACCACGCCCAGCTAACTTTTTTCTCAAATGTATTTTAGATCCAAGATCTCACTCGGTTGCCCAGGCTGGTCTAGAACTCCTGGCCTCAAGCGATCCTCCCTCCCTGGCACAAAGTGCTGAGATTACAGACGTGAGCCACTGCGCCAGGTCCTTGTCCATTTCTAAAATGGGTTGTTTGCTTTTTTTACTGTTGAAATTGTGTTACCTATAGATCAATTTT
>NW_012141969.1:372553-375272 GCF_000956105.1 Propithecus coquereli
ATATGTGAAACTCTCTGCCAATTTGGTGGCACTTTAAATTTTTATCTTCTTCCCCAACCTTCCTGCTATTATTTACTATTAAGAGTCTTCAAAGAGATGCTCCATCCATTTTGTACAAGATTTATAGCTGCATTCAATAGAGAAACAAGGTGGACTGTGCTTACTCATTTTACCTCGAACCAAAACCAAAGATTGGATTTGGCGTGTCTTTTTCCCTATCAATTAACGCATATTTGTATTTCCCCATCCCTACTCTCTTTTCTGTCTCTGCCCCTTCAGTTCCTTTTCTGACCTTGGTCCTAGACAGACAGCCCGGGCTGGGGGCAGGATGGCGGTGAAGCAGAGAAAAATCAAGCTGGTGTTATGCTTTGAGCTTTGGCTGCCTTAGCACCGTGCTCTAAGAAATTGAGTTAAATGAGTCTGGACACGGGGCAAGAGAAAACTTTAACTTGGTTTATGTTCAGATTTTTTCAAATTAGTGAGTTAATGGACCTCTTAAGTCACAGAAATTATCTGGATCAATTTACAACACAGGAAATCAATAAAAGCCTTCTATGGTTGGCCAGTGTGGTTTTTGGTAATTCTACAACATTTGCATTCTAAAATGTGAGTGTGTGCACGTGTTGCTAGCGTGTATGACCGGCTGCAATGAGAGGCGCCAGGACCCAGCCAATGGAAAGGACGAAACAAGGAAAACGGCGATGGGAGCCCCTCCGAGCTTGTTCTGATTGGTTTTACTGGTTTCATTGGGTTTCGTCTCTTGCTCTGGAAGCATCATAGAAACCTTGGCTCTCTGGAAGTATCTTTCCTGTCACTGTTAATCTGGCTCGTGAGGTTAAATCGGTCTAGCCCCATGAAAACTGCTTCGTAGCTTCCTGCTGTTCCGGAAAGAACTCTGGAAGAAAAGTCATCCCTACCTTTAAGTTGCCGCTGTTCATCACGCCGCCCCTGGTGTTTCAGTGCGGGACACAGACCCCACACCGCAGCTTCTCTGGAAGCTTCCTTCTGTTCTCCCACCTGCCCAGGCTCCAGGAGCAGGTCCGCAACGTCGCCATCTGGTGGCCCTAAAGCCACGTGGATGAGAAAAAAACAAAAGTTTTTTTGCAAGCTGTTTGTTCTGCTGCTTTCAGTGGACTTAGGATGAACTTACAGCAAATTTGTGCACTATTTTAGGCCCTTGCCCAGGCCGTTTCTCCCCTCCTTGCCGCACTTGCCCAGAGGTGTCTGAGGTCCGGAAGAAAGGAAGCAGAGGGATTTGGAAAGCAGCAGGGCTTCTGCTAAGAAAGTAAAAATCACACAGAGAAAAGGTGCTACTGACATGCATCTGATCTGAATGTAGCTGTATCAAGTTTCCTGCTCTGCTTCCGTCATTTTAGAAGTTTTTAATCTCCTTGGCACAGACAACACGTTTGGACTGGGAGATCATTTTGCATGTACGGTTCTGAGTTTTGGGGTCACGGACAGAGAATGATTTCCACAGCAAACTCCCTCCTGCTCAGCCCCCTCCCTCAACCCCTGCTCTTGCCTCAGCCCCAAGAAGCGCTTTGTTCTTCCGCAGGTTGTGTTTTGCCCCTAAACAAACGCAGAGAGTTTTCTGTTCTCCAAAATTTTAATATGCTGGTTGAAAATGCCAAAGTGAACGCTAGCTGCTTCAGCATCCTGATGGAAACAAGTTGATAAGGAACAGGAATCTGTGCCGTGTTTTCATCTCACAACTGTTGGCATCTCATCTCTTTTCCCCAGATTGCTCACTCAGGAATTCCTCTTTCATTTCTCTTTTCCGGTTTCTCCTTCTGTGATACGTATACGTGTGTGTATATTTCTGTATGTGTGCATCTTATGTATGCTTTTTATTAAACTTAGACTCCTGGGTAAACAAGAAAAAAGGCAAATCTACCTTTCAGAACCGACTGTTCCTTAAAGATTTTTAGCTGTGCCTCCAGGCTGTGTCCCCGCACCCAGACCTCGTCAGCTAGAGCTTCCACTCAGGGTCCGAAGGCCTGGTAGCCAAAGCGTGGCCATTCCTGCCGCGCTTTCCCTCTTCACCATAGGTCCCATAGCCGTCTGCCAAGTGCAACCTCCTTGGGAGTTGTCACAGAGGCAGCCAGGAGCCTAATACTTCGTGTATTATTTTAAGTACTCGTCCAGCAGCCTCTTACACTATGCAGTGAAAGGAGACTGATTACTGGGCAACAGGAGAGATTCAGTGAGGATGAAATGGTACCAAATTATCTGAATGTTGGATGATCAACCTCTAAACAGTTGAGTATCAGAGTGATCTACTGTTACACATTAATTAGAAACATTAAAGACCAGGACTAAAGCTATTTCATATTTCAAAAAAATATAAAAGAGTTGGTTGCAGACTAGCCCACTCAAAAATATACATTGAGACCTAACGATCAGTTGGAACCCATGTGTAAATTAAAATTGGTGACTATTGTCTGGCGAACTCATGAAAACTCTATAATTATCTGGATCACTAATATAAATTTCATCAAGAATACAGAAGTAAAAAAAGAAAATTAAAAATTTTCCTGACTTTTTGATGTCGTAGATCCCATGTACCGAAACTTAAAGTTTAGTTCCTTATTAATAGTGAATTCCTTATATCCACAGTCAGTCTACATCAATGACTGTTAATTTGTCACAAAATTATCTTAACAAGCTTGGCTACCTGACATTTCAAAACCATATTTAAAAAAGTAAAGTTTGACAG
>NW_012141969.1:376365-380161 GCF_000956105.1 Propithecus coquereli
CTCACTACTCAAGTTACGATCTATGGATCATTAGCATCAGCCTCACATGGGTGCTTGTTAGAAATTGTTTCTAGGAATTGTCAACACGTGACCTGTGTGGTTACACAGAGCCCTACCCCTCAGGACTCTGGGGCTCTGGGGTTGGTTTAGTGCATTATTGTTGTCATCTTGAAATTAATCTTTGAACAAGGTCCCTGAATTTTTAGTTTGCATTGAACTCCACTCATTACGTAGTTCATCCTGTGCAGACTCCTCGGGCCCCACCTCAGAGCTACCAAATAAGAATCTGCATATTAACGAGACACTCAGGCGATATTTAAGTGTGAACTAAAATAAAATCTCAAGCCTCCCAGCCAACTGAATGGACCCCCCGAGGCCAAGGGGACCCCAGGAAAACCTTAAAGCTGAGTTGCGGGCATGAGCAGCTAGGAGGTCAGACCCTCCTTGTTATGGCCTCTCCTTTCCGGGGTTGCTCTTTGTAACAATAAGACACTCAGTCATTAACAGGCCTGAGGCCGTGTAAGGTAGAGCTTAAACCTCACCTGCAGGTCATCAGTTTACTTAACAGATCACTTGAGTCTCAGGGTATCTGGTGGCTCGCCTCTGATTAACTGCCTCTGATTAACCGACTTCCTTACCGTGACATAAAACATTCCGAGCCTTGAGATAAAGCTTCATTTCTTTAACCAATTACAAATCAAAGGACCTTGAAACCCACCTATAACCTGTAAGCCCCCGCTTCAAGATGTCCTGCCTTTTCAAGCCAAACCATTGTACACCTGCCATGTATCGATTTATGATTTTATGTGTAGTTTCTGTCTCCCTAAAATGTACAAAACCAAAGTGTAACCCAACCACGGCAGGGCCACTTGCTCAAGGCCTCTTGGGCGTGGCTCTCTGGGCCATGGTCACACATATTTGGCTCAGAATAAACTTCTTTAAATTGTTTTACAGAGTCTGGGTTCTTTCTATTGATGAAAGAATATTATTTTCCACTCTAAACAAAAATTTTCATAAGTAGCCTGTGTTCCCTTGCATCGCATGCATCACTCACGTGGTCTATCAGTCATTGTTCCTGCTTTAAATTAGCAGAGGACTCATTTATGTAACCCTCTCTGCAGATTCTTCCAGTCATTCGTGTGCTGTGTAGCTGCCAATAAATGTATGAGGCCTCTGACAGGTTTCTCCTTCGTGAGAGACAAAGGGTAGACAACAGTTTTCGTTCAAAATTCAAGTAACAGGATGAAGTAAGAAAAGCAGTTAAGTGGGAGGACAAAGGAAGAAATGAGAGCAGATTCCGGAGAGAAGGCAAAGGAGGGGGTGGAAAGGAGACACTGAAAGGGTAAGAGTGTTAAGATTGTTGCATAATAAAGAAGTTGTCTGGTCTTTGTCTTGGGTTCTCAGCATGGATTTTCTGAGACCCTTGGAATTTCCTGAATGATAAACGTGTCTTTGCCATTCAAGAGCACCTTGGATCACACCCGCATTTATGATAAATACGTGACTCCATGCTGGTCCAATTATACCTTCCAGATGGAAGCTGGTCACCAGAAAGGCCACACACTGGTTGGAGAATTGGGCTTTGAGTTAGCCCAGCCTCTAGGGAGGGGAGAGGGGCTGGAGACTGAATTCAATGATGTGGCCATGACTCTTTACGTAGTTTACATAATGTAAATTGTTTACATCATTCTTCACGTAGACACATGTCTGTGTAAAGAAACCCCAATATAAACTCTGGACACGGAGCTCAGTGACCTTCCTCGTGTGAACACGCTGATGGGACGAGAGGGCGGCATACTTTGATTCCACGCGGAAAGGATGCAAAGCTCTGCATCTGAGATCCGACCAAATGTTGTTCCACATGTCTCTCCATAACGGTGCTACTGATCTTCATCTTTTATAGTAAAAATCTAATGATAAACGTAGCTTTTTCCAGAGTTTATGAGTCGTTCTAGCAAATTATCAAACTTGAGGGGGTCTTGGGAACCCTAGAATTGTAGCCAGTTGTCCGGAAGTTCTAGGAATCTGGAAAGTGTGGCTGACAGCTGAAACGGGGGCGGTCTCACTGAGAGTCGTGCTCTTTATTTATTTATTTTATTTCAGAGTGTTACAGGTGACAAATGATTTTGGTTATAAGGGTCGCTTTTATAATCTTGAGTCAGGGTTATAAGTGTACCCATCACCCAGATAGTGTTCATTGTACCCATTAGGTAGGTTTTCGCCCATCCCCTCCCCCTCCCCTCACCCCCCTGCTTGATTTCTACTGAGTTTTACTTCCCTTGGTGCACATGTGTGCTCATCGGTTAGTTCCAATTTAAGAGTGAGTACATGTGCTGTTTGTCCATTCTTTAGACACTTCACTTAGGATAATGAGCTCCAGTTCCACCCAGATTGTTGCAAAAGGCATTAAGTCATCCTTCTTTATGGCTGAATAGCATTCCATGGTATACATATACCACATTTTGTTAATCCACTCATGTATTGATGGGCATTTGGGTTGATTCCACATCTTTGCAATTATGAATTGTGCTGCAATAAACATTCAAGTGCAGGTGTCTTTTTGATAAAATTACTTCTTTTCCTTTGGGTAAATATGCAGTAGTGGTATTGCTAGATAGAATGGTAGGTCTACTTTTAGTTCTTTGAGGAATCTCCATACTGTTTTCCATGGAGGTTGTACTAATTTGCAGCCCCACCAACAGTGTATAAGCAAGCGTTCCTTTCTCTTTGCATCCACGCCAGCATCTACGGTTTTTGGACTTTTTAATAAAAGCCATTCTACCTGGGGGAAGGTGATATCTCAGCAAATCAGCAAGAAAAAAATCAAACAACCCCATTAAAAAGTGGGCAAAAGACATGAACAGAAGTTTTTCAAAAGAAGACAGGCAAATAGCCAATAAACACATGAAAAATGGTCAATGATGCTATATTATCAGGGAAATGCAAATTAAAGCAGGAATGTGCTTTTTAACTTGTGGGGCCTGCACTAACCCCTGGTAGTTAGTGCTAGAATCGAACTGTAGTAACCCAGTGGGTGGCCAGAGAATTGGTGTCAGAGCAAAGGTCAAAGGTAAATGTGAGGAGATGTTGGCCCTGGTTGGTGTTCTCCACCAGGGTCGAGCACCTGGTCGCAAAGAGGCACAACCAGGTCGCCAAGCCTGATCTCTGCCGCGTACCGATGCAGCCTTGTGTCCAGCACGGGCAGCAGAGGCCGACTCACAGAGCTGGTGCCTGTTCGTTCTCAAAGAAGCTCTTGAAGCTCATACAGAGCAAGCGCAAGGGAGGACAGCAGGAAGTTCAGAAAAGTACTGTCTTCTGCAGCCAGGAGCTACCAGCATCACAGCACTGGGCTAACGACCTTCTGTGAATCCTGCTCCTCAAAGTTGGAGGTCCGTAATCTTCTGGGACTGCATAAGAGAACTTTATAATAAAAAGTGGAGACTCTTACCCCAGAAAAATTCATACAAATGGAATTTTGCTTAAAATTTCATCAGTTTCACAGACCTTCTGAAAGCTGGCCGTGGCTGGCTGGCACATTGATTCGGAGTAAGTGGCCCTGTGATATGCGGTAACACAGATTGGTGAATCCAGAGGACCTGAATTCAGAAAGCGAACTGAACCCGCCTTTGTGTTTAGACTTGCACGAGTTACCTAACCTCCCAAGTTTGACCTTTCATAGTTTTTGTGAAAATCACATTTCACATAAAACTGATATCCAATAAGTGGTAGCTTTTATCATATTTCTGAAAGGCCACTTACTAATAATACGCATGTCTATTAGGCGATTTATTTTCTC
>NW_012141969.1:380211-380811 GCF_000956105.1 Propithecus coquereli
TGAATTCCTTATATCCACAGTCAGTCTACATCAATGACTGTTAATTTGTCACAAAATTATCTTAACAAGCTTGGCTACCTGACATTTCAAAACCATATTTAAAAAAGTAAAGTTTGACAGTGGAATTTGCGTTTTAGGCAAACAAACTGGCGACACTAGGACGTTATAGGTAACAATTTGGGGACAGTCTTTGAAAACACACAAAGATAAAACTGAAAATGAAAGTATCAGGGACATTTTGGGTAGGAGTGAGTAGCCTCATCAATTGCAATACCTCTAAGAATTCTAGTATGTTACAACACTCCGTAAAATACTAACCGAATCCCAGAATCTCGCTTATGTTCTTCATCCTGTTTGAGAGGCAATAAATATGTGTGATATATTTTAGAAATATTTCCATAACAAAATATTTGAAAATTTTAAAGATACGTAAAACTGAAACCCTCTGTAGTCTAGAAATCAGACGCATCACTCACATGTTCCTGGTACCAGAACGGACCTGGCGAAGAGCCATAGTGTGAGTACACAGGCGAAAGCGTCTGGCAGCAGCGCGAACTTCCTGGAGGAAATGACGTGACTGCAACTGAAGGTAGGGAAGAA
>NW_012141969.1:389291-390930 GCF_000956105.1 Propithecus coquereli
CCTTAGTCACAACAGGGCGTAGAAACAGAGGTATGGGTAAACCTTAAAATACTTTGTAAATCTTTCCAATCTTTGCAAATCGATAGATTAAAATTAAAACAAAACTTCTCTTTATCTGCATTTCTTTGGTAAATTAGTGTTTTTGGATCTTTAACATTTATTATTTGATATAGTAACTGTATCTTTTTTTCTTTTTTTTTTAATTGTTGAAGGCGGATTTATTTATCTTTTGTCTCTTTTTTTTACCCAGAGATTGTTATGTATTGAGAATACAGATATAAAATTTTTGTCTGGCATAAACAGTTTGGTCTTCCAAATTTCCACTTGCTTTTTAATTTATTTAGGGTAATTTTTTTGACATAGAAATTAAAATAATAGGTATGGTCTATAATCAAATTTTTAAGTTATAGTTTCTGTATTTTATATCATTCTTATAAAATAATCTTGTTTTTCAAGAGAGCATTGTAGGATGTTAATTTAGAAAGTAAAAAAAAAGTATTTTATAATGCACATAACCTAAATAGTCATATTTAAAAACCTAGTCTTGGTGTAAGATACCCCTAAATGGAGGATATTGATTAATATTAAAGACTTTCTAAAACTTCCAAACTTCGGACTTGCATGCTCCTAGAATGCAGGCTAGTTATCAAAGATAATATCTTAATTCAAAAGAACTGGTTTAAAATGTTGGTTTACCACTTAGCAATTAGGCAGCACAAGGAAAATCACCTCTCTTAGTCTTAGATCTATTAAATATGTTGAAGGCATACTCATTGCCTGATTGTAAGTTGTTTTTTCTGGCACATGTGAATTTCTTAACAAATGTTTGTTCAAGGTGTTCAATTTGTTGTATTTGTGAAAATTTTATAATCACTATAATTTCCTTCTTCCCTCCCTTCTTCCTCACCATCCTCTCTCCCTCCTTGCTTCCTTCCTTTCCTGTATCTTTCTCTAATCATATTGCACGTTTTATAGAGTGATGTTAAACAAAACCTTCTGGAATATTTAATTGATACGAAAATGCTTTGATAAATATGCAGACTTACAAAAAACCAATAAAATGACTACTTACATATAAAAATCAAATTACCGGTGCTTTGAAGTCCTTAATGCACTTCCTGATCCATTTGCATCTCTCCCCAACCCAGAGCAAATAGTCACAACATTACAGTGCTGGAATTGGTTTTACATTTCTCTGATTTTCTTTATAGTTTAACACATGTGCATGTTTCTGAACTTTATAAAAGTGAAGTTGTATTAAATGTGTTTTTCTCTGCTTTTTTTCATTCAGTGTGGCTTTATAGTTCTGAGATTCATCATGTCATCAGAGTTTATTTGTATTTATTGCTTGCGTAGTATTACACTATATTAACTTGCTGAAATTCATTTATACATTTCCTTAAAGATCCTACCATTTTTGTATGCCTTTTGGTGCATGCATGCAAGAAGATGCCTAGAACTGGAATTCCTGGATGCTAGACAAAGCCAAATATTGTCTCTCAAAATGATCAATTTACCCTGGCAGTAGTATATTATTCTTATTTACCATTTTCTTCAGCACTTCAGACTTTCTAATTTTTGCCTATTGGGTGACTGTAAAATGCCATTGTATTATGGTTTTAACTTGCATATACCTCCT
>NW_012141969.1:392975-393910 GCF_000956105.1 Propithecus coquereli
CCGGCCCTTTTTCAGTCTGTTCAATGAACTCAGACCAAAGACCCCCTTTGGTCTTTATGGTTTTTTCCTGTAGTTTATCAATTTCTTCTCTTATATTTATTCTTTCCTTACATTTTTATTTTGTTATTCTTTTTATAATTTATTAAACTGGATTTGACTCATCTAAAAACTAATTTCCTTTCCCCTGACATAATAATTTAATAATGTATACTTTGCATCAGTTCACAGGCATTTTGGTAATTGTGCAGTATTAAATCGCATCTTATTGCCATTGTGTTCGGGTCATTGATGCCTAAACTAATTAGAAGTATTTTTAAATTTCCAAATGAATAAGATTTTTTTCAATTATCTTTTTGTTATTAACTTCCATTTTCATTGTATTATAAGACTTCCCAACTTTTGACATGTGTTGAGGTTTGGTTTACGGCTCTCTGCGTGGTCAATATTTGTGAATATTTCACATGAGCTTGAAGAGAAGGTAATTTATAAATGTCCATTAGACCAGACTGACAATTTTATTTCTCAAAATTCTTTACCCTTACTGCTTTTCACCTATCAACTACTAAGGACAAAAATCTCCCACCACAATGGCTGACGCATCAGTTTTCCTCTTGAGTGTTGTTAATATTGCTTCAGACTTGCTCATACAAAGCTGTTAGTGTCACAGAAGTGTTGAATTATCCCTTACTTGAAAATGAATTATCCTGAGCTGACTATATTTATTGCTAGTGATACTTAGCCTTAAAGTCTATTTTTTCCTGAGATTAACACAGCCACAGTAGTTTTGCTTCATTTTGTTTTGTCTTTTTGGCAAATGTTTTAATTTTTAAACTTTCAGTATCTTTGTGTTTTAAGTGCATCTCTTATAAAGAACAAAGAACTGGATTTCATATTTTTGTCCATTCTGACAATCATCATTTTTAACTGGAAAAGTA
>NW_012141969.1:395254-397301 GCF_000956105.1 Propithecus coquereli
ATCCTGTATTCTAAAACCATGGATTACCTTTGCCTTTTTGTAAACTTCATACAATAGAACTCTATGTGTATAATCATTTATGTCTGCTTTCTTTTGCTCAAAGATGTGTTTGTGAGATTCGTTATATTGTTGCACGTGAATGTAGATTGTTCATTTTCACGGGTGCAGAGTATTCCACTGTTCTTGCCCATTCAACCAATAGACAATTTGAGTTAATTGTCTCAAATAATTTCATTATTTGTCTACTACAAAGAGTATTTCTATGAACTTTCTTGTATGTGTCTTTCGGTGTACATATGTATGTTTCTTTGTAATCAAATGGAATTGCTAGTTCATAGACATTCGTATTTTCAGCTTTAACAGATACTGCTAACACTTTTCCAAAGTTCTCATACCCATTTATACTTCCATCAGCAGTGTCCCAAAGTTCCAGTGACTCCACATCCTTGGACTTTGAATTGTCTACCTTTTGTGTGTTAGCATTTCTGGAGACTATGTAGTCATACTGTGATTTTAATTGGCATTTCCTTGGCTGATGAAGTTCAGTCCATTTTCATATTTCATTGGCTATCCCTTACTGGATACTACAAATATCTGTTCCCATTCTATGGCTTACCTTTTCAGTGTCTTTTGGAGAATAAAATTTCCCACTCTTAATATGGTATAATGTATCAATTATATTTCTTATGGCTGTTGATTGCATGATTTATTAAAGGAATCTTTGCCTATCACACATAATGAGAATATTCTCTTGTAGTTTCTTCTAAAAGCTTTATCGTTTTTACCTTTCACCTTCAAAGCTATGATTCATCTGGAATGAATTTTTACATGGTGTGAGGTAAAGCTAAAGAATTATTTTTATAGGATATCCAGTAGATCTAATACATTTTTATTGAAAATTTTTATTACATTTCTTTGAACATGGTTTAATTATCCATTTATTTAGATTTTTCTTAACTTCTCTCAGGAATGTTTCTTAAATTTCATTGTAGTCTGTATATCTTTCATTAGACTTGTTTGAATGTTTTTGCTACTATAAATGGTTTATTTTAAATTTTAACTTGCTTTTTTGTACTTGTACAGAAAAATAAAACAGATTTCTTGTTTGTTGTTTTTATTCAAGTATTTGCTAAATTCACTATTAATTCTAATAATTTATCTATAGATTCTTGTTTCTTTGAACATATCATGCCTATATAGTGCTGAGTCATTACAATTTCATTTCTTTCTTCTTCTTATTATATATCCTTGTTTCTTTTCCTTACTGTTACCCTTGTTAGCATCACTAGATCGGTGCTGAGTAGAAATGGGAGTGGCATGCACAATTGTTTCCTTCCAAGTTCAGAGCGGAAGCTTTCAGTATTTCACAAAGGAAATGATGTTTACTTTTAGCTATTTTTAAAATATACTAGTTATCAGAATAAGAAAATTTCCTTCTATTCTTAATTTGCTAAATGCATTTGAATCATTAATGGAGATTGAATTTGGTCAAGTGCTTTTTCTGCCTCTAGCAAAATGATTATATTATTTCCTGGTTTTCTCCTCTTGTGGTGAATTATGTGGAATTTAACCAACCTTGCATACCTGGAGTAAAGTGCACTTGGTCCATAAAATATAATCCCTTTCATATATCACTGGATTCCATTTTTCAACATTTTATTGCTTATTTTGCCTCTATATTCATGACAGAGATTGATTTTAATTTCCTCTATAACGCCCTTGTTATGATTTATGATACAGGTAATGATGGCTTTTTTAAATGAATTACAGCATAATCACTCCTTTTCTGTTCTCTGGAAGAATTTTTGCAATATTGATATGTTTCTTTCCTTAAATAAGTTAGAAGTTACTGATGAAGTTAAAATGGCCTGAGGAAATTTGTATTTAAACGATTATTTTATACATAAATCACGCTCTTCTTTACCAGATGAAAGAATGTTTTGATTTTCTATTTTCTCTTTCCTCGATATTGGTTGGTAACTTATTATTCGGCCCCCTCCCGCAGGGTCTGCTTGTCTGACTGAGACGATGCCAAACAGCTGGAACC
>NW_012141969.1:398046-409779 GCF_000956105.1 Propithecus coquereli
TTAAATTCACTGCGGTCAGGCAATATATTTGGAATGATCTTACTTCTTTGAAATAATTGAAAGGGGGGGACTTGCAAAAACACCAGGAAAATACCTAATTCCACATAGGAAAAATACCTAATCCTGCGATTTCCCCAGCAATGGTTAAAGATCAATCCTACGAGTTGTCTAACAGATATCCTGCAGGAGTTCTGTTTTGCACAACTTCTGAAAAAGCTGAATGAACGGAAAAGAGATGTAAATCTCTCTCTTTAAAAATTGTTTTTTTGATAATCGCTTTTACAGAGTTGCTGAGTAAACAGCAGGAGAACAAGCTACAGCCGCAACCACATCTCGAGGACAGAGTCGCATCTCCTGCGATGACCCCTTCTCCAAGGAAGGGCAGGAAACCAAGTCTTGGACTTTGACATCCTTGCAGTTTTTTAATCTACCTGCTGCCACTGTTGTTAGCAACTGGCGACAGCCATCACTATTTTTTTCTTCATCCCCCTTAAAATCAGCGAGCCACTTGGCCTCGCTGCGGGCACCCCTTCTCTTTCTTTGGGATGCCGTGCGCCTTCCTGCTGTCTCCCCTCTTTCTCTCTCTCTGTCTCTCTCTCTCATTCTCTCTGTCCTTCTAAAGGATAGAATAAGTTTTACTTACATATCTTAATCTCTGTGTGAGAAATCCTTCTCCACCCACGCCGTGGGCACCTACTAAGCTTTCCGTCCTAACTATGATAATTATTGAGACTTATGTTATAACCTAGCATTTGCCCAATTTCAGAGAAATTCTTCCACATTTAGTTAAAAAGAATGCATATTCTAGGTCAATTTTAGTCTTTTAATTGGATTTAATCTAATTTACATTTAATGAAATCGCTAACATAGTTAAGTGCAAATTTACTGTTTTCCTCTTGATCTTTGTTCTACACACTTTTATTTATTTTTTGCTTGCTTTTGCATTAGTCAGATATTTTTAGTTTTTGTTTCCCTATGTTTGATTATGTATATATTTTACTTTATTTCAGTGGTAAATATAGAGATTGCAACGTGCTTTCCTGCAGTTTAATAGAATTTTTTAAAAAATTCATTTGACAAGGTATAAATATTGTAACACTTTAGCTCCTTAAGCCCCTTCTTTATGTTATTATTACTTTGCAATTTAATTAATCCACATATTTTTTAAACTACTCAAAAACTGTTTTGCTATAATTTTGTGCCACCTACTTTCACCTGGCTCTGGTTCGTCCTTGCTCAAGGATTTCCAAATGACAGCCTGGAATGTTCACCGGGGCCTCTTCCCACTGGCAGGCGCCCAAACTGGGGACCTTGGTCTTCTCCTTCTCAGCAATGTGAGACCACCAGAAACGCCTCTCTGCCTTAGAAGGGCTTTTTGCTTCGTCTCTGTATTCCGTCCCAAGGAGCTTCAGAACTTGTTCTACCTCTTGAAGAAAAATATGGCAGCGTTATGTCCAGATCTCTACCCTCCCTTCTCACGCTCCTGGTCTTCCAGTCTGTAGCTTTTCTTTCTGTAGTTACTAGACGGTGAGAAGATGCCCTGTTTTCTCCCCCTGCTGGTGGTCTCCCTCCGCTACGGTTTTTTGGCCAGGACATTAGACTGTTGTTCTGCACCACAAATTAACCAGTACAATGAGTTAAACCTCTGCTGTAGGATGTTGGTTCGCTTCTTCCTGAGGTTGCCCCCTTTTCCAAAAAGTTTTCCCTTCAAAATCTAACTACCTTATTAGTTCTAAAATGTGTTCAAATAGATGTTTCTGCGTATTCTATTCTCCTTTTCTAATTGCTCTTGGCAAGAACGTTGCTCTGCCACAGGCTGTTTGTCCTGCTTGGGAGTAGCGATGTCCCTCCATCGTGTCACACACTGTGGTTTCACTTACTTTGCATTTCTGAAATTTCATTAGATATTTTTAAAAGTCTACTTGTCAGACTTTCAGTACTTTGCTCTCTTTAAACATACTGAGCACACTCATTATTTATTATTTTCTTTTAACTACAGCGCCTGGATTTTTTACTGATTCTGTTGCCAGTCGTTTCTGCCATCTCCTCCTCAGGGTTCCTTGTTTTCTTGTGAGTTTTGGCATTTTTACTATGAGCTCATGCTCTTCGGAATGTTATCCGTGGGAAGTTTTTGATGCCTGAGTTGAATGTGTGCTCTTTCAGGGAGGATTTTAATTTGCTTCTCACAGAGATGCTGGGATGCTGCCAACTCGGAGCCTCGTGTTGACCTCAGGACAGAAAGGCTCGCGGACAGCAAGACCCAGCGTCTCCCCCAGGCTGACAGCTGGCTTCGGTCCTTACTGACCTCTTTGAACTTCCCTTTTTATTCCAGTTTTGGACTTCTAGGATTTTCTTTCCTTTATTGCCAAATCAATGATGCAACCAATATGTTTTAACCTTTTATTGTAAAGTCAAAAATAGATACAGAATATTGCACAAAATTATATATAGCTTAATGTATAAACACTCTTATAGAAACACTCGGGACAAGAAATAGCGCTTCACTACCATCTCCAATCTGCTCTGTATCAGCCATAAATTCTTTTTTCCCTCCCAAAAATAGCCATCATCTTGACTTTTATAATAATCTTTTTTTTTTGGATTTCTATATATTTTAATCACACAAAGGTACATTCATAGACATTATAATTGAGTTGTGTACACTTTTCATTCTCTTTTTCTTTTAGTCTTTCATTTACAGCCACCCTTAGCCTCTCTTTTCTTTATAATTTATCTGTTGAAAACAAAAGTTCACAGAACAGACGTTGCTGGTTGCCTACCCATGGTGACTTGTTCCTCTACTTGTTCCTCTGTCTCTATAGTTCCCGCAATTGGTAGCTGGGTCCAGACCTACCATCCCTCTGGTAGGTCTGTTGGCCTTGGTGTGTACTTTTGACACAGGGAAGTAATTCTCACTGGTGGGAATCACTTGAAGTCCAAGTGGGCCCTTGGCTTCATGCAAGAAAGGCTTCAGGAACAAGCCAACAGTGTACAGTGAAAATGAGTTTTATTTAGGAAGTATAGAAATTCTACTCCACAAGGCAGAGGCTAGTCCTCCCTGTGGAGAACACCCCCATGGTTCCTTTAGCCCCTCTATGTAAGCAATGGCTTAAATATAGGCTGAACAAGGGGAAGAATAATCATGTTATTTCCTGGAAAGGGGCAGTGTTTTCCCGGAATTAGGGTGACACGCTCCTTTTAACTAAATATGGTCAAACCAGAAGTGTCGTGGCATCAGATGCGTGATGGGAGCGGGAGGCTTCCTTAGAAGCGTTTATGGTGATGAGGGTATAATGAAGCTGCAAGGTCAGGAAGGTCAGTTTCTCCGCCATCTTGGTTCTAACTACTGGAACTTGTCCTGCCCGCGTCTTATTCTGATCAGGGAAGTTCCAGACCTCCTGACTCTGTTCCTGTTGGATCAGGGTGATTGGAGACTTTGCGGCAAGGCTTCCTGACTCAGTTAGGCAACGCCTTAGGTTCCCTCTCCCACTCTCATCAGTGGCCACAGTGATGTCTGCTTCTTTGCCTGCATCCGATGTGAGCATCTCTTCGAGCTCCACGTGTGGATTCGTTCACTAATCGGGGGCTGCAAATACTGACGTGCAGGGGCCTCACGACCGCGTCCCCGGAGCCGGCAACTAACGCGGGCAGAAGCGGGATGGGCGGGGACGGAGGCTCCTGCAGTCCCTGAGCGGCCGCGGGGCGGCGCCCTGCAGCACCTTTGGGCTCCCGAGGCGCAGTGAGCGCGCTTCGGTGCAGCCGGCGGACGGCGCGTGCGGGTCCGGAGGGCACGTTAGCCGGGAAAGCAAACGCCGCACAAAAGGGGGCGCTGTGGTCCAGTCTCGGTAAACTGCAAAACGCCTCCCTGCGGTGTGGAAGCAGACCGGGTCCAGTTCGGGTTCAGCCACTCACGCGTTCTGGGCAAGTTTCTTCCTCCTCTAAGAGTCATCTCCATCATCTGCAACATTTGGGGGCAGCCGGTGCGTGCGACAGCACGGCGAAGACTGGCAGAAAGAGCAGACGCGAGGAGCCTGGCACACGAGGCGGAGTCGGACCCTCCCCGCCAGCGCTTCGAGACCCTTCCCTTTCGCTGCGCAGGCGGCAGGGGAGCTGGCGGGGCATCAACCGCCGGACAACTGGCTTTACCTTGCGCTCTCCCCTCGCCCGGCGCCGTGCCCGGACTGCACGATCCCCTGCTATCCCGGAAGCCCCCTTTTCTTGGGCACCCCCTGGCGCCCTCCCCTTCTCGCTCCTCTTCTCCTTTCCTGGGCGGCAAAGCGGAGCCTGGGTCCGCGTGGCCGGGTTGCCGCGGGCGGGGCAGGCCCTGCAGGTCCGCGCCTGGAGCACGGGGCGAGCGCAGGTGAGCGGGGGGGCGGACTCCGAAACGACGCAGCGAGGAGGACCCGGTCCGGTCCGGTCCGGTCCGGTCCGGTCCGAGGGCGGGAAGTCTGCAGCGGCAGCTGTCGAGGCGGCTCCAAGGGCCGGGGGTCCTAGAAATCCTGCAAGCTCAGCTCCCGGACACCCTCCCCGGGGCACTGGGCTGCTCTCCCCTGTGCTTTCCTTTCGTTTCTTTCTTTTGTTTGTTTGTTTTGTGCTGTTTTGAGAAAGCTTCAGTTCGCTGCCGGCGTGCTGCATGGCGCGGGGCTGTGCAACCTCCGGCCTCTGTGGGGCACCGCGCGACAGGACGACGGCGAAGTCACACGGATTCTCCGTCGCGCGCTCCTGCTCACAGCCACATCCGGAGAAATGAAATTTTAAAATGTAGCACAATTCACTATTGCAAGAGTGTGGAAACAACCCAAGTGCCCGTCAATCCATGAGTGGATCATCAAAATTTGGTATATGTTCACAATGGAATATTACTCAATCATAAGAAACGACAGTGATCTAGCACCTCTTACACTTTCCTGGATTAAACTTAAGCCCATTATCCAAAGTGGAGCACCACAAGAGCAGAAGAACGGGACCCATTTGTACTCACCATCAAATTGGTACTAACTGATCAACACTAGGTTGATCACATGGCAGAAATACTCTCTAGGGATTAGGGGCATGGGGGCAAATCTACAACTAAAGGACACGGGGAGCACTAAAGGGAGGGAAGGGCATGCCTTTGGGCGAGGCAAAGACATAAAGTGTAACTACAATGTTTGTACCCTCACAAAACCCTGGAATAATAAATAAATAAAAAAAAAATGTAGCCAAAGGTTGCTTACTCCCTTTCTCGTTTATCAACTGCCGCTCAGCCCAGCACCGTTGGGATCCTGCCCTTCTAACCGCTGCGAAACTTCGCTTGCCAAGTGCCTGATGCCCCGCAACCTGTTAATTGCTAAGTCTGATGATTGCTTTTCCGTTTTTATTTTATATGCCCTGTCTGCAGCATTTTAGACAACTAAAATGAGGCTCTCTGCCTTGTTTTCTTTTCTGACACTGCTCTTTTTGCTGGTTTTCTTCCCATGTCCTAGTCTGTCAACTCACCTGTTCAAACACTTCCCTGCCCCAATTATGATCCTTTAGTTTCACGAGGACCCGGGATCCAATGACCTCTGTTCATCTGTCTTCATACTCCTGGGATAGTCCGCAAGTTGTCCTGTTCCCATCTCTCTTCTTTTTTTCTTCCTGGTACATATTCAGTAAGAATTCCGTAATGCTGTCTTATAAACTTCTTAGTTTTTCCTTTCCAGCATATTAATTTTTACAATTTCCACACCTTCCTTGTGGAGTTCCTAGTATTCCTATTTCATGGTTGTAAATTTTTCTTATTTGAAACCAGAGAGAGAAGATTTTTTTCCCCCCGCAAGAGCAACGGTTCCCCCGAAACAAGGCCAATTAAAATTGGTTTGGGCCCCAATTTTCAAAATAAAAGGTGAACAACCCCAAATCAAAAAACAAAAAACCGAAAAGCCCCAAAAAATGAATTTTTTTACTGCTAAAATGACACCACAGTGAAAAATTTCACACCTGACCTTATGTGACACTTCACAGTCAAAATGCAGTAGAAACTTTGTATCATGCACAAAATTATTATTGTAACACTATTTTATAAAATTACCTTCGGGCTATGTGTATAAGATGTATATGGACCATAAATGAATTTCAGGTTTAGACTTGGGTTTCATTCCCAAGATATCTCATTATGCATGTGCAGATATTCTAAAACCTAAAAAAATTTGAAATCCAAAACAGTTCTGGTCCCCGAGCATTTCAGTTAAGTGGTGGGAGACCTGTGTAAATGATCCTCGGATGTTTGGTAGTCCTCAATTACCAGCTCCTGTCTTAGAGTCACCGTGACAAAGCTCCCTGACAGTTCTGAGAGTGTGGCTGTGGGGTATAGACTTGAGGGGATCTAGTTGGGTCAGTTAGTGGGGAGTCTGCTTGCGTAGTGTTCTTTAGGTCTATTCTCTTGACGTCTAAGTGAGATTCCCCAAAGACTCTACTAATCTCTTGGTCAGTGAGTGAAGAGCTAATGGCCATCATTCTTGGAGCTGAGTAGAAAATAGGACATGGGTTATCAGTATCCCGTGCCCATGCAGGCACTTGGGTCCCTGTTCTTAGTGTACTGACCCCTGAACTGTACCTGATACTCACCAGTGTGGAGAGCTGCTGTTGTATCCTCTTTTTCCTTTTTTTTTTTTTAAAGCTTGCAGCACCGGTATTCCCAGGCTCCCATCCAAGTACGAACCAGGCCTGACCCTGCTTAGCTTCCAAGATAAGCCGAGTTGGGTGCATTCAGGGTGCTACGTCCATCCTATCCTCTTAAAATACAAATCTCCAGCCCTTTATCAGGTGAAGGAAAGACTGTCAACAAGGGTCTGACTACTTCTGAAATCAGCTTTCAACCAGTCCTCATTCACTTAGCTCTTCACACTGCTTCTCGCGTGCTCGGTTTCCTGAAGATTGGGTCTTTCGGAGATTGTGGTGTAAACTGTGTTGCTGCTGCACTTCCTCCTGCATGTTTGGGATTCAGTGTTCTCAAGCCTCAAGCGTGTGTCATGCATTGTTCCGATCTGCACCATCCAAAATTGTGTTTTTGTTTACTCCTCTCTTATCTTCTCTATCTCTGGAAGGTTTTTCTTCTGTAGTACCTTTTCAGTTATTTTAGTGAGGTTTTAGGAGGAAACCAAAGTGGGGGTGGGTGGCCATTCTGCCATGTTTATCTCATCCCCTTTGATTTTTAGTCACCTGAATTATTAGTATACACCCAGTGCAACACAGTTTCTGAGACTCTTCATTTCTGAAGATATGTCTGGCTCTCATATTTGAATGATGATATGCTCAAAAGTTATTTTCTTTATTACTTCAGAGATAATCTCCATTGTTTTCTCGAGACAAGTGGTGCCAATGATAAATCTTATTTTCATCTCTTCATGCCTTTGTAGGTAATCTCTGTAAGTTATTATGATTTGCTTTATCCAGTGGTGTCCTGAAATTTCTTCACCTTCCCCTTCTGAATTTACTGTTAAATATACACTAAAATTCTAAATCTATCTCCTATGTCTCCTAACTTTTCCTGCATCTTGGAGATAATTTCTCAACTGCAGTTTGCAGCTTACTCATGGGCTCCACAGCTATGTCCACCTTGTTAATTTCCTCAATGTTGCCTTTTTATTTAAGTGTCCTACTTGGTACTTAACTCCTCATGTCATAAATCCTGTCACACCTTAATAACATAGGTGTGTTCCCTGGAGACACAGACCCTGAGATGGAAATGAGCAATGAGCACACAGGTAATTTTCCAGGGATGCTTTTGGTCTCAATTCCTTGAGAGGAAGCTGGGCGGGAGGAGAGGCCGGGCCGCGATGCAGCCCCAGCACAGGCTGCGGCTGACTCCACTGGGAGCTCTAGCTCGGATGGTCCTTCGGGCTTGTCCCAAGTGGGTGGGGAAGCTGAGCCTGTGTACCATGCGGTGAACAGGTGTCAGACGTGAGCTGCTGCTGGAACAGGGTGTGACTTGCCACAGCAGGTTTCTCAGCTAAGGCAATGCTCCAAGAAGGCTGACGGGGATTCTTGGTCCCTGAAGGGGCATCTGGTGGCCTCTCAACAGTGTCCACAGCACATATTTTTTGGATTGCTGAAACCACCTCCCAGCTGGTCTCCCTGAGCTCCCGTCTCCGCTCCCTCCGCATCCACACTCAGTGGCTGTTGGGAGGGACCTTTCAGAAAATATTTGGTTGCATCATTTCAGTGGCTTCCCATTGCCCTCCGATGAAAGCTGAAGCCAATTTCTAGTATGATATGAAGCCCTTGTCTGTCACCTACTTCCCAAGCCTCATCTCTCACCACATATGTGTTCCAGCCACCAGCAAATACTGGCCGTTTTCCAGAGCCTTGCCTTGTTCCCACATCCTTGTGCGTTTGAGCATTGTGCTGTCTCTGGCACTGATGATACTCTTCTCTGCTCCACCTGCCTGCGTCCTAGTCTCTCCTTGAAAATTCGGCTGGGGCACCATCTCCCCTGCAGAACCTACCTAACTTCCACATCTGATGAAATGCCCCTCCTCTGTGCTGTCGTAGCCCTCTGCGAGGACCTCTTTCATAGTGCCCGTCACCATACATTTCGTCCCCAGTGTGTGTTCCTTCAGTGCACTGAAATCCCAGGGCCAGGGGACAAGTCCTTCCAACTTTGTGCATCAAGCCTAGTGCAGTAACTGGTATGAAGCGTATACCCCTATTTTGTTGTCAAGATACTGAGCCCATGGATAAAGATGTCATAACCACAGTGAGGCCACACGTAGGTTAGTAGAACAACGTGCAAGATGACGTTTCTCTTGAGGCAGCTCAGTTTTGCTTAAACACACTGTGCTGAGCGGACTGAACAAAGCCTCGCGAAGCCAGACCCAAGCAGAGAATCCAGGGTCCCGGGCAGACCGCACACTGCGGTGAGCGAACACGCAGGATTTCGAGCCAGGAGATCTGGTGTCATTTCCTCCTCTTCCGTTAGTTATCAGTGTGACGTGGCAAGTAGGTTAACATCCGGGCCCCTGGTGACCCAGTCTTTGACAGTGTGGGATGGGCTCACGGCCTCCCTCAGGTCTTTATACAACGACGGGATTGTTCGTCAAGCCGATGTCTGATTGTCCTCTGGCAAGCGCCACTCTGAACTCAGCTCCACCTTGCAGATTCCTGTTTCATCTTGCTCTGCAAGAGCGTTGCTCTCTTACCCTACAGCCCGGGGGTACTTTTCTCTCTATTCATCCAGTCTGCCCCAGAGTGAGGCCATATGCATCTCTGAATTCCGGAACGGCCATTTACCGGTGGAGAAGACAGTGCCTGTCCTATGAGGAACACCTCAGGTCCCAGGAAGTGTAGGCAGGAAGTCTGCAATCGGCAGCGTCACCAGGAGAGCTCTGAATGACTCTGGAGGGGGCCAGAAGAGGTCACTTGAAGATTCTCTTTCTCTCTTTCTCCCAGGGGAATCTTACGTCTGTTAGCTCCTCATAGCGTCCATGTGAGAACTAGGTGCATCGGGGACCGATAAATACGAAATTACAGCAGAAGTTGGTTTCCTTCCATATTGAAGGAGGAGGGGTGATTTATAACTCTATATTACTGAAATTTTCAGGTTTTTAATTTTAAAATGCCATTTTTATATAAATACACCATATGTTCCCAATTGAATGCTCAATTTGTTTGCCACTGTATGCTATGTGTATGACACATAGACCACCTTTCTCTTAAATTTTTACAAATGGGGAAAATTTTTACAGATGACGAAAGAGACAAACAAAGTTACGTGTCTTGTCTAGTGTCTCAGTGTTTGTTACGATGGAAATGAGAACATTTCAATTTATTGAAATGCACTGTGCTAACAGATATGTATTGTTTCCTTAGAATTTTTCTCTTTCTCAGGAAGAACAATCCTGAGATATGTTTGGTCAAGCAGGTTGCAGACCATGTTTTTTGGCTGCATATGTTGAGTATCATATCAAAGCACAATTCTGGTAAAGAGAAAAATTACAGGGAAATCAAATCCTGCTCTTGATTCACTTTTCCTTCTAGAGCAGTATGTTTTGGGGTCTTCTGATCACCCACAAGTGTTATTGCCTGTGTTTAATGGTATCTGAACTAGTGAGGGGCCATCTACCAAGTGGCTGTACCTGAGACCAGGGGTTACCATGCCTCTTCCCTTCACCTGCAAAGTGTCTCTGCCCCAGTCCTGTGTCTGGTCCTGCCAAATGAGTGACCGTGGCCTGCAGATGCATGAACACTTTCTAGAGATCAGATTCTGATTATGGACGAAAAACATGGCCGTGGTCATTGACCTTTAAACACAGAGTATAGGAAACTGGTAGCTCCAAATCTGAGACTTTATTCTTTCTATCTGTTGTCTATCTGTATATCTCACACACACACACAGCCATGGGACTGTAAGCGGGCTTGACATCCAGAAAGGGGAACAGTAAAGAATGTAGACTCTGTTTTCCCTAGCTCACGGTAGCCAAAATTATTAATCTGATGTTCAAAAGGGGGACCATGAACCCCAGCTTAATAACAGTGTACGGAAAAGGCATGGTTATTAAACTGGGGTGTTGGGAAGAGGAGATCATGAAAGTAATCCTTCTGTAAGAAAAGAAAACTCCCAAATAACCCCGTTCGAGATATAGTGACAGTATTAGCTTTTGGAAATGTCCTCTGAGATCATAATAAAAGGTCTGCGATAAGTAGCAATTATAAAAATAAGAGTGCTTCCTCGATGTAATACATCTCATGTATTAGAGTTGTTTAATAATATCTTTATACTGTCTCTTCAGCACACAAAGTCCAGAATTCCCAAATTAGCCATTGAGGGTTTCAAAGAGTTTTCCCAGACACCTTTATTTCTCTTTATTAGCATGCTGGCTGGAGTATTCTTTTGTATTATCCACTTTGTAGAAAGAAAATGCCTCTGTACTGTGTGACTAAGAGACCGATTTGCTAGGTGAGGTGAAATTACCTAAGCTGTCCTGCCGTGCACACTCCAGACTTTCCTAGGATGCTGATCCGATGTGTTCGTAATGGGCACAGTCCACTTGGGAATATTCCAGCAGGTTGTGGGATGGAGACATCCAGAAAACAGGCTCTATCTCTACCTCTCACCCTACACGGGAATCAGGATATTTTGTTTCAATTACATCTAATACCTATTGCTTCTACCACCCATAACCTGCTATGATTAAACATTGATACTGTTCTTTCAGTTGGGGCTTCTGTTGTACTTTTTTTTATCATTGTCACTTGTTGTGTTTCTGGGGAAAAGATGTTCTTAAATTCTCCCCTCCCTCCAAAAAATTTATATTATGTAAAATTATATGAGCCAGAACCCTCATATTGGATTCTTTTAAGGAAACAGGTTAAGATATCCTTATAACTGCTACCGCCACCTCCAAGACATTGGCATTTGGATCAGTGGATTGAGTGAAGATCCCCCTCATCTAATGTGGGCAGGCACCACCAGGGGGCCGAGGGCCCGGGCAGAACAAAGAAGGCAGAGGAAAGGTGAATTCTCTCTTTCCCCATCCCTCCTTTCGCTGCCGCCGCCAACTCTCCTGGAACTAGGACACCTGTTCTCTCCTGCCCTTGGACATCAGAACTCCAGGTTCCCTGGCCTTCAGACTCTGGGACATGCACCCGCAGCACCCTAGGTTCTCGGGCCTTCAACCCCCGACTCTGAGTTACCCCACTGGCTTCCCTGGTTCTCCATCTTGCAGACAGCATAACTTGAAACTTCTCAGCCTTTACAACTGTGCGAGCCAA
>NW_012141969.1:409911-458486 GCF_000956105.1 Propithecus coquereli
AACCCTGACTAAAACAGTGACTTCTCCAAATTTTATATAAATAGTTATATAAAATCCTAAAACCCAAGAGTCCTGCAGCCCCAGAGCTGCACAGGTGAAATCTAAGTTATTTGTTTACTGAGTAGCTACTGTGTGCCAGTCTGTACGGAGGGGATGAAGAGATGACTAAGACACAGACTATTCCTGGAGAGGGTTATTTCTTAGTGGGGAGATACTGACTCAATGGGGCTTAATGCCATGTTTATTTCTCTAGTGGAGATGACACCCAGTGAGCACACAGTTCTTGGCATTCAGTGAACACGCAGTAACCGTTTGTTGATTGAATATTTTTGAATGTCTAATTTGTTACAGTTGCATCATGATGTAAATATAGACAACTTCATTTTATTACGCTTCACAGATCTACTTTTTACGGTGTATGCATTGGGAAACCAAAACATTTGTGTGAATCACTTTATTGTGATATTTGCTTTACTGCTGTAGTCTGGAACCCAACCTGCTATATCTCTCAGGTATGCCTGTAGTCAGTTTACTTTCATTTCACAAGGGAGGAAAAAGGGGTCTGGAAGGAAAACGAGCTTATTACCACAGATCCCTGTGGCCTGGAGGCCTGGCCGGGGCATGGCTAGTTCAGTAGAAGTGATGTGATAGGTACCGAAGGAATTTCTGTAGAGTCTTTTTTGCATTTGGGATATTTTCAAGGTATAAAGGCAAAGTAGAAATATTAAAATCATTCTAATTAAAATTAGAGAATCATATGAACAGAAATCAAATTAAAACTGCATGAGCAAAACAAAACAACAAAACAAAACAAAAACCCTCTTTTGTCTCCGTGGACCAGCCCTTTTCCCCCGCGACTTCTGTAGCAGACCCTGTTGCGGAGTCTCCAGCCGGCACAGAGCGCTCGCTGCTTCTCTCTCTTCGGCATTTGCACTGAGCCTTTGGCCAAGATTCACCATCATTAAATTGACGTTCATTTCTAGAGCCTCTTTAAACATTTCTGTTCTGCAGAACATAGCTGGGTATTTTATTATCTATTGTTTCTACTAAGAAGATATGGAAATAGACTTATTTGCAGCATCTGGTCTTTCTAAATTCTCCTGCTAGAATGGGGAGCGTAACAAATACAATGCTATCCAGTTTTTACTTGCCTTGGTTTTGGTTCCTGGGCCAGCATGCTCAGTTTGGGTTGCATTTGTGCTGGAGGTGAAGAGTCAGGCCTCACGGTTTTGCTGCTTGGACAATATGCCAAACTAACTTTAATAGGTGCTACCTGCTTACTATGAACAATAAAACAAAATGAAACACACTCATGTACATTGACACTTGAAAAAGCGATTTTTATCCTTCATTTTAAAAGTTTTATTCAAACTTTAAAATTCTATTTCAGAATTTTATGGGGCTACAAATGTGTTGGTTACACGGATTGCTTTTGCACTGCTTGAGTCAAAGTTATAATTGTGCCCATCACCCAGCTAGTGTACATGGTGCCCATTAGGTGTGATTACACCTGTCTCCTCCTTCCTCCTCCATCATGCACCCCCCCACACATCCTTGATTTCCACTAATTTTACTCCCATGTGTGCAGATGAGCGCTGATTGATTAGTTCCAATTTAATAGTGAGGACATGTGATGTTGTTTTTCCATTCTTGCAGCACTTCACTTAGGAGAATGGTCTCCAGTTCCATACAAGTTGTTACAAAAGGTATTAATTCACCGTTTTTTATGGCTGAGTAGTACTCTGTGGTATACATACGGCACATTTTATTAATGCACTCGCGTATTGATGGCACTTGGGTTGATCCCGCATCTTCGCGACTGTGAGTTGTGCCGCAGTAAGCATGCGTGTGCAAGTGTCTTTTTGATAAAATGGCTTTTTTTCCTTTGGGCAAATACCAATGGCAATCACAGCAGCAACAAAAATTAATAAATGGGACTTGATTAAGTCAAATTTAAATTTAAAAGTTTCCTTGAAATAGTCATTTTCTTTAGATCATTTAAATATCTCCTTGAGGATTATAAACAATCCATAAAACAGAAAGTGAGAACACAAATGTTTAAAGGTAAAGAGACAGGTGGCACTTTTAACTGGAAATCAACCAAAAGTGAAGTTAATAAAATTTTCAAATAAATGCAAGTCAATGTAAAGTAGGATTTGATTTACTGAAATTAAACTATATTCAGCATTTTTGTTCTGACCGGATATGCTCTATAAAGGGAGGTGGCTATATAATATATATAAATACATACATTCATTTGCCCAAAGAAGAAAAAGGAGAACGAGGAAACTCCTGGAGCTGGCCGATGGATCTGAAGCATAGTTTGAAACCAATTTATAGGGAAAGGGGCATCTGCAGATAATTCACAACACCGTTTCTTTTTAGTGCATGGAAACAAACTAGAACCGTAGTGAATTCCTGGTGGTTGCTGTGGAGAAGCAAAATGATTCACTTTAGTGGATTCCTGATGTGTCGACCAGCTGCCCAGAATGGAGATGCAGTTGCCGGAGGGGTGCAGGGAGTGGGGAACTAGGTCTCAGCTCTCCCTGGTCCAGTCCGTAAATGTCTTGTGCAAAGATGGGGTGGAACGATTTGCTGCCCCAGTGGGATGGTCTGAAACACGAGACGTGATCCTGAGAGACTGGCCACCACCGAGGTACGCCCTTCCAGATGCCAAGAGCAGTGAAAGAGGACAAACGCTCCCACCTGACCAGGTGTAGCGAATTGTTTCTGCTGAGCCAGTCTGCTGCTCCCAAAGTGTCCTGGAGCATGGAAGTCCGGGCCTAGAGGGTGGCTGGTCTCTTTCCTTGCTCATCCGTCTCCCTGACAAGAGGAGCAGCTCCTGTAACTGGCGAGTTTGAGAGAAGGGATCAAGGATGTGCTTCTCAGCTTCTTCCTCTCTGCCTCCTTTTGGTGCAGCTGGTGGATGTCAGTACTGAATGAACACCATCATCTCCTAGTGAGCTCTTGACACCCCCAGAGGTTGCGATTCAATTGAACTGGGGTGGAGCTCCGGGCACTGATAGCATGGGAAGTTCCCCAGCTACTTCTAACGTGTAGCCAGTTCTAAGAAACCAGTAAAGTCAGCTGCTCCCAGGCCCAGTGACCCCTCTACTGGCCCTTGCAGTAGTAGCCTGGCTTGCAGAGGGTTGTCTGTGGTGTTCTGTGACAGTAGGGGTGACTATGTCACTTTAGGGAAGGTATTAGTAGACTCATTTAAGAAGAGCTCTTACACATGTTTTACCGGTAATAAAGCTGAATTTTTCCTCCATCTCTCTGACTCCTGTGGTATATTTTATTTGGTTTCAAGCTTAGCAACATAAGAATTGTGTTTAACTTTCAGCCTCAACCCTGGGATAAGGTATTTGCCGTCTCTGGCCTGACTTCTTCGGTTGCCGTTGGTTATGTTTGCACTGGCGGCACTTCCGAGTCCCGCCCCGGGTGATCCCTGAGCGGACCACAGGAGCCAGCCCTGGCGGAGGCCGGGAACGTGCTCGTCTCCACGCCGGGAGCGTTTCTTCTTCACATGTAGGAGGTGCAGTGAGAGGGAAGTCGCTCCTGTGCATTTGTATTCCATTTATCCTAAAGCCTTTGGAACATTAATCCATAAATATCTGTGAGATATTGGTATAGAAGAAGAATGTATTTCTAAGGATAAATTAAAACAAAGGAGCCTAATTGCAAATGTCATGATGGCGGATGGTACAAAGCGTTATACAAGGTTCTTGCCCTCTGAGACGTTTCGGGCTGCACGGCGCCCAATCAGAAGCCCTTGCTCAGGAAAACGCAGTTCATTTGAGGAAGTTATAGGTTTTTTTTCTTGGAAAAGTCAGTGAAGGCCATCACTTTTTTTTTTTTTAACTTCAATGGAAAGCTCCTATAACTAGGGTTTTTAATTAATTAAGGAATTAATTATTCTGGAGCTACATAGAAAGCGTCAACTCGGGGGGAGAAGTTTTCAGCCGTCCAGTCTACATGGAAAACCAAGCTCGAGCTTGTGTTGTCTGTGCCGGGAAGGGCTGTGAGCAGAGCAGCAGCGCACTGCAGCAGCGCCAACCCCTCATCCCCGAGGTGGCTCGTGGATGCCTTGGCCAGGCGGCGCGCACAGCGTGTCTGATCTGCTAGGCAGCTGCAACGTTAACGGGCCAACTGCGTTATCTCACATTTGCCTGGAAGGAACAGCGGTGCCTAAATGAATTGCTGTGATTTCTAACACAGATAGCGGGGCCAGCCACAGGCCCGTGCTGGCAACTGGCAGACCATGCACAGCGATGGGGCCTTGTGTTTGTCTCCCTCCTCCCGCACGCCGGAGACTGGCAGATGCGATGTAGGGAGATAAATGAGGAAGAGAGCAGGTTTTGAAAGGGAGAAAGTTGTAGACTTTTCTTAAGTCCTCAGACAAGGGAACAAGATTCCAGTGTGGACCAACTTCGCGACAGGACAGGGCAAGGGTCTGTAGCTGATGGCCAGCAGGTGCGGATGGCTTGGGTCATCTGGTGCAAAAGTGAAAAGGGATGTGGAGTCAGGACTCAGGAGTTGCTGCTGATTCTTAGCAGTAACTTAGGATATTGACCTCATTTCTTTTCCTTATTTGAAAACAAAACTTGTCTCTCATCAACTTCCAGAGAAAGACTACTTACGCTCCGAAGTTAACATTCTTTCTCAAAGCTCAGAAGAGGATGAGTGTCAAGTTGGTTCAGCACTTCACGCTCGGGTACTCCTGTAGCAGCAGCGCCGGCGCCAGGGCACGAATGCAGAGGCAGTGTCCGTCCTAAGGGGAGGCTGGGTTTGGGAACATTTTCCACTTCCTTCTCTTACTTTATCCATCCTTACAAGCATGCAGAACCTGTCATTCTTTTTCAGAGAAAATTGGAGGAAAGTAAACAATTATCTAGGGAAGCCCCAGAGACAGACATTAAGTCACAGATGGCGGGATGCTGGAAGCTCGTGTAGGAGTCGTGAAGGCTAAGCCATCTGTGTAGTTTTGGTGGGGGGAGCTGGTTTTGCTAACTTTAAGTATAAATACCAAGCAGTGGAGGGGACATCATTGTCCTCCCGAGAGGAAGCCTTTCAGCCTGTTCCTTGGGCCCTTGGCGAAGGCTGAGATCGCTGTTGCAGGCTCTGGTAGTACATTGAAATCATTCTCTGCGGTAACGAGCACATTTGTTTTAAAAATATTGTTTGAAATAATTCATGTGGTTAGATGTTCCTTTTTAAAATATTAGCCAACTTACTTTTCTGTCTAGGCATTTTTCTTCTCTTTTCCCCCATTGCCTCAGAAGTGTTTACGAGAGGATGGGAATAAAGGAATCTTCCTGGTTTGGGATTCAAAAAAACGGAGCCCTTAGGTTAAAAAAGGGGAAAATACAGTTTAAGAGCACTGGCAAAATTATTATTAAAAAGATGGACCATGTAATCTGAGGTAGATAATAAGGAGTAATCTAGGATGGATGAAAAGAGAAGAATGACGGATTAGGGGAAAATAGACGGTTAATGGACTAAAGTTTCAATTAGTTCAAAGAACATGAACAGTAAGAGGCCGATGGATGGTTCCGAGATGGAGCAGTTACGAGTGAGGTCAGGGCCTGGGACGTGAGTATGGGCAGGGGCAGCCTAAGCGGAACGGCAGGCATCACGGGCGATGATGATTTTTAGAGACTCAGAGGCCCTGACATTGGAAGAGGTGGTCCATGTGAACATTGGTGTCTTCCAGCACCCTGGTATTGCCCAAGGTAGACATGAAGGCTGTCCTCCAGGTGGGTGCTCAGTCCCTCAATAACTGTGGGAGGGAGTGGCCAGTCGGTCAGTGCACCCTGTGCCAAGGTGTCCAGTCTCTCTTTAAGAGCCTGCTTAGTTAAAACTCCCTCCACCACCTTCATCATACCTCTTTGACAGCTGCACACCCCATCTTCTTGCTTTCATGATCTCCAGAGTACGCACACAAGTCTTAAGCCTTTTTAAGCACCCATTTGTAAAGCCACTTATGTCTTTCAGCAAATTGGTTCTTGACAATGGCCCATTGATGAAGTAAGATGGAGCTTCCCAAAGGAGAGAACCAGGGCTGGTCATTCTGATGAACTGAACTGTTCTGCGAAATCTGCTGAGCAAGAGAATTTTAAATCTTCTCCATTATTAACTTAACATGGATGATTTTTTGAAAGTCAAGATTCTTTTATACAGCTCTGCTCTTAGCAAATTGTCCATATTATTCCTACTGATGAGGCAGCATGTGCTTGTTAAAGGTGGCCACAGAATTTCTCATATCCCACAGATTTTTTTTTCTGGTGGGAACTTTACATTCTCTTCTTGTTTGGTGATGGTGTCTATGTCCCTCCCTTGGAAGCTGGGCAGACCTCTGCGACTGCCACAACCTATAGAATGCAGCACAAGTGACGTTGTGTGATTTCTGATGCTACATTAAAAAAACACTATGCATTTCTCCCTTGCTGTCTTGGAGTGCATGCTCCTGGAACTCAGCCTCCAGACGGAGAGGGGCCCACACCAGCCCAAGCAGAGACCACGTGGAGAAGCTACCTGTAGATGTAGGTGCTCTGGCTGGCAGTTCGCAGGGCTCCCAGCGAGCATCCAGCATCACCTGCCAGATATGTGACTGAGGATACCTACAAGACCATTCCCAGCCACCCCAGCCCTTGAATCTTTCCAACTGAGGTCCCAGACATCATGCAACAGGAAAAACCATCCATGCTGTGTCTTTTCTAAATTCCTTACCCATAGATTCAATAAGTATAATAAAAAATACGTTTTCAGTTGGTTGTTATATGGCAATAAATTACTGGAACAACAAGGCACAAATAAAATTATTAGGCTTAAGTGCTTGTGAGTCAGCGTGTACATGTGTGTGCATTCACTAAAACACAAGCCTCCTGTTTTAACCAAACTCATACCAACCCAGCAATGAACCTGCCCTTCAAAACTGTCAGTGTGTGGGCGATTCCTTGTTCATGCCATGGAGCGAGAGCCCATGTCAGTGCAGCACTAGGGCAGAGCATCCGGTTCAGGCAAATTGCACTGGACTGCACCAAAATTTGCTTTTTTTTTTGAGACAGAGGCTCACTCTGTTGCCCTGGCTAGAGTGAGTGCCGTGGCGTCAGCCTAGCTCACAGCAACCTCAAACTCCTGGGCTCAAGCGATCTTCCTGCCTCAGCCTTCCGAGTAGCTGGGACTACAGGCACACGCCACCATGCCCGGCTAATTTTTTCTATATATTTTTAGCTGTCCAATTAATTTCTTTCTATTTTTAGTACAGACAGGGTCTCGCTCTTGCTCAGGCTGGTCTCGAACTCTTGAGCTCAAACAATCTGCCCGTCTCGGCCTCCCAGAGTGCTAGGAAAAATTTGTTTTTCTACCCATGGCAGATTCTTCTAGTATTTTCTTGGTTGTTTAAACTTAGGTTCTTTTTTGTAGTAAAAAATTTCCTGCTTAACTCATGTTAGTTCCTAGGGAACATTAAGCATTTGACTTCCTCTACCAACCCCCTCCCTCTGTGTACCTCTGATCTCAGATCTCCTGTGGGCCATCATGCTTAATATTGGATTCTTCAGAGCCAACACACCCTATCTCTTCCTGGCTTTTATCTTGTTCAAATTAGGTACCATATCACACATGTCTGAAACTCATTTTGCCATAGAAATCTCAAGTCCCTGTATCCCGTTTTGACCGTTCATTTATTGTGAGTATCTTTACCACTGACATGTGTGTATGTCTGGGTGCCTCTTTGTGTGTGAACGTACACATCACACACAAAGACACATGTGGGCTGACTTGTTTTTTGTTTGCCTTGAGCACTTCATTGGATGTATAACACAAAACTAAAATTCCCTGGAATGCATTATAATATCAAGACTCCCTTAAGAACAGAGTCTCATTATCTTTAGATTTTAGAAGACTTTCCAATTGTCTGGCTGAACGATGTTATACTAAACCATAAATATGTATCTTCCTGACTTGCCCTGAGTGGATACAGAGGAAATGATCACAAAACCTGCTCAACCGCTCATGCATTATTCCTTCACATGCTCGAATGCTGCTGTGAAGTGGTTTCGGAATGCAGAGTGTGCGTGGACCCACTAGAAGAATCCTCCCTCACACTGTGCTCCTCCCCTGGGCGCATGTGATGCCACAGACGCATTTCCCAGTCATGTTTGCCACTCTCCGAATCTATACAAAATACACTTATTCCCTCACATTCTTTTTCACAGATGCCTGAGAGAAATAATCTCTCTTCTCCTTAGAAGGAAGTGCTTCACTACAGTTACTAATGACCTGCAAAGACCAGTCCAAAAGACAAAGCTTTGTATTTTGACCAATATATTTTTTGAGAAAATCCCTGAGTTCTTGCTTGTCTGCTTGTTTTTTAAGAGTGGAGGACTGTCACTAAAAGGGATAAACTCTAGCAGAAGAAACAGATGAATATTTCAACCTGGTGCTATTTTGCTTTCAGCCCAGAAAGCAAAATGCATTTTTGCTAATAGATTTTTTTTCACCTGTCACATGTACTGCAGGTTATAGGAGACAAATTATGGTAAATCTCCTGCTCTTTGCATTGGAAACAAATAAACAAAAAATGCCAACCAAACAAAAGAATATGATTTATAATTCTCTGCAATTGCATCTCTTTCCAGCAATATATAATCACACTGCCTCTCTCGTTTTACAGCTTGGGAGGGACGGGAGAAATCACATTTTTAAAAAACTTTTGCTGATAAAAAATAATAGCAAGAATAATAAAATCCATTCATTTTACTGGGTGTTATTATAGAGAAATAGCAAAATTCTGTGGCTGTTTATTAATCAGTTGGATTTGTAAATGCAGGGTATTTGACTTAAGCTCAACCTGCTCCAAAACAAATATCCCCACAGCATGTTACGTATTAGAGCCATTTTTCTCGGATTAAAGTCTCCCTGGTAGAGCCCCTGGTGCTGTCATCGTTCAGGATCCTGGAGGCTCAGTGGGGACGTTGCTGATGGAAGGGGCACTTTCCTCCCAACGCCGCTCTCTGGGCCACCTCAGGCTGGTCACATGCAGTCCCCCTCTGTGCCTCCATCCTGAACCTCTGACAGAGAGTGCTGTGGTTCAGCTTGGAAGGGGACTCAACTATTTGTAGAAAAATTGGAGGTCAGTTGAAAAAAGGGTCAACCTTTCCATTTAATATTTTGTATCATATTCATTTTGTCAGATTACATCTGGGAATTTGATAGGTTGCCTGTTTTATGACGCATTTTATCTATCTACATATCACAATTCATTCATTCAATCAAAAATGTTTACTGAGTACCTACTGTATGAGACCTTATGTGAATACAGAAATGAAAAAGATACTCAAGGTCCCTATTTCCCCAAAGCTTATCTACCAATGGAGAGACCAACAATTAAACAAACTCATGCATAAACAACGTATTTCTAGGCTGTGATAATATTACGGAAGCCATGAAGAGGCTGACGAGATGGAGGATAATTAGAGAAAGCCGCTTCAGTACAATGGCCAGCGGCGGCCTTTTGGAGAAGGTGCTGAGTTGAGATCTGAAGAAGAAGGCACCAGCCCTGCTGCATGAAGCTGGAGGAAGAGGTTGCAGTGACAACACACAGCAAATGTAAATTCCTAAGCTGCGGAGAAAGAAAGAGAAGGCAGTGGAATGGAAGCACAGTTAGTGAAGAGAAGAAATCTGAACTGAGAAGGAAGAAGAAGCAGGCTGTGGAACTCAGTGTGGACTTTATTCTTGCAATAGGATACTGTCAAGAGATTTTAATCCAGGCAGGGGTGAATCTGATTCCTACTTGCAAGAGATCACTGGCTGCCCTGGGATAGAGGTGATAACACAAGCGTAAGCAGGGAGATGATTGAGGGGCTGTCCTAGTAGTCTGGACAGAAGGAGATGTGGCTTGGACTGGAGTGACGACCATGATGTTGGAGAAGATGGAATGCACCGAAAGACGTACTTCGGAAACATAACCAATTAGATTTGTTGGTGGAGGAAAGCGGAGACGGAGGCACAGTGTGTTTACGCGCGATGCGGCACGGTGTTTGGCCTGATGCACTGCGACGCCATCTTGCTGAATGTGAAAAACTGCAAGGAAGAAGGCAGGAAAAGATATTTGGATAGGGATCGGTTATCAAAAGCTCCGCATTGGACAGATTCTGTTTGATACACCTATTAAGATTTCCAAGTGAAAATGTGAAAGTCTGGTATTTTGAGAGATCATCCTGGGAGATTTAGATCAGGGAGCCAGCAGCTTGGCGAGGGTTTCCCCAGGCGTCAGCTGAATAAGAGTGCCTCCGGAGGGAACGTAAATAGAGAAAGGAAGAGGGCCCGGGGCTGAGCTCCAGGACATTTCTGCATTGAAAGGCCAGATGCAGAAGTATGAAAGGAGACTTGAGAGGGTGCAGCCAGTGAGGTGGGCAGCAAACCAAAGCGTGTGCTGTCATGGAGTCTTAGAGAGGAGAGTGGCTCAAGAAGACAGGAGTGCTCAGCTGTGTCAAATGCTAATATTGGGCAATGAGGAGTCCCTTGAGACTTCCAACGAAGTTGTCTCCATGCAATTGGAAGGCAGGAAGGCCACACTGGAATGAGCTTTAGAGTAAAATGGTGCTAAAAACAATGTAGACAAATTGTGTCATTGTCCGGGTCCTTGTTCGAAATGGTTATGAGCTCAGACTTTGTGCTAAACTGGGATTAGAATCAAGGTCTCAGGCTTTTCGCCTTTAAAACATGGATATTGGCAACGCCTTCTTCATGAAATTATTTTGGAGCTTATTTTAGATAATATATTAAGAACATTTATAATAGTGTCTTGTTCATAATATGTGCTCAATAAATATTAGATATTGAATTAGAACTGTTGACGGACTGAGGCATCAAGATACAATAGATGTGACATCTCAAAGTGCGATGCCAGCTCACTGTGGGGCATTTGAAAAGCAGGATTTTTGTGTGTGTGACTCTTGAATCTTCCTCACCCACAGATCCATTAGAAAGGGTCAAATATTTGGGAGGCTTTTGTGAAAAGAATTTAAGAGACCATGAGAGTCCTGTGGGCCCATGTCCAGGTGCTCCTTGGGAAGGCTCCCGTGTGTCTTCCGTGGTTGTGGGGCGCGGTGCAGCGCAAGCTGACTCTCGCTGGGAAAACCTAGAGGGCACGAGAGGGGGCTGGCGAGCTGCTCTGGGCACAGGAGATCTGCCATGCAGCGTTGGAAGGATGAGCAGGGCTGCAGGCCCCACGGACTGAGCGCCAGCCTGGGGTCTTCGAAACCCTTCCCTGGTGGACCCTGAAGGAGTGCAGATTCCAGCAGAAGTCTGTGTGGAGTGGGCTCATGGACGCATCGGGCTGATGAGGAGCAGAACGCATGGTCCTCCTCGTGGGAACGGCACGGTGGCGGCCCAGCAGGTGAGACCCTCAGGACCCGGGAAAACACGGGCAGAATGTAGAATCGAACACCCACCGCCTTCAGACAGTCCAGCGAGATAAGCACTTTTCTGTGCTTACAGGTTTACCTTCCTTATCTTCTCCCTGTTCGCCTGCCCACTCCCCGCAGTGTCAGAAGGGACAACAGGGAGGGGGAGTCGTGGGCAAAAGCACAAAGCGGGAGCCAGCCTCCGTCCCAAGGGGAAGGAGACAGAAGCCTGGTCTTTGCCTGGAGGGGGAAGGGCTGATTCTCATCCCGGGTTGACCTCTGTGGGCCGGCGCCCAGCCCCTGAGGACAGCCTGCCACCGACACGTCTTCAGGGACTGCCCCAGCCCTCGTCAGCGCTGGCCCTGGCACCGCATGCCCTGTGGCTCCAAGAGCGTTGTCTCTGGAGCAGGCCAGCTGGCCCAGGATCTGCGCTCCCTGTTTCCCAGCTATGCGGCCTCGACCACGTCACCTAAACTGTCTGCGTCTCAGTTTTCTCCTCAGTGAAATGGGGGCTAATAGCGTTTCCTACATCGTGGCATTTTTTTTATGAGGATTACACAAAAACATGAAAGGTTTCGAACATGTGTTGAAAGAGTAAACAGCTGATAAATATTATCTATTGTTATTATTTTTGCTGACAGAGTTTGACAGAGACATTAATACACCATCTTGGCGTTTCTCAGCATAGTAATGACCTGAGAAGGATCAGGCAGAGATTTTGGTGAACTGGTGTCACGATGCTGGGTAGAGCAGACTTCCGGGTGGGTCTGGAGTAGACGGCATTTCCGAGGTGCCCGCAGGGCTCCTCCGTCTCTCCCACTGCACTCGCCCATCTCCGCCCTCACGCCCATCGCCGTGGGTTGATTCCAATCTGCGTGTCTTCCCCATCAACGCTTGCGTTAGCTCAGGTCTCAGCTCCATCGCGGTTCTAGCTGCCGTTGTGGAAGACAGCCTCCTCGCACACGGGAACCTGGGACCGCGCCTGCTGACCGCAGGCGCTGCCGTTACATGCCGTTCCCTGATGCGCTATGCTTGTTGAGTCAGCAAACGTTTCCCCCAGGCCCCTGAAGCTCCATCAGAGAGGACGAGGGCTAGAGTGCTGCTTTGGGGATTCAATTCCCCTTTGATCCCTATAAATAGCTGCTTTAACTGGAGGCTGGGGCCCATTTCTTTGGGAACCTGGCGCTCTCGCTGCCTGAAAATCCAGGGGTCAGTCTTCCCTGCTGTCGCCCTTTAACAGACCCAGTTGTGCAGGGATTCGTGTTGCCCACTTCAGTGTCCTTGGGCTGTTGTTTTTTCTGGTTTGTCTGGCCTTGGCTAAAAGTTCTGGATTCACGTTCCAGGCAACATTAAACTTCTTCTGCTGCACACACTCACGCTCAACCCCTTAGAGTCTGACAGATTGTTTCAGCCCTCACCAAAGCCAGCTGAGCTTGGCAAATCCATCAGACCCGGCAGCATTTCACAGAGGGGAGGATATCTTGTCTCAACTGGTAGCTCCTTTACAGGCAGAGGGACCCAGACATTTGTAATGTCCCCAGTCACCGTGAGTGCCTCGGACACTGTAGGCAATAACAATGACAATAGTTATTGTTATCGGGCGCTGGGCTGTCCACCCTAGGAAATGCTCTGAAATCCATTTCAGAGACAGCATCCTTAGCTATATTTTATGTTTTGCCATTTTACTTGTGGCTCAGGCACCTTGTTTAACACATATTGGTGCATTTTGTTTAATAGTTAGACCATTAAGTATTTAGGGAGTCTGTTACGTGAAGACCTTGTGTAAAGCCAAGAGGAGATACCAGGATGAACAACGCAAGGTTCTCTTCCTAGAGAGATTTATACTCTAGAAGATAAGCACACAAATAACTAGAACAATACTAGAACAAGGGCCGTCGGGGCTACAGGTGCTGGGCTTTGAGAGTTTGGGGCGCGGGGTGGGGGGAGGTACCATGACAGGTGACCAGAATCAGCAAAGCTTTCTTAAGGAGGTGACATTGGAGCTGGACCTCAGAACACGTAAGATCTTACCCTGAGCTAGAAGGACGTCAGGTGAAGGGACGGCCTTAGTAAATGATGTTTAGGAAGGATTCCCTTCTCAGAGGAGGAAAGAGAGGGTTGGAGCGGGTGGAGGATATTGAGGGAAAACATAAAGAGCCCCTGACGGAGAGTCAGGAAACAGCTCTCAGCCACGCCCTGACCATGCGAGCTTAACCAGTTGCTGAAGGATACGGCCTGGTTCTGTCTGTAAAATGGAAAGTCTGGGTTTTGCAATCTTAAAGTCTAGTGATCTCTTGGTTTCCCTTGTTAAACAGCCACGGCTGTTTGCGCTCTCTGGTGTGAGAGTTGTATTTCTATAGAGCGGTTATCTAAAAACGGCAAGTTTCTGCCCATTCTCATTTAAATTGTAGTATTTGTCTTGTTTTAAGGTTTTAGGTTTGAAAGAGCAGGAACATCTTAGGTTTGACTTCAGCAAATGCATCCAGAATGCTACTCTGCAGTCGGACCGTCTTCCCAGAGCAGGCTGACCTCACGGGCCGTGAAGAGCCACCGTCCTCCCTGCTCACTGTTCTCGCGTTGCGGCGATTACCCATCGTGACACCACCCCGAGGGCCCTGCCCCGGCAAGGGCCCTTCAGACTGCAGCTCTAACCTCACCCTCTTTGTAGATCTTCAGTTACTTCTGAGACCCACGATTTCTCCCATCTCTGCCCAAGTAGAGAAGCTATTTTCACTTCCAGGCAACTGAGCAGTGGGAATTGTCATCTTTATAGTCTGTTTCAGGAGCACGACAGTCCGCCGGCTCCTCGGTGGGTCACACCCGCACTTGCCCAGTGTCAGCAGTGCTTGATTTCGTTCTGAAACAACACTCTATAAATGCTCACTGATGAATTATTGTATCTTAGAAACCACAAGATTTCTCCAACCTTAAGTGCAAATTTAGACAAACTAGGAGCTTCCTCTACATGGCCATGCTACTCTGGAGAGCTGTCAGCCAGTTTTCAGGGTCAATTGGAAATTTTTTAAATCTCAGGAGGGAAGCTCTTCTTGGTGTCCTCATGGACATTTCCTCAGGGAGCCCTTCCCCGCATCCCTGTGTCTTGTGACTGCCGTATGGAGATGCCACCCCCACGCCTCCTTCCTGGGTCAGACCTCTGGGAATTTACGTCCACTGCAAAGAAGCCACCGATACTCCAGAACTTTCACGGATTTTCCGTGAATAAGAATGTCCCGTGCGTGGCCCGTCGGATGAGCGTGAATGAGAAGCACAGGCAACTGGTCAAGGTGGTGGGATGTGTGACTCGAGTGCTGTACAAAAGGTTCGAAGGCACGAACTTTGGAAGTTCCAGGCTCTTCCAGGACTTTTAGTCTCCTACTGGGCTTAAAGTGAGGACAGTTATGAATCTCTGCAAGAGTCCCGTGCTTTGGGAGCAACAGAACTAAAGCCCTGAAAATATCCACTGCTGAAAAAATACCTCTTTAAAACAATTTGATACATATTTAAGAAAGGAATTAGCTTCCTCTGAGGAGGCATAATAAGTGGTGAAATCCAGCCACGGAGTCTTGGCCCTAATTTATGCTAAGTGGACAATGATCGATGCCAAATTGCAGAGGAATACCTAAGAACTCACCTACCACAGTCACACAAATATCAGAGGAATTTATCATAATTAATGGTATTGCTTTGGAAACCAAAGGAAGGGAGAGGAGTTTGCATTCCTTATGAAGGGCTGACTACATTATTTGCTTCAGGTGATAATGACAGCGCGCAGGCTTGCTAAATGGCAGCAGTTAACCTGCGGGCTTGTAAACAGGCTCCAGCCGTGGACAGGTTCAGTTTAATCTCTGGCCCGGATGTGAGCTGTCCATGTGCATAACATACAGGGCGCCAGCTAGCTCGCCCCTCCTGCGTGTCGGAGACTTGGCGTAGCAGGAGCAACATAACGCAAATCTCTCACGTTACTCCGTGTCGCCTGTTGGGGGCTATCTTTATTAGAGAGATCTGAGTATCAGAATAAAGTGAGAGCTCAAATAATCACTTTGGATTTCTACAGGGTCTCTCACTCAGGATCTCAAAGCTTCACAGATCTGGGGCGGCGATGCTCATTTTCAGATGAAAATAAAATGAGGAAGGACCACGGGCATGTTTTTATTTTCATGCGTCATCTGAGATAAAATCGTTGTTTCTATTTTACAAATAAAGAACTGAGGCACGAGACCACTCAGGAAACTTGTACTAGGTCACACAGTTGGTGAGTGGCAGAGACAGAACTAGACCCAGGTTCCAGACCCTCCTTCTGGAGAGATCCGTCGACTGCTCAAGGCAGAGCTGCTGTCTCCCTGCCCTGGGGCCCCTGTTTACTGGCGGTGTTTGTGCCCTGGGTTGGAGCCTGGCACAGCCCTGCGGAAGTCATTCCTATGCTATGTGACCCGGTGCCCTTATTTGTTAAATGTGAAGAACATTCTTATTTAAAACATAAATCCGGCAGGGTAATTTGGCCAGAGCATTGTGGTAAGATGAATGCTATATTACTGCACAGCACTATGTCTCTAATGTTTGCGTGATATACAGTATGAGCGTGCTTTTTTTCCAGGAGTAGTCGATTTGCATTGATCCATTCGCACTCTCATCTCACAGACATTGGCAGATAGATACTGATGTCTTACTCCCCGGTTGTGGGTGGCAGGACATAGTTTTCTATGGCTACGGGGCCCCTAGGAGTCAGGCTGGGGACCTGCTAATGCTCACTAACCCTAAGAGGTCTTCGGAAGAGGGCTGCCGGCAGGGGCTGAACTCTCCGATGGGGCTTTTCAGTCCGGACGCTGTGGCTACTTACCTGGAGCTAAATTTGGCTGGAATTCCTGGGTCGTTGCACGGCTCTAACGCCAAGGGGTGGTGGAATTGGCCACAGCTCCCCTGGGCTGTTTTTCACACAGGTCTCCCAGACAGAGCACGTCCTATTCAACAACGTGAACCTCTGCGCATGTGTTCACGGACCTCAGCGTGTCTGGCGGCTGATGACACCTACAGCTTCTTCACTGTGCAGTTAATTCGTCATCCTAGGATGTCCCCATGTCCTGGCGACAGCACAGGCTCTGGGGTGCTCCTCGGTGCTGCCGTCAGAGCACTTTGCTCCTTCGCCGCCCCACGACCTACCCTGTGGCTTACTTCACTGCCGCGCCATCTTTCCATCAAACCGCGGTTCCTCCAGAGCAAGAGCTGACCCCTTCTCCTTGTGTTTCTTGCCTTGCACTCGATCTGACACCCAGTCAACACTCAGAGAATGGCCATGGAGTGGATGGTAAGGGACAGGAGGGGTTCATTGGGCGTCGCTGGCATCGAGCTCACGACTCTGGCCTCGGGATCACGGTGCCCTAGCCCAGAGCTAACCAGCCACGGCCAGCGCACACCACTGCATTCCCAGAAAGAGCAGGTTCCAAGAGCAACACCACGGAGGCTAGAAAATTGGCATTTTGTATCAAGTTAGAATCCATTTATCGCAGTAACCCTCTGCCTTGTGTTTCCTTCGCTAATTGTACTTTGGTGTGAAAAATGAGCAGATAACTAAATGAGAAAGCGACTTAACTTTTAAGGTTTTTGGTTTTTCCCCTGAAGGAAGTGGTTCTATTATTTCTAGAGCTGCTGCTACTGTCGTCTCGACTGTTGTTTTGTTTCTCTTATAGATACCACGCAGCTCCCTTAATGGAGCGTGTACGATATGCAGAGTTGATAAACCTAATGACCAGGAAAAGCACCGCTGGCTCTCTTGACTTTGGACTGACTTCCAGAGCCTGCGCCTGAAGAAAGTCTGGCAGAGTTTAACTTTAGCCTCAGCACAACTTTGCAGCCATTTCCCTACAAGTTAGGAATGATGGTGAAGAGAAAGGAAGACCGTCACAGGAAAGGATACCCCGCCAGAAAGGAGTCTGGGCGCCCCGGGCTCCCGGAGCTTATCTACGACTATCCAGTACTCACTCCCTAAAAATACTGCACTTGGTGCTCTGTTATCTGATGGCCAGGAGAGAAGAGTGTGTGTTAGGGGAGGGCGGGGCAGGGGAAAGGAGGACGTTTCCCATGAAGCAGGACCAGCCAAGAAATATCCTGCAAAGTATAGGACGAGGGAATATCTACAGTGGAAAGATTAGATAGACTTGGGGCATGTTTCAAATTATGACCCTGCTCTTACTGTGTGGCTTCGGACAAATTGCTGACATTCTTCAAGCCCCTGTTCCCTCCCATGTGAAAGGCCGACGCGTCACCTCTGCGCTGCGTTGCAGCAGGCATGAAAGAAACGGCGGATGCGCACTCGGTCCAACGCCTGTTGCACAGCAGTTAATAAATATTTAGTTTCCTGCACCCACCGAGAGTTGTGAAACGCAACTTCATAACCTTTCCTGCTTTTGTGTGTGATCGGAGCCTGTCTGTCTGTCAAAACCTGCAAGGAGGATCCTCGTCTACGCAGCTTCTCGGTTCTCCAACTTGAGTCTCGCTCCTGCCTCAGGTCCACATGCCTGGTTTTGTCACCGTGCTTACCCCATTCCACACAGCACCATGGGCTGCGGTTATTTATCTATCTGCCTTTACTTGTCATGTGTGTCTTGAAACAAGAGCCTGTTGTCTTATTCTTCTCTATGGCCCGAGGGAAGCAGTAGGGGTTAGATTATGAATATTCTGAGTTACAAATAAGAGACAACTTGTTACTCTGGTTGTTGAATTCAATGTGGAAAAATCTGGGGGAGTGGAATGCTTTTGGTGGGCACTGGGATGACATATTGGAAGGAAATATCACGAAAGGATAATGCGGTGGTCAGGTCCAAGGTCAGCCAAACTGAAGATGGTACTTCCAGTAAACTGACATTATAGGGAACTGGTGGTGCTTATACTGCCGAAGGGACTATTCATTCACAGCAGGCCTCGGATTATAAAACACTTGTATGTCCTCTCGGGAAACTAAGAGATATAATTAAAAAAAATAAATATGTCCTTGAAAATGACCTCAGCAATATTTACGGATGATTAGATGAGCCTAAGAGAGGAAGGAGTTAAGTGGTTTCCATCTGCAATTAGGTAGAAAGGCTGTGTGGAGAGGAGCAGGGGGTCCATCTGGGGGCCCGGGGCTTTGCGTGGAAATACCATCGTTTTATGAAGAAATAAACGCACCTGTGCCCTGAGCCTGCCAGCAAAGCCAATCTGCTTCACATTCTAAACACCACTCAATTATACAACCTATGAGTCTCCCCGGAACAGAAGTGTGTCAGGACCAGGTCCCCTTCTCCAAATTAGTGTCAGCTACCCCACACCAACGCCCACGCTAATGCCTTTATCAAACGTGTGTGTCTGCCGCGTGTGCCAGCCTGGAGAGCGCGTGAGCATCTCTGCCTGGTCCCCGACTCATCTCGTTGCCTGGTGCCTGGAATCCTCAGTAACGTAAAATCTGAAGCAAAACCAAAGTGAATTAATGAAAACGCCTGGACATCTTGAATAATGGCTGCCTTTGAAAGTCTGGATGAGCAAAGGCAGGGAAAAATCATCATATGGATATTTTCTATAAAAACAAAGCAAAAGAAGACAAAACAAGTCCATTATGTCGTTGTTCTGGGCATTTTTCACTAGAGTATGAAAAAGCTAGTGTGTGTGTGTGTGTGAGTGTGTGTGTGCAGGTGTGCGCGTGCACATGTTGGAAGGGCAGTGGGTCTGGCGATGGTCTCTGGGCCCACTGCTACATACCAAAACCATGTGTTTATTTCAGTTCTCACTTAGCAAAAGCCCACAATTTTTGAAAGTTAGTTTTTAAATGATTTTTATGCAGCAATTTAATACTGTTTACTCAACATAATGTGGCTTTCTTAAGGTTAAGTTATAAAAGTAGTATAGGATTAATGTATATGGTGTCTGTAACATGCTAGACAGCCCCAACATGATTACTGATTAAGTAAAAGATGAGAGGAGGGGAAGGAGGAATGTCAATAACTAAAATCTTCTGATGATTCCTAAAGTTTATTTGCACTCTTGAAAGCTGTTATCCGGTGGAAATTTATTCCTATACGCCCATGATCTGGGATAAGGACTGACAGCCTACGGTGGTGGTGTTCAGATTAACTCTCACTAGTGCATAGTCTGATTTATACTATATCCACACTCCCGGGTCCTAATCTTCCCAGATTCAACATGTCATCTAATCATTCGACTTATCTCAGTTCGAACCTCCCAAATCTCCACTGATCCGTCTTGCCCAAGACTTGTACCATTTTGACCCAATAGGGCCTATAGTTACATGTGTCTTTTCATATAAGTCATGTTCATTCTAAAGTGATATTTTAGAGAAAGTGCCCCATTCTTGATTGTGTAAACAAACGGGGTGGCTCCAGAGACGCCCACTGTGATCTAAGTTGTGGAAAAGAGGCAGTAAGACTCATTTGTACGTGTTTAATGCATCTGCGGTTACTGGCTTGTCGGTTCAGACGCCGTCAGACATCGCTGCACGTGCTGCTTAGACTGGTTTTGAAATCAGAAAGCCAAAGAGCGTGAAGCAGAGGCCAGCCTTTCTCATTAGCCAAGTTGTTTTGGTGTTATCATGAGCTGACCAACAGTAATCACTAGTTACATGTACCTATTTAAATCTAAATGTAAATGAATAGAATTAAATAAAATTAAAAATTTAACTTTCAGCAGCATCAGCCACGTTTCAAGCACTCGGCAGTCCCATGTGGCTGTGCTACCATACTGGAAACGGCGCAGGTAAAGAACGTTTTCGTCGCTGCAGAAATTTCTGTTGGACAGTGCTGTAGACCTGACGTACTTTGGAAATTGTGAAAGAGAGTTTACCTTCGAGGGGGCCACCATAATATTTTTGGCACCTGTAACTGGAAAGAAGACTCAATTGTTTTGCTATTTGTTCTAGAATATTTTTCATGATGCTTGAGATCTCGTCTTGTAAACAAGGCTGCTTTTTAACTGGTGTAAAAATAACAGAAATGTCCAATACGTGGAGTAGAGAACTGTGGCCAAATAAACTCACATTTTCTCTGTATCATTTTTGTGTTCAGCTCACTCTGCTGTGCTTTTGTTCAGATATTTGCATTGTTGGTCCATGGCCCTGACATTCCATAGAATGTGAAGGTGATTTCTGTTCCCTCGTCTACCCCAATAGGTGCAGAAACGGCTGCAGAAATGGCAGACCGGCGGCAGGCACACACCGGGGCCCGTGGAACTAGATCACAAACTGTAAGACTTGGGTGGGGGCCAAGCGGCCCACATGCTTATGAAACGTGTAGAAATAAAACACCTATGAAGTGTTTAGCTGTGTAGTCAGCTCATGAGGAAGCACATGTCCTTTTCTTCCTTCTTTGTTTCCCTTTGTTCCTTGTTCCTTCCTCCAGTTTTCCATCCCTATCTTCCTCCCTCCATCCCTAACCACGTATGTGTTGAATGTCCCTGAGATTCTGCGAAGAGGTCAGTGACTATGACGGACACAGCTCCTATTCTCAGAGAGCCTACAGTCAGGGAAGTAGACAACAAAAATTAACTGCCCAATTCATTGTTTGAGAACATTCTGATCAGTGCAATAAAGGAGGAATTCAGGATGACAAACAAACAAACAAAAAGCCCTCATAACAGAGAGACTTGCCCCGGCCTGGAAGGCAAGAGGTGGAAGAACATGCTGGTAGGTGGGTCTTCTGCTCACCCTCTATTATCCGAGGAGCCTCTCTTCCGCCCACACGACAGGGCAGGGGAAGCGTGCTGTGTAAACACGTGGTACAGCAGAGGTTTTTCTCGGTGTCTAAGCCTCTGAGCGTCAGGCCCAAATTGTAAGGATGGTCTCATGAAGCTGTCCTCAGAGGGAGAGTTAAGAAGTACCGCAGGTGAGAAGATTGGAAGACGGGAATGGATGGGAGAGCGAGGGCTGCTGTGAGCCATTTTCTGTATCACAAAAACAATTTTGTTCTACCAAGGTCTCAGGAGGAGAAAGATGAGGGCAAACACATATTTCTTTGTTGGCATTTATATTTTCTTTGCAGCTTTGTTACTCTGGACCCATCAATGTCAACTCATTGATCCCAACTTAGCTTGCTGGCTCTCCCCACCGTTAAAAAAAGTTTCTAAGTTGCATTGGATCGCATGATAAAATGCATAGCTGTCCCATTGCTGTGGGCTCACCCCGGCTTCTGTGCTCACGCTACAAGGTGTGCTTGGGTCTCTACTCATCTCTTTTGCCTTAGTCTTGCTCTTTTCATCGCTGCGTCCTCATCTTCCTCCTCCACGCTGCTCAGATTCCGACTGGTGACAGGAACGTGTTCTGGATGCCTACAAACTTCGAAATGAAATTCATCAACAGGGTCAGGGCATTCCTCTGATGACACCGAATTTAAGAAATACAGTGATGTGTTAAAATATATGTAACATCTTTGATTGTGTGTGTGTGCGTGTGTGTGCGCGCATACGGTTAGTTTTTACTCGAATGTGCTTATGCAGTGTCACTTTGGGAAAGCAGTTGTCTCTTCAAAGTGGCTATCAAGGGAATTAGGACTCAAATTAAGGATTATTAAAAAGACATTCACACTGAAATATGTTATTGCTGCAAAAGCTGTTATTGCATTAGCAAAGTGAAGTCAGCGGAACAACTGGCACTTACAGCCGAGGCTCTAAATCAGAACCCGGCAAAGCGGGCCTGCTTTTCCACTGCGGTGGCATCCTCCTCTCCTCTACAGTTCTGTCTCCGCGAACTTTGGCAAGCACCGCATTTCATAGACTGCCGGCGGGCTCGGGAACCAGAAGAATGTTGGCTATTCCTTCCCACAGCTCCCCCTACACTGGCTTACTCCTTTTCGGCTTTCGGGGGAATGGGCTCAGCAGGACTCGAGCCTGTGGATGTGGGAGCTGGGAATCTAGCACCACTGTGACGTGTCTAGTCGGCTGTTTGGTTTGGACGTTCTGTATGTTGGGGCTACGGGGTGAAACAGACACATAGCTGATCTCCAAGAGCAAACGTGGTACAGCTTCCCCTGTATTCTCTCGCTCACGTGCTCATTCACGTACCTCTGGGTCATTCATCTGGAAATCTGGGCCCGATCCCTGCTTCCCCCCTCCATTTGGCCTCCCCTTGCAGCGCCACCAACCTCCCAGCCATGTCATAAGGCCTTTCGTTAGCCCCTCGGAATCCCCTGGATCTGCTCTGTCTCCACTCTCCGCCTTCGCCACCTGTCGCCCGGGGTCGGTTGCGCATCGCCGTGGTTTCTTGCCTATATTACTGTGATGATCCTTTAACGGGTCTCACTGTCTTTAGCCTCATCCTCCACACTCTGCTTGTCCTTTTCCCAGAGTCCATCTGCAACAACTCAGAAGATGTAAATTGGATCACATTATGTCTTTTACCAAAATTGCATTAATCATTACAGAGGGCACAGGATTAGGTTTGAACACCTTGCCTGCGTTATGGCCTGTGCTTACTTGCCCAGCTTATCGGGTTTCACGTGACCCCTGGATTACGTGTAGTTCTCTACGGAACACTCTATCACGACACGGTCTCTCTCTCTCACACACACACATACACACACACTCACGCTCCTTTAACATTCGAGAACTGCTGCCTGCAGGAAGTCTTCACCGAATCCCCAGGTCTCCAGGCCGAATCGGGGACCCCTTGTCAATGCTCTCAAGAAACTACATACTCATCAAAATTACGCTCCCCACATTGTCTTTTAAAAACAGCTTTATTGAGATTCAATTCATAACATATAATTCGCCCATTTAAAATGTACAATTCAGTGATTTTTAGTGTTTACAGAGTTGTGCAAGTATCACCGCAATTGATTTGAGACCATTTCATCAGCCCCCAAAAGACATCCTGAACCCACTAAGAGTCATTTGCCGTTTCCCGACAACACCCGGCCCTGGGTCACTGCTTGCTACTCCACATCTCGTCTAAATAGATTTGCCTGTTTTCATAGAAAGAGAATCATCTATGGTCTTTTGTGGCTGGCTTCTTTTTCTTAGCATGAGGTTTTCAAGGTTCACCCATGTTGTAGCACATGGCCATCCCTCATTTCCTATTACTTTCAAATTTAAATAGTTCACTTCGTGGGTACGCCATGTCTGATTTGTCCGTTCATCAGTTGACAGCTATTCGGGCTGCTTTCACTTTTTGGCTGTCATGAATAATGCTTCTGCAGACATGTGTGTATAAATATTCGTGGGGACATGCTTTCGCTTCTCTTGGGTACATATCTAGAAGTGAAATTACCGGGTCATATGGCAATTCTATGCTTAGCCTTTTGAGGAGCTGCCAAACTGGTTTCCAAAGCGGACGTAGCACTTTGCATTCCCACGAGCAGTGTATGGGGTTTTCAAACTTTCCACACCCTGACAGCACTTCTTATTATCTGTCTTTTGGATTATAAAAGAAATAGTGAAATGGAATTCCATGGTGGTTTTGATTTGTGTTTCCCTGATGGCTAATGATGTTGGTCATCTTTTCATGTGTTTAGTGACTGTAGTGGTCCCCCTTATCTGCAAGGGACACACTCCAAGACCCCCAGTGGATGCCTGAAATAGCAGATAGCACTAAACCCCATATATAATACACATATAGTGTGGCTTTTTCCTGTGTATACACACCCGTGATAAAGTCTAGTTTATAAATAAGGCACAGTAAGAAATGAACAATAACTAAACAATAAAAAAAAGAGCAATTATAACAATATATTACATTAAAAGATATCACACACTGTAGCTGTAACTTTGCAGTTTGAGGCGTGGCAGCAAAACCAGCACAAATTTGTTTTTCCTTCTTCACAATTTTATGAACAGAAAATTTGTTCTTATCTCAGATTTTAGCAATCTTAGCATACGACTTTTTTTCTTTCCTTATTAAGTGGACAACTTTCACCTTTGCAGTTAGAGGAAACACTTTATGACTTCTCTTTGGGATATTTGCATCGCCAGCATCACTGCTCTGGGCTTGGGGCCATTGCTAAGTAAAGTAAGAGCTACCGAACGGAAGCACTGTGACACACAGCAGTCGACCCGGTAGCCTAGGCAGCTGCTAAGTGACGAAGGGCTGGGTAGGGACTGCAGTGTAGACAGCTGGACACAGGCAGGATGTCCAGGGCAGGATGGTGCAGAACGGCCCGAGATCTCATCATGCTACTCAGAATACAAAATAAAACTTATAAATTGTTTATTTCTGGAATTTTCCATTTAATGTTTTTGGACTGTAATTGACTGCAAGTAACTGAAACCACAGAAAACAAAACCGTGGATAAAGGAGGACTACTGCATTAGTGACCCTCTCTGTAGAAAGATCTATTCATACCCATTTTCAATTGTGTTATCTTTTTATTTTTAAATTGTAAGAGTTCCTCATTTATTCTTGATACTAGACATTTATTACAGACACGATTCACAAATATTTTCTCTCTTATCTTTAGGGTTTCTTTTTTCACTTTCTTGATAGTATCCTTTGAAGTTCCTTCTAATTACGATAAAGTCCAATTTCTCTAATTGAACTTCTTTTGTTGTTTGTGCTTTTGGAGTCACATCTAAGAAACCATTGTCTAATCCAAGATCACAAAGACTTACTTATTTTTAAAGTTTTATATTTTTAGCTGTTACATTTAAGCCTTTGATCCATTTTGAGTTATTTCTTTGTGTATAATAAAGGCAGGGATCCAACTTCATTGTTTTATATGTGAGTAATCAGTTACCCAGCACCACTGATTAAAAAGATGATCTGCCCTGCCCCCGGCCATTGACTTGTCTCGACACCTTCTTGAAAGTTAGTTGATCATAAATGTGAGGTTTTATTTCTGAATCCTCAATTCTTTTCCATTGATCTATACGTCTGTCCTTATGCTAGTACCACACCGTCCTGATCACTGTAGCTTGGAAGTAAGTTTTGAAATTGGGAAATGTGAATGTTCCAACTTTGTTCTTCTTTCCCAAAATTATTTTGGCTATTTCGAGTCCCTAACTTTTCTATGTGAATTTTAGGGTCAGCATACCAATTTCTGTAAATGAGCCAGCTGGGATTTTGATACAGATTGTATTGAATTTGAAGGCCAGTTTTGGATGTACTGCCATCTTTACCACATTAAGTCTTCCCATCCATAAAAAGGCGATGTCTTTCCATTTACGTAGGTTTTCTTGAGTTCCTTCCGACACTATGCAGCTTTTCTTCAGAGTATATATTTTTTACTTCTTTTGTTAAATTAATTCCTAAGTATTTTATTCTTTTAGATGCTGTTATAAATAGAATTGTTTTCTAAATTTCACTTTTGTTGTTTATTGCAAAGGCATAGAAATTCAACTGATTTTTGTATATTGATCTTATGTCCTGCAACCTTGTTGCACTTTTCTAGTAATTCTAAAAGTTTTTTAGTGGATTCCTTAGGTTTCCAGATACAAAATCATGTCATCTGCAAATAGAGATAATTTTACTTCCTCCATTAAAATATGGATGCCTTTTACTTCTTTCTTTTGCCTAACTGTCCTGGTTAGCACCTGCAAGACAGTGGTGAGTAGAAGTGGCAAGAGCTGCCATACTTATCCTGTCCTGAACTTAGGGGAAGTGTTAGACCTTTTCACCATTTGGTATGATGTTAGCTGTGGGGTTTTGTAGATATCCTTTATCAGTTTGAGAAAGTTTCCTTTCATCATAGTTTGTTGAGTGCTTTTATCATAAAGATGTGTTGAATTTTATCAAATGCTTTTCCAGCATCTATTTAGGTAGTCATTTCTCCCTTTTTATATCAATATTATTATCATATTAATTGATTTGCCTATATTAAATCTATTTTGCTTTTCTGAGATAAATTCCAGAAAGCAATAGAAGGGATCTTTAGATTACTAAATCCAACAATTACTTCTTAGGCCTTATTTCCTGAATTTGCTGAAGAATCTTGATATAGCTTCATTTAGATTTTCTATTTCTTCTTTTTTATTATTACTATTCCAAAATATTATAGGGGTACAAATGTTTTTGGTTACATGGATCACTTTTGTTAAGCTTGAGTCAGGGTTATAAGTGTGCCCATCACCCAAATAGTGTTCATTGTACCTGTTAGGTAGATTCAGACCCAACCCCTCTGCCCCCGCCCCCCTGCTTGATTTCCACTGAGTTTTACTTCCCTTTGTGCACGTGTGCTCATCATTTAGTTCCAATTTAATAGTGACTACATGTGGTGTTTGTGTTTCCATTCTTTAGATACTTCACTTAGGATAATGGTCTCTAGTTCCATCCAAATTGTTGCAAAAAGGCATTAAGTCATCCTTCTTCATGGCCGAGTAGTATTCCATAATATACATATACACATTTTGTTAATCCACTCATGAATTGATGGGCACTTGGGTTGATTCCACATCTTTGCAATTTTGAATTGCGCTGCAATTAACATTCAAGTGCAGGTGCCTTTTTGATAAAATTACTTCTTTTTCTTTGGGTAAATACCCAGTAGTGGGAGTGTTGGGTCAAATGGTAGATCTGCTATTAGTTCTTTGAGGAATCTCTATACTGTTTTCCATAGAGGTTGTACTAATTTTCAGTCCCACCAACAATGTATAAGCATTCCTTTCTCTCTGCATTCATGCCAGTATCTTCTGTTTTTGGACTTTTTAATAAAAGGCATTCTAACAGGGATAAGGTGATATTTCATTGTGGTTTTAATTTGCATTTCCCTGATGATTAGTGATGTTGAACATTTTTACATATGTTTATTGGACATTTGTCTATCTTCTTTTGAAAAGCTTTGGTTCATGTCTTTTACCCACTTTTTAATGGGGTTGTTTGTTTATTTCTTGCTGATCTGCTTGAGTTCTTTCTCCATTCTGGTTATTAGCCCTTTATCAGATGTATAGGTTGTGAATATTTTCTCCTATTCTGTAGGTTGCCTATTTGCTGTGTTGATTATTTGCTTATCTGTGCCCAAGCTTTTTAATTTAATCAAGTCCAATTTATTTATATTTGTTGTTGCTGTGATTGCCCTTGGGGTCTTCTTCATAAATTCTTTGCCGAGGCCAATATCTTGAAGAGTTTTTCCAACGTTTTCTTCTAGCATTCTTATGGTTTCATGCCTTACATTTAAGTCTTTTATCCATCTCAAATTAATTTTTGCCAGTGGCAAGACACATGGATCCTGTTTCATTCTTATGCATGTGGCTATCCAATTTTCTCAGCACCATTTATTAAATAAGGATTCTTTTCCCCAGTGTATATTATTGTCTGCTTTGTCAATGATCAGTTGGCTATATGTGGATGGTTTTATATCTGGGTTCTCTGTTTTTTTCCATTGGTCTATGTCTCTATTTTTGTGCCAACACCATGATGTTTTGGTTGCTATAGCCTTGTAGTATAGTTTGAAGTCTGGTAATGTGATGCTTCCCTATTTGTCTTTAATCAGTTTTGGTAGTTTGAGTTTTCTTAAGAGTTTGTCTATTTCATCTAGGTTATCTAATTTGTTCATATACAGTTGTTCATAGTACTCTCTTATCATTATTTTTTAATTTCTGTAAGGTTCCTAGTAATATTCATCTTATATTCTTTATTTTATGAATTCGAGTCTTCTCTCTTATTTTTCTCGGTTATCTAGCTAAAGTTTGTCAATTTTGTTGATCTTTTCAAAGAACCAACTCTTGTTTTTGTTGATTTTCACTATTGTTTTTATCTATTTCATTAACTTCCATACTAATATTAGTAATTTAATACGATTTTATCCTTCTGCTTGTTTTAGGTTTCGCTTGTGCTTCTTGTTCCAGTACTTTTTTTTCAAAAATTAAGTTACTGATTTGAGATCTTTATTCTTTTTTAATACAAGTATTTATAGCTATAAATTGAAAAGAAAGCAGAAGAGATATGCATGTGTATTTTCTTTTGCAATTACATAATTAACTCTCTGGTACTCTTTGTTTTTTCATGTGGATCCATTTTACTTTCTGGGGTTGTTCCTCTTGGCAAAATTGAGCTTTCAGCCTGAAGCACTTTCTTTAGTATTTCTTGTACGGTAGATCTGCTAGCAATGAATTCTCTCAGACTTTGTTTAACTCAGAATATCTTTATTTTGCCTCAACTTTTAAAGATTGTTTTTCTGAATAGAAAGTTGTTGGTTGACAGCTTTTTCTTTTAACACTTTGAATATGTCATTAACTGCCCCTTGGCCTCCTTTGTTTCTGATGAGATAAGTAAGATATTAATCTTATTGGGGTATCCTTATTTAAGTTGTTTCTTTCTTGCTGCTTTTAAAATTATTCTTTGTCTTTTTATTTCAGTATTTTTACTATTATGTGTTTGGGTATAGATACCTTTGCGTTTAATCTACCTGGAGTTTCTTGAGCTTATTGGATGTGTAGATTAATACTTTTCATAAAATTTGAGATGTTTTTAGGCATTATTTTTTGGATTTTTTTTCTGTTCCTTTCTCACTCATCTACTTTTGCTAGTCCCAGTATAAGTATCTTAGTGTATTTAACAGCACTCTACCCTTTTCTGAGGATCTTAATTTTTCTTCATTCTTTTCTCTTTCCATTCTTCAGATTATATATTGTATACTGTATATTTATCTTTAAGTTTGCTGATTCTTTTTTCTGCTAGTTTAAATGTACTGTTGATCCTCTCCAGTGAATTTTTTATTTCTGTTTTTGTACTTTCAAATACAATTTCAAACAGTTTCAAATTCAATTTCAAACTTCCATTTGGTTCTTTTTAAAAAATAATTTCTCTTTATTTATATTCTCTATTTGATTATTTTTTTGTCATCATATCTTTCTTTTATTCCTTAAGCATGGTTTCCTGGTTTCCTTTAGCTCTTTGAAATATATAGAGAATTTGCTTTTAATTCTTTATCTGTTAAGTCCAACATCTGAGCCCCTTCAAAAGCATCAAAGATAGTCTCTGTTACATGCTTTTTTAAATGTGTAAGTCATGCTGTCTGGTTTATTTCCATGTCTCCTAGTAGTTTTGTTAAAAACTGAATTTTTAGGTAACTTAGCAACTATAGATACTTATTCCTCCCTTCTAGGTCTTTCTATTATTGTCATTTCTTGTTCACTTATATTTTTTAGACATTAGGCTGAGCTGTTTGAGTCAACTCTGGTTTTCTCACACTGTGAAGCCTTTAATGTCACCTTTGGAGGGTGAAGCCTTGGGCATGTGCATAGTCACCCTGGAATGACAGTGTTTCAGCAGGGCTTCCTTTGACTGTCTCTTTGCATGTCAAACTGTTTCTCTGCTTCTCTTGGTATCACACCCGGCTTTAAGTTCCACCAATTGCTAGTTAATCATTCTATTGCTTTTTGACAACACATAGGGGCATAAACTGTTTCACAGTTTTATCCCATTAAATTTGGGACTCTGTACAAGGATATTTCTGAAACTGTTCTTTGAGGTTAGTTCTTAGAAGGATTCTTCTTAGTTGTTTTTTCTATGGTTCTCTCTGTTAAAATAGCTGGACTGTTTGCCTTATTGCTTTCATGGAGTTACCAACATCCTGTTAATTGCTTACCACGAAAATCTCCATTTGAAATTCCCTACACTCTGTTTTTTAAAAAAAATGTTCCTTTGTGAAGAGTTTCAGAGTTATCTGGATTTATGGCCTGTCTCTCCCCCTGGGCAAAATCTTTAAGCCACTGATCTGGAGCTGGGGGCAGGCACTGTGGCCTGCTTGTCTCAGAGCAATACCTTGTTTTCCAGTAAGGGTACTGGGTGCAGGCAGTAGCCTCTGCTCTTCTTAGCTTTTCTCTCCCATCATGGAATCTCTTCCTTATAAGCAAGCTGGGGCAAGGAGGATCCGGCCCCAGTGTTCTCAGCCGGCATGTTTGGGTAGATAGGTTCCGCTCTATGAGTAGAGGCTGGGAGAAGAAAGGGAGTTACTGACCTCTTGGCCACACTTCCCTGGAATTTAGCTCTGCAGTGGGAAGCTATGGATAATGAGGAATGCCTGTTGCCTGTTCCTCCCAGAGGCACTGTGGCTCTTGACTGGGAGTTGCAAGAGAGTATGCTCTGTCTTCTTGGCCACCCACATCCACGTAGAGTGGGGCTTCCATCATGTTGGTCTGGGTCAGGAGCAGAACAAGCACATCATTGCTCAAGTGCCACAACCCTCACTGTTCTTACCAAGATTGAGTAGATTTTACTGAATAAATGTTTCTTCATTTGCTGCATGACCTTATGACAATTTCCAGAGGCTTCAAGCAGTTGTTTATAAAATAATTTCTAGCAGTTAGCAGTTATGTTTGTTTCCCTGGGGATTAGCCCCTCAAAGCTCCTCAAATCACTATTCGGGACATTGTATCTTCAGTTGAGTGTGTGTGTGTGTGTGTGTGTGTGTGTGTGTGCACGTGCGCGCCACAGTTGGATTCCATTACTGTATTTAATTTTTTAGTTTCGTTTTACATATGATAAATGATACTGGTAGTGATTTATAGTATCAACATAAAGTTTCTTTTTAAAAGTAAATTAATTTAAAGTATATGTCTGTGTAATAGACTTAGTGGTAATGAAAATCATAGCTCTCACCAAAATGGAGAACATCAGAATACCATGAAAATTGGAAAAAAAAAAAAAAAAGTAAATGAATGACCCTGAAAGGAATTATCTTTTCAGCTCTGACTCTAAAATGGGCCAACAGTAACCATAGTGCTTTTGCCTGCCACCAACATGGATGTTTACTCCTAGCATCCAGATTTTGGTCTCTCATGTTCCCCACTAAAAAATAACCAGGACTTTTAGAAAAATAGTTTGAGGCAATAACAAATCAATATAGCTTTGGAAAAAATTATTATTGATAGAAAGCAGGGACATTTTTAAGAAAGTCAAGGGCAATGATAAAAGGCAAAGAAGTTGGCTTAAAGGACGTCTTCTGGGAAAGCTATAATAATTTGAATATTAAAGGGGATAACAGTATGGTTAATTACAAAAGTTTTGAAAGGCCACAGTGTTGTCATACAAAAGAAGGATAAAATAAAAAAAGTTTAATTTTACTTGTTTAATTAGTAGACAAATGTTATCATATTGGAGTATTTTATTTATTCTTTTAAGTATATAATTGCAAATCATAGATATGTGCTTGCTTTTATCTGTGTAAGTAGAATTTTGTAAACACAGGAAACTTGGAGTAAGTCAGAAGTCCTAAACAAATTGGAAATTGTGCCAAGAACTCATTAACAGCTAATCTGTAAAATTTGTCATACATATCTTGGTAAAGTTGGAAAAGGGTCTGTTGGTTAATCAGCATAAATTATCACTTATTATTAAATTTTAGTTTGTTTCAAGAGAACATAGTCAAATACCCTATGCCCCTGAAAGAAGTCTAAATGTGCAATAGATTCCACATCTCCCATGATATGCAACCTCTAACTGGCACTTCTAATTAGAATAAGATGCCAGTAAGACAGACATTTGTTTTTAATAATGGTAATGAAATGAATAAATATATTATGATAGCAGAACAACGGCAGGTAAATATGGTGGCAGGACAGGCAGACAATGCCAGGTAAATAAGACCCCAAGAGAATATTATTTTGGAAAAAGGTCCCAAGTCATGAAATACTTAAAGTTAAAATGAAGGACGTGGATCCCAGAGACATTATTGATACAACTAGTGAGCTTAAGACATGAAAATGATGGTCAATCAGATGGTCTGTGGAGCAACGTTGAGTCATATTTGGAAAAAGCAACCACATGTTGTACTCTGACCAAGAATCCATGAATCTATAATCCAGATCCTGTAACCTTGTCTGGTCTGAAATGGTATTACTTATCGTTTTTGTCTGGTAAAATTACTACAACCTCAGGGAAATATCCGAAAAAGTGTAAGAGCAACCTTAGGTAGGTGTCACAATAAGTATAACTATATTCTAGGTAAGTATAAAAACAAGTGCTTAAATAATGTCAAAATGAACTAAATCCACGGTGCCTGCAATTTATAATACAAATTTTTAAAAATCTGACTCCCCACCTTTGTTGGTCCTAGACTTTGTGCCCCCTGAATAGCTGTTAAAACTGAAGTACTAAGTCAAGCAGGATGCTCCATGGGCAGAGGCTGCCTTCGGAGCACTGGATATCCACTCTTGGTTTGTTTTTGGCCCTTTGGGGACTTCACTTAGTTTCTGCATAGCTCAGTCTACATTTGTATTAGTTTTCTAGGGCTGCTATAATAAATTACCACAAACTGTTGGGTGGCTTAAAACAACAGGAATTTATTCTCTCACAGTTCTGGAGGCTAGAAATCCTAAATCAAGATGGAAGCAGGGCCATGACCTCTCTGAAGGGTATAGGGGAGAATCTATTCCATGCCTTTCTCTTAGCTTCTAGTGGTGCCAGCAGTCCTTGTTGTTCCTTGGCTTGTAGACTCATCACCACAATCTCTGCCTCTGTCATCATGTAGTGTTCTTCCCGTGTGTCTCTGCCTGTATTTCTTGTCCTCTTATAAAGGACAAAGGCCATATTAGATCAAGGCCCACCCTAATGACCTCATTTTAACTTGATTACATCTATAAAGACCCTATTTTCAAATAAAGTCGTATTCACGGATGCTGGGGGTTAGGACTTCGTATCTTTTTCAGGCACACAATTCAACCCATAATAGTATTTGAAAAGAAAAGATGCCTTCCCACCCCCAGTATTTGTTAGTGTTTGTGGTAGAAGTGATTTCCAGAATATCTAGCTTGACATATTGCTTGAAACAGAGGAGCATCTTGCTTTGTTCACTGAACAAATCTTGGAGATCTTTCCATATCAATATACATAGGGTAAAGGGTGTCTTTGTTTTAACAAAGCTTAGTATTTCATTATATGAATGTATTAAAATGTCTCAGTAGTCCCCCTCTTGATGGTCATTTTGGTTGTTTCTAATACTTTGCTGTTAGAAACAGTGCCGCAAATGGCCATACCACCCTGAACGCGCCTGATCTCACCTGATCTCGGAAGCTAAGCAGGGTCGGGCCTGGTTAGTACTTGGATGGGAGAAACAGTGCCACAATAAAGAGCCTTTTTACGGATGTGCCAGAGTATATCTGTAGAATTTCTGGGTCAAAGGATACTTTTAATTTTGTTAGATACTGCCAAATTGTTCTCCATGGGGGTTGTGCCAGTTTATGTTCCCACCAGAAATTTATGAGAGTTCCTGCTTTCCCACATCCTTGTCAACAGTTTTCTCAATCTTTAGATTTGGGTCTTTCTCTTACTGATTTATAGGAGCTCTGTGTGTATTAGGAAGTTAATAGTTACTTTTTAACAGTAGAATGTATCAATACTGATTTTATATCATTGTAACAATGTGACCATCCTTCCTGGTTTTGTATCATTGTTAAAGAGACTCTTTTCACTCCCAGATTTTGAAATAATCCTCCCATAGTTGCTTCTAATATTGTTAAGGATTCATTTTTTTTTAATTATTTAAGTTTTTGATCCATATTAACTTTATCTTGGTGTCAAATGTGAGGTATGGATCCAGCTTTTTCAGATGCCCATTTATCAGAATCTCTTTTCTGTTTGGAGAGATTTTGAATTCTTCTTCTTTCTCCTGAAAGTATACAGTTATATAGATGGAATCCAGGTGGCAGCTGATTTTTTCAGTCTTACAGTAGTCCTTTTATTTTAATGTTTCTAGTGTTGATTTGAGTAACTTCAAATACCTCACTCCTTTTTTAAGTTGATGTTTTACTGTTAATGTCGGGGCAGCAATGTTCTTTGCTAATAGTCTCAACATTTGCCTTCAGATCTGATAAGCTATAGGAAACATTATTTACATCAAAAAGAAATCCATTTGAATTTTTAAAGGAGTAAATATTTATGTGGCTAAAATAGCACCAGTGGATATAATTTAAAGTCATTAACACAGTTTGACTAGTTTGTTTAGGGAAGGAGTTGGAAACAGGACTGGAAAAGTCTAGATTGGAACCAGTTAAGAAGGGCCGTGAATGCCAGGTGTTGGTCCTTAGTTGGGGGGTAGTGGGGGACAACATGTGTCACTAAGTGTCACTGAACATTTGTGAGCTTGGTTAGAACCATGCTCTAGGACTTGTGTCTGATAGTGGTATAAGGATGAACTGGGAGAGGCAGCCACTAGTCAAAGGGACCGTTGGGGGGCCACAGGCAAAGTTATGAAACCCTGAGCTTGGTGGCCTCAATGAAAATAGAGAGGAGGGAATAGATGTCAGAGACACTGCAGAAGCTGAATCCATAGGCCTTGGGAATTAATGAAGTGGGAGGGAAGGAAGGGGAACATATTACATAAATCCAGAGTTGGCTTTTGAGTTAGCAACTTCATGTATATATTTCTTTTGAAAAAATAGGTTATCAACTTTATGTTCTTTTAATAATAGGCTATAAAATAAAATTCTAACCTTTTAGACTCACCTTATTAGAATATGATTTTAAATGTTCATATGGCTTTATCATGATTTTTTCCCCCAAAAACAGTTCCCTGACCAGGCAACACAGCTAAAATGGAACGTTCAGTTTTGCCTGACGATCCCTCCCAGCGCACCACCGATTGCACCCCCTGGGACGCCTGCTGTGGTGCTGAAATCCAAAATGCTATTTTTTGTAAGTACCACCCGGCATCTGTGTATGTACAGAGCTTCTGAGGAAAAAGTCATGTGAGGATAATAGAGCAACTTTTGAATAACTGCATAAATTATCTATTGCTGCCAAATATGGGCCAGGATTCCTTAATTGTTTAGTTTAGACTTCTTGGGATCCTGGTTCCTTTAGTAAGAACAGAACTTTATTGAACTAGGTAATTGTGTGACACAGTTGCATCTTAACCATAATATTCAATTGTTTGTCACATTTCTTGTCATGTTTAATTTTCTTTTGCTTACTGTATCTTAAAGTACAGTAAATGATAGTACCTTTGATAAGTTTAGACAGATGCTTTATTTTCTTATGCTCTTATGTTTTTATTCTCTTTGTGTGTGTTGTGTGTCTCTAGCTTCAGCTAACTCAGAAAACATCGGTCCCTCCCCAAGAACCTGTTAGTATTATAGTTCCAATCATTTATGACATGGCTTCAGGTACAACCCAGCAGGCAGACATTCCCAGACAGCAGAACTCTTCTGTTGCTGCTCCCATGATGGTCAGCAACATTCTGAAGAGGTTTGCAGAGATGAATCCACCACGACAAGGTACATGACCAGTAGATAATATTTTATTGCATATATGTTATCAAAGTTCTTTTGAGAGAGACTCTCTTCCCCTTTCCTCTTCTCCCTCCTTACCCACTTCACGCCCCAGTCCTAGTAATAGAGCTCTGGTTGCTGTGGCCCTCTTAATGTCTGCCTGTCGCTTTCTTCCTTTCTCACTGGTTCTTCATTTTTGTCCATTTCTCTGCTGCCTGGACTCTATTTTGGTTAGTGATTTACTATTGGGACTGACCCAGTTGCTAATGCCAGAAGCTTGTATTTATAGCACACATTGCCACAAAGCCCTAGGTTAGGATGATAGAATTTTCCATGGCTGTGAATTCCTGCCCTACCATCAATACCTGCCACTCTGTACATCACAAAGTTGAAATGCATGTTGGTTTCTCATATTTCATGGTTCAATCATGAATAGAATAATACCATTAAAAGTTCTGTATCTTCTAAATGTTTTGTGAAGAATAAACGCTGATACAAATGGCATCACTGCTTTTTTTGGGCTTCTTATATAAGTGTCAGGTGGGTGCAAGTGAACCTTTTCACCAAGTGCACAATGAAGCTCTCAAACTGAACATTTCCAAGGAAACCAGAATGTTTCTAGAAAGATAAACAAGGTCCCTTCAATACTGGAGTAGCCTACACTTAACACGTAACTCCTGGCAGTGCTAAATTTAGGGTTACAAAAGATAAAGCTCAGCAAAGAGAACTTTTCTTCCATTTTGCTCATTTCTAATATTAAGGAAATTTAAATTAAATTTAAATTTTTCTTATTTCTAATATTAAGGAAGTTCTCTGTCTAGAATAGTTTGATTACAGAATTATGTCTTTAAATGAGGGAAAGTTGTTCTCTGAAACATTTTTAGGTACTACAGTGTCAAAATTTTACTAGAAATAGGAATCATGAGAGAAATGATATTTTTAGCTGTTTGTTTCCCCATATTCTATACATAAGCAAGTTCTCACTTTATAAGAAATACACTGGGCAGTAGAGAAGGGTATGCTTCTTTTGTTGTAAACTTCTTCTACGTAAAATTTTCTGCTTTCATCTTTTGACTTCTCTCTTCTTTCAGCTAAAACTAGTACTCAAGAAACAAAGTTTAAAGCTTTCAGAATTCTCAAAGTAGCAGTCCAGTAGAACTTTGATAATAAACAACATTCCTTCACAAGCAGATTACTATCATTATCTTATTATGTGTTTTTATGTATTATGTCTTGTGGAATTTAAAATCCAAAAGAAAATGTTTTGATCCTATTGGGATCAAGCAAGTTTTTCTATCAATAATGAAAATGTGTTTTTTAAAAAAGAAACATCATTTCTCTTTTTATTTAAGAAATTGTTGAGATATTTTGGAAGTGTTTTTTCCTTTTTTATTTTATATTTTTTTTTTCTTCCCTTGGGCTGAGCAAACCTTTGGATTTCCTTTTTTCCTGCACCTTAATTTTCCAGTAGTTGGAGAGAAGGGTGGCAGTAACTTGCACAGGATCACTGCACATCCTGCCCTTTGCCAGAAGGCCATGATTCACATGCGGTCTTCAGTTCTCCCACTTTCAGCCACTGTAGTGTTAGACCATGCTCTAATGGAAGGGATCCAGCTTTTGGTTTATAATATTTAAATATTTGTAATATTTACAAGAAGCAAGAGACACAGAGTATTTGGTTTCTGAGCAAAGGGGAAATTGAGAGGATGAATCATCAGCACCCTCCCCACCAACAAATCCTGTTTGGAATTGTTGTTTCGCCATACTTCAGCTTCCCTCCCCTCTCCCCACACCCATCACTTCCCCCCTGGTGAAGTGCTTTTAAGAAAAATTATTTTTGCCTGGGTGAGGTGGCACACACCTGTAGTCCCACCAGCTATTGGGCGGCTGAGGCAGGAGGATTGCTTGAGCCCAGGAGTTTGAGGCTGCAGTGAGCTCTGACCATGCCACTGCACTTCAGCCTGGGTGACAGAGTGAGACTTTCTATCTTTAAAAAAAAAAAATCACTTTATTTTTATATTTAATTGATTTTAATGTTGAACTCCAGAAATTGACCATTTCCTCGAAATTTGGGAGAAAATTCCAATAGATGTCATAGACCTGCACTGTCCAATATAACTGCTACCAGCCACACGTGGCTATTTAAATCTAAATTAATTTAAATTAGATTTAAAATTCAGTTCCTCAGTCACACGAGCTGCATTACAAGTACTCGATAGCCATGGCACACATATGCAACATTTCTATCATCACAGAAAGTTCTATTGGACAGCGCTGTCATAGACATTTTTATCTAGCCTTTAATATAACATTAGAAGGACACCACTGAAGTTGTAACTAATGCATAAATATAAACTAGATCTCTTCATTAGATCCAAAATGCATAAGGAGTCAGAAGCCATAAAGCCCAACTTCAAAGGCTTATCCAATGCTACAGTGTTTCTGGACAGAAACTCTAGGCATATCTTCTTAAATTCAAACCTAACTGGGACTTGCCCAAAATTTACCCCTGAGAGAAAAACAAAACCCAAACCAAATATAATCTGATATTTAACACCATAGCTTAATTCCCTATAATCTGGGCAGTTAAAAATTGTTTTATTTTGATCTTTAAAGTTCTTACTAATTTTAGATTTAATTATCCCTTCCCCCACCGGTGTGTTAACATCATCTTTCCTGTATTGCGAATAGCTAATGACCATTTTTCTCTGTTGCAGGTGAATGCACAATATTTGCAGCTGTTCGTGATTTAATGGCTAATCTTACACTGCCCCCTGGTGGGCGTCCATAGACACTATTGTTTTTAAACCAGGAAGGCTGACAAATGAGACAAAACAACAAAAAAAAATCTGAATTCAGCCTTCAGTTTAAAAAAGAAAAAGGACTTTTTTTTTTTTTTTGACTTTAAGAGCTAAATATTCTAAACTGGCAGAAATTTTCAGGGTGCACTTCTTTCATCAAAAAGACCATCAATCTTTTGTATAGTGAACTTGTGTGTTTAAATGGGACACATTTCAAGCTAGGTAATACATCACTGTCCGCTTGCCAGTAATAGATTTAATATTCTGTTTTATACTATAAAGTTATGGAATGCCAATCTTGTTTATTTAATTGTTTTCTTATGTTTTGGGTGTAATAGTCCTTTTTTGGTTTTTGTTTTGTTTTTTTAAGGCAGGTCTGTCATTTTTGAATACTGTTAAACTGTGATCAACTTTATATTGAAGCTGTATTTTAATATGACCACTTTGAATCTTACATGAAATGTTCTGGGAGTTGTTGTAAACACATCCCAAGGAAGCAATATTTAATAAAATTAGGTTAAAAAAAAAAACAAAAAAAACCCAAACAAACAGTGACACTCAATTGTGTGTGTATAAGCTCTACAGACTTCTTATGGCCTCCCTTCATCTTTAACCTGGTGGGGGCCAGTAATTAATTCCTAATAATACATGTCTGAAATTTGGCCAAAAACATCTGCTTCTTTGTTTTAAGGTTAATATATTTTCTTCGAACATTCCTAACGTGACTAGTGGTTAACATTTAGTGCTTCGGTTGTCTTTCAGTGTAGGATTTGGGTAAAAAAGAAAGAACCTAGTCTTTGAGAAGAGACAGTAAGTGGTTCGTGTCGATCAAAGACCCCAAATAATGAAATTATTCTCATCTGTTAGGGATGTGGGAACTTTTCTCTTAGGCAAATTTAGTTTACAGGATACTTCCGCATACAACATTAATTAGGAAACAAAGAACTTTAATGTTCTACCCTCATATGAAGTTTCTGTGACATTTCTTTATCTTGCTTAACTTCTCCTCCTTGCCTTCCCCACCACAATTGGGGTTGTTCTAAACAATCTCAATTTAATTCATTGTCAACAAAATCATAGGATATTTTGCTTGGAAGAAACCTGGCCCAATCCCCTCATTTTGAAGAATCCAAGATCCAGGGCCTGTCCAGGGTCAAATGGAGTTTTGGGTACTGACACATCTCACCAGGGTTTCTTTTTGGAGCACCATGCTGTCTCTCCCAGTTAGGGAGTTTTTAAGCTTCAAAGAGCACGATCTGATGCAAAGGTCTTCTAGACTTGATGTTATTTGGAAACATTTTTAAAATTATAATACCATGCTGAGTTACCTGGTCATTGTAATACTTACTGGTTCTCCATTAAATTGTAGATGCTTTATCTAAATCCACTTTAAGATGATTTAATTGAGCTTCTATAACTGTCAACTACCAAATTCTAGTTTCAAGCATCTCACTGCAACTGTATCATATCAACTTTGCTTGATTCCATTTCCAATCAGAGCTGAGGCCTTCTTTGCCTTTCTTCTTTGTCTTATTTCTGCCTTCATCTCCTGCTTCTCACCCAACTCTGCCAATGTTCAGAAGCAGGTAACTAAACTTTTATCCTTTCTTTAACTTACTTTTTTATTCTTCTGTTTTCAGTTCTCCTTACAACGGTAATCACATCATTTTGGCAATCTAAAATGTCTTTATCAAGTGTCAGCCCTTTTCTATTTGGAGCTGAATCCTTTTCTTTCATGTAGTAATCTACATGTATATATAAGAAATGTATTTTTATCTGCAGGATAATATTGTTTCAAATTTATTAATAGAGTTAACTTTTCGGGTATTTTCTCTTTTATGTGTGGTTTTGAAATGTTTATTGCACTTTTACACATAGTGCATTCAGTGGACACTCTTTTTTCCTAATTATAACTCATCTCTGAATGCATTGTGCAAATCAAAAGATAGGAATCAGCTAACAGAATTTGCTTTTGATGCTTATTAAGAGTAAACCCATTAATTTGAACTTTGATATTATGCTTGGTACTTGGAATTGGTATATACCTTATTAAAGCTTGAAAACATTTAGCATTTGAATCGTAAGTTTCATCACAAACCATGTCTTTTGCCTCTTTTGTTACCCAGGTTCAATCAAGGAACTGGATGCCCATAGTGATTTTTCCCTAATAGATGATTTGGGACTTTAAGGTGTTTTCAATGTGATTTTAGTTTTTACAGTAATAAATAAAATCTATACAAGTTTCAGAGAACTACCAACTCTCTCTAGTCAATTTTCGTGAGGATATTTTGGATAATACTCTGGTTTATCATCCAGGTGTTCTTGATACAAAATCAATATACAGAAAATTTTAAGAGAACTTACATTCAAGGGACAGAAAGGAGAAATGTTAATGTATATTTCATTGTTTTTTGTGGAATTTTTTTTTTCATTTGGTTTGATGGGAATGGACAGTGCGTCTAAGGAGTATGGTTTGAATTTACTTAAGATAGATTTAGTATTGAGGTTATTAAGACAAGGTTAGCAAAGGCCAGCTAGCACTGTGCTGCACAACTCCAGGAACGCCATGATATGCTCACAATTTTCTATAAATTGCCTCCACTTCCAAGTGGCCAGTGATTTGTTAAAATACTTTGTGCAAGAATATGATGAAAGGGCATATTTAAGTCAATATAAAATAATAGCTAATAACTAAAAGCTTACTATGTGCCAGGCACTGTTCTAATTATTCCAATGTGTGTTTAATCCTAACAATCCTATCAAGTAAATATTAATATCCTCCTTTTACAAATGATAAAATGGAGGCACAGAGAAATGAAGTAATTTTCTTGAAGTCAAATTGATTGCTTAAGATCAAACTGCTAAGAAGGGGCAGTTTGAGTCCAGAGCCAGTGCTCCCTGAACACTGCCTTTCTGCTGTAAACCATACAGTCAGGGGAAGGCTTCAACGTTTAAACTCTACCCTCGGAGCCTTTTGACTGGACACAATTTTGACTTGTTTGCGAAGCTCAAAAAGTTCACTAAAAGCAACTAAAACTGACCTGACCTCTTGTCACTTGGAGTTGACAATCCACTGCCTTCTGACCTCTGTGGCACTTATTTGGAACTTAAATGAGACTGCCCTGTTCAAGGAACACTAATTATCATATAACCAAGAGTACTAGATAATCATCATCTAACCTTTAGTCCACGCTTCAGGACGCTCTTACCTGGTTTGGAGCTGTGCAGCCCTCCAGAATCCAAGTGATGCGTTTCCCTGTTTGCCTCTGCTAGGTGGCCCAGTGGCGGAGGTTTTTGAGCTTTATGTCAGCTTGGCACGCTGCAGGCACATCACAGGTGGGCAGTACACAGGCAGTCAGGATATTAATATCCTGGCTAGTTTCGCTAATACCCCGATTTGCTGTAGCTAGTTAATCTGCGGACGTAGGAACTAGCTAACTTTCTAGTGTTGTATAATGGAAAGAACATATGTAATTCAAGAAATGTAGCCCAGCTTGGTAGCGTGTGCCTGTAGTCCAGCTACCCTGGGAGGCTGAGGCAGGAGGATCACTTGAGCCCAGGAGTTTGAGGTTGCAGTGAGCTATGATGACGCCACTGCACTCTAGCATCTCTACACTAAAGAAGTTAAAACAGGTGCCCGTACATCAGGAGAGGAAGTCGAAATCGGAGTCTCACAGGGCCTCAGTTTGGAGGACAGAGAACAGAGCCAAAGGGTTCCAGGTACAGGCTGCCTCGGCAAGCACCAAAGTATTTAAAACTTACTTGCCCTCACCTAAGTGGGGTGGGGCCGACATGCTCCGGAAGCCTAGACGCCCCGCCCCTGGGTCAGTCGCGCAAGCGGCGCTCTCTCCCATCCCCGCCTTTAGGCGGGGCCGCGCCGGGGCAACGGCGCCCGCGCAGCTGCCTCAGGCACTGCCCAGGCTCCCGCGCCTGCGTACTGCTGTCGGCCACGCCCCTCGCCTCGCGGCCTCCCAGGCGCGAGCCGGACATGGGGCTGTCCGAGCTGGCCGTGCGCCTCAACTGCGCGGAGTACAAGAACTGGGTGAAGGCAGGCCACTGCCTGCTGCTGCTGCGCAGCTGCCTGCAGGGCTTCGTCGGCCGCGAGGTGCACTCCTTCCACCGCGGCCTGCTCGCTGCAGCCCCCGGCCTGGGCCCCCGAGCCGCCTGCAGCGGCGGCTCACGATGTAGTCCGCGCGCCCGCCAGGTGAGCACCTGGGTCGGGGCCTTGACCATCGCCCCCACCCAACCCCATCCCTGTCCCGTTCCCTCCGCGGGGCGGGGCCGGGCCGACCGCGATGCCCCTCCCTCCCGGGCCCCTCCTCACAGCCTGCCCTGTAGTTTCAGCCTCAGTGTCAGGTGTGCGCAGAGTGGAAACGGGAGATTTTGAGACATCACATCAACAGAAATGGAGATGTGTACTGGGGAAACTGCCGGCCAGGCCGCTGGCCCGTCGACGCCTGGGAGGTGGCCAAGGTAAGCACCTGCGGCTGGGAGGGAAGGAGGAAGGGGCTGGTCACCTGGTGCTGGGAGATCCGGTCTTGTGGAAGCCGGGACCTCATAAACAGATGCAGAGAGAGAGATTGGTTGGTTGATCAAGAGTCTAGTATCTAGGCAGTTCCGGACTGTTATAATGGACCCAGCTCAGTGAAGTAGAAGCTTTCCTCTACCTGTCTGCTTCCTGAAGGCATTCCAGTTTGCTACCCCTGCTTGCAAAGTTATGGGAAAGATTTCTGCAAGAGATGCTGGGGCAAGATACAGAGCGAGTATCATGAATGCAGGCATAGAGGGAAAATCTTGTAACGTGTGTTTGAGGTTAGGCTCACTGAACAGCTCATTTTGACAACAGGGTGCCATGAGGATGGTAGAGTAAGCCAGGGGAAGTGAGGACTTAAATAGAAAGGACCTTAAGTGCTCAGCTAAGGAATAAAACTTGGGGGAGGTAGGGATGGGATAGGCAGCCAGATCTGTCTTCAGATCTTAGCAATGGGACTTATTAGCTGGGCCCATTGGGAAACGTTTTTGACTTTTTGATGTTTGTCAGAAGCCCAGTAGGGAGTGGGGAGGGGCAGTCAGAAGTGTCTTCCTAACACAAATTGACATTTGGCGTCGGTCTCCATGCTAGTTAGCAGCAGGCACAGGTGGGCACCTGGGAAGGAGCAGTGCCTGGCAAGCAGGTCATCTGAGTCTGGCTCACCTGCTGTGGTGTGGCATTGGGCCAGCCTCTGTTCCCTAACCTCAAAAATGAGGTAATTGGTATCAGTGGTCCCCAGATTTTTTGGCTATCATGGACCAGTATGCCCACCTCACCTACACCCTCTTCCCCATTTTTTTTTTTGCATTGCCACCATAGAGTTGCCAACTTGTACTTTTACCTAGAAAAGAGAAATGACTTAAAGAAACAAAACTCTACCCTTTACTATGACTATCCCTCACCTGTTTGCAGAGGATTTGCTGTCCCCCTGGGAATACTCTTGAAGCCCTTGCCACCTGCTTATGCCACTCTTTCCTCCTCTTGGTTGCTGTTACCGGCAGACTTTCTAGTCCAACCCCATCCTCTAGGTTCCTGGGCTCCATACTCTAGCATCCTCTGCTCCAACCACCTCAGCCTCCCATTTGCATGCTCACATCCTGGCCCCTGTCAGCACAGGAAGTCTCAGCATCTAACATCCGGCTCGCCTTTGGCACATTTACTCAAACACCCCTGCCCCCACTCCTTGTCCCTGTACTACTTCCACCTCTTTGAGGCTTCCACTGCTTCCCCTGCTTCCCCAATACCCAGCAGCTTCAGTCCTCCTGCCTTTCTTTTCAGCCAGCTCAGATTCTGTGGTCCATCATTAGAGTCAGTGCCTTGCAGTTATCTCAGCCTTTTTTCTCCTTTCTCTGAACTTGCCTGGCCCAGCCCCAGCCCTGATGACACCATCATCTGCTTCTGCTCAGGAAGGAAGAATCTCACAAGGGAACTGACTGGTTTCAATTTCACTCTTGATCACGAGCCCCAGTGGTCCGGCCACATCTCTTTCTAGGCTCTTGTTCCTGGAGATGACAGTTTCTGCCTTTCCTTGCCAAGCTCCCATTCCCATTCCTCCGCCCTCACTCGCAGCTGCTAACCTTGATCACACTTCATGGAGTTGATGGATGCCCCCAGCCCAGTCCCTCTGTATCTGAGGGGGATTGGTTCCAGGAGGCCCCCTCCAATAAATAGCAAAATCGGCAGATGCTTAAGTCCCTGATATAAAATGGCATGGTATTTGCGTATAACCTACACACATTCTCCCATATACTTTAAATCATCTCTGGATTACTTATAATACAATGTAAATGCTATATAAACCGTTGCTATATTGTATTTTTTAAAAAATCTATATTTTTATTGCTGTACTGTTATTTTTTTTTTTAAATATTTTTCATCCCTGGTTAGTTGAATCCATGGATGCGGAACCCATGGATATGGAGGGCCGACTGTACTTCCTCATGTTTTGCCAAACCTACCAACCTATCTTCATGTGTACCATCTTTTTCCTTCTGCTACAGGGGAGGAAGGATGTCTCTCTCTTATTGCCCTATACCTCCACTTGTGTGTTGGATCTTATCCCTTTCCACTTGCCCAAGGAACTGTCCACTCTTCCTCCCTCCCTGCTTATTCCCATCACCATATAAAAAGCTTTAATGTAAATAGTGCCTTGATTTATTTAAGTTTTTTAAAAAGACAGAAAGGATTAAACAGAATTACCATATGACCCAGAAATTCCACTCTTAGGTATATACCCAAGAGAAATGAAAACATACATCCATTCAAAAACGTGTACACAAATGTTCATAGCAACACTATTCACAATAGCCAAAAGGCAGAAACAACCCAAATGTCCATCACCCGGTGAATGGATTTTTAAAAAGTGCAGTATATGCATACAATGGAATATTATTTTGCCATAAAAAGGAATGAAGTGCTGATACATGTTACAATATGGATGAATCTTGAAATCATTATGCTAAGTGAAAGAAGCCAGTCACATATTGTATGATTCCGTTTATATGAAATGTCCAAGATAGGCAAATCTATAGAGGCAGAAGTAGGTTATTGGCTGCTAGGGCCTGGGGGATGAGGGATGATAGCTAATGGGGGTATGGGGTTTCTTTTTGGGGTGATGAAAATGTTCTAAAATTCACAGTGAGGATGGTTGCACAACTCTGAATATACTAAATATCACTGAATTATACACTGTAGGTGAGTAAATTGTATGATATGTGAATTATATCTCAATAAAACTGTTTTTAAAAAACACTTGAATAAATGCTTAGAAAATAAGATTTAAAAAGAAAGAAAAACTTCCCTTGATCCATTCCCCCCAGCTATCTCCCCATTTTTCTATCAGCCTCCCATACACATCCCCAGCAGAGCTTCTCAAAAAAAAGTCTGATGCCTGTTCTCTTTTCCTCAGCTCCCACTTACTCTGCAACCCGCTCCACCCTGGCTTCTGCTCCTGCCACTCCGCTGCACCTGTGACCTTCAGTTCTCTGGCCTCGTCCTTTTTACCTCTCAGAGGCATTCAGCACTACTGACCACTCTTCTCGAAACCCTCCTGGCTTTCCTCCCAACTCCCCGGCCTCTGCTCAGCCCCCTTCTGAATACCAGTTGACCTTCCTTGGGACTGAGTGCTGGGCTTCTTTTGTCTTTCTCTTCCCCTCTTCTCTTGTGATACTGCCCAGACCCATGGAGTTAAATACTACTTTTATGCTCGTGGCTGCCAAATCGGTGCCCCGAGCCCTGCCCTCTCTCCTGAGCTCCAGATGCGCATATCCAACTGCTTACTTGACCCTTCCACTTCTCTGGAGCACTTTTTATTTAGTTCCAAGGTAGGACTTTTTATCTCTACCCCCCACCCTCCACCCATTCCCCACCACCACTTTTCTAGAATCATTCTTCTGTCATCTCTTTCCCTCTCACTTACCCACCTTGTTTGTACCTGCAAAATATTTTAGGAATCCTCCGCTCCATCTCCGCATCACAACTCTCACTCTCTCCTGCCTGGCTGCCTATGCTGCTCTGGGAACCTCTGGTCGGTTCTTCACACAGCAGGATCTGTGGTCTTCAAATGGGAATTAGATCATTTCATTCCCTTGCCTAAAACCCTTGGATAGAGACCAGGCACAGTGGCTCATGCCTGTAATCCTAGCACTCCGGGAGGCCGAGGCAGGAGGATTGCTTGAGGTCAAGAGTTCAAGACCAGCCTGAGCAACAGTGAGACCCGTCTCTACTAAAAATAGAAAAAATTAGCCAGGCGTGGTGGTGCGCACCTGTAGTCCCAGCTACTCGCAAGGCTGAGGCAGGAGGATCGCTTGAGCCCAGGAGTTTGAGGTTTCTGTGAGCTGGGCTGACACCAGGGCACTCTAACCCCAGGCGACAGAGCGAGACTCTGTCTCAAAAAAAAAAAAACCTTGGATGTCTTCCTGATGGCCTTAGAATAAAGTCCACACTCCTTGCCAGAGCTGATAAAGCTCAGCATGATCTGGCCCCTGTTGTTTCTGCTGCCTCATCTCCTCCTGCTCAATGAAGAGACAGTGGAGGACAGAGAGGCAGTAATGTGCGTTTCTCAGTGCTGTGCGTGTCCTGTATGGAACACGGTGGTATGCAGTGTAATTTTAAGAAACTGCTTTCCCTGCAAGGATGCAGCAGAGCCTCTCTGTTGGCTTCTAGTTCTGAAGAAAGGGAATAATTACTAAAATAAAACTTTAACGTGGAAGAGACTGGTTGATGTTGGTGAGAAAATGCCAGAGAGGACCTAGCTTATAATGGAAAAGAAAAACTATACCTGGTTTGGAGGCAACTCCTGCGATCATTTTGTGATTTATCAAAAGAAAGTCACAGAGGTAAAGAGCTGTCAGAATTCGAAACCATACACTGAGTCAGTCGGGTGGATACTGAGGACCAGCCATGAAACACACCCTGTGATGCTAAGCCAGCCATGCAGGCATAGCACACAGTAGCTCCCCAGAACAGTGGTGTGCAAAGAAAGTTTGACTTGTGTCTACCTATCATGCACACCTTCCGTAATGTCCAAGAATCCCCTATTCTGTTGCACTCCAAAGCCCAAACTCTTAATGCTACTGTACTGAGCTTTCTCAAGTCATTTAGAAAGTGTCTACTTTAGAGTAACTATTATTTTTAAATCTTCAGCAACTCAGATACTTGAAAATTATTTTTCAATATGGAACGCTTCATGAATTTGCATGTCATCCTTGCACAGGGACCATGCTAATCTTCTCTGTATCGTTCCAATTTCAGTGTACGTGCTGCCAAAGCAAGCACATCAGCCACTGAAATTGCAGTAAGGAAGAAAAAAAAATTGCCTCCTACCCATGCTTTCTGCTTAAGTGCCATTAAGACAGGACAGAAAGCCAGTTATGTCAGGTGTGTGTAATATCAGAGGGATAGTACAGCTCTTCAGTTATTGCCCTTGGCCGAGGCTTAGCTGTGACGCTGTTTCCCCACTTGCATTTTGGACGCTAAGCTGAAACCTCAAGGCATAAGAGAATTTCAGTCAGTCATCATTGGGAAAATAGGAAAGTAACTGTTGCCTCTCCAGCTCCTAGAGTTGGAGAAGACTCAGGTCCCTCTCATGCCTCCCTGTGCTACAGGCCTTCATGCCCCGAGGACTGACAGACAAACGAGGACCCGAAGAATGTGATGCAGTTGCTCTTTTGAGTCTCATCAACTCCTGCGATCATTTTGTGATTGATCGAAAGAAAGTCACAGAGGTAAGAGCTGGTCAGAATTCGAAACCATACACTGAGTCAGTCAGGTGGATACTGAGGACCAGCCATGAAACACACCCTGTGTTGCTAAGCCAGCCATGCAGGCATAGCACACAGTAGCTCCCCAGAACAGTGGTGTGCAAAGAAAGTTTGACTTGTGTCTACCTGTCATGCACACCATCCATAATGTCCAAGAATTCCCAGTGAAAATGCAATCGAGAAACTAATCCTTCAGTTCTCCCTAAAGTTTCCTGACAACTTGTTATTATGCTGTTTGCTGTTAAAGTAGATGAAACCTAAACTTTTTCATCCCTATTCTGTCATAAACAGAAGCAAAGTAATTTTCCGTATTTATTTCTTTATCAATCTATCTATCTGTCTATCTATCTATCTATAGACAAGGTCTTGCTCTGTCACCCAGGCTAGTGTGCAGTGGCATGATCATAGCTCACTGCAGCCTTGAACTCCTGGGCTCAAGTGATCCTCCTGCCTCAGCCTC
>NW_012141969.1:458536-464255 GCF_000956105.1 Propithecus coquereli
GAAGCCTTTTATCTTTTTGTCTTGCTGTGATTAAGGTGATTAAGTGTCGTAATGAGATCATGCACTCTTCAGAAATGAAAGTGTCTTCTACGTGGCTTCGAGATTTTCAGATGAAGATCCAAAATTTTCTGAATGAATTCAAGAGTATCCCAGAGATTGTGGCGGCATACTCCAGAATAGAACAGGTAAAAATCATATTTAACAATTCTGAGATACAGAACTAAGGGGGAAAATCGACCACAGTCACTCATTTAGATTTTGCAGTTTATTAGATTTAAACTAAATTTTAGAATGTAAGCAGGGGAAAGAATGCTGATAGAAATCTGGAATTATGCCAGGCCAATAAGCTTTTCTGTGGCCACAGTGTGTTATTAAAATGGATCTAGTTAATGTTGTTTAATTATAAATTCTTTGAGTAATCCAATGGAATGTCTTTTCTATGAAATTGGTTCATATAAATATATCCCCAGCTGTTGACATCTGACTGGGCTGTTCACATCCCCGAGGAAGACCAGCGGGATGGGTATGAACGTGAAACAGGAACCTACCTGAGTGAGAGCCAAATCAATGAAATAGAAATGCAGTTACTAAAGGAAAAACTTCAAGAGCTGTATCTTCAAGCAGAAGAACAAGAGGTGTTGCCCGAAGAGGTAAAAGAAAAGAAAAACATTACATCCTCTGTGTGAATAAACATCACAAAGGAAGGCACCAGGGAGGAAGAGTAGCTCATTTTAACATATGGAAACTGTGTTTCGTAGCTGAGACTACAGGCATGTGCCACCATGCCCGTTTTATTTTTTTTTTTTTTTTTGTAGAGATAGGGTCTCACTATGTTGCCCAGGCTGATCTTGAACTCCTGCCCTCAATTGATCCTCCCACTCTGGCCTCCCGGAGTGCTGGGATTACAGGTGTGAGCTACCACACCCCGCCAGTTTTCCTTATTTAAAAAAATACAGAATAATTCACCATTCTGCCTGTTGCATGCCAGCATTTGAGTTCTGCCCTTCTAGATCTCATTGACTAAACAGTTGGAGGACCAAATTATATAGAACTGAAGAAAATGTGAACACTAATGGATAACAATGTCAGAATAGGTTGCTATGCTTGTCACATTTCCTCTGGGAAATTTAGATTTTTTCTAGTTCACCAGAGAACAGCTTGTACACATTTATTACTCTGAGAATCATTGAGAGTATCCAGGTATGGATAGCTATACCTGGATTATTTATAGTATGTAGAGAAAATGCATGTGTATTTTGTCAACTAGAAGAATTAAGAGTCCTTTATGACAGCAGCAAAGACAACCATCACAGTAGTTGACCCCTTTGATATCTTTTAACCAAGAATGTGAAAGACTTTATGTGAATTATATATTAACATATGATTAGATAACACCATTTTTGTTAAGATAAAGGCAAAAATTGATTTTCTTTTCATCATGGTTTCCACATCAGAAAACTCCCTTGACCCAACTTCTTCACACTCCAGCAATATTTAAAACATTTTTATCTCATCTGCTTCAGCCTGTGGGTATACCCAGAGCCAATATGCTTGCTCTTTGGCAGGTTGTTTTAAGTTAAGGGACTTGGGGAAATGTGTAATATCTAGCCAGCCAAAAGATTTCGAGGGCTAAGGATGGTTGCAGGCTTATTTTTCTTACTTTGAGTAGTTTATTATTTAAATGGTAAGGGGCTGAACATCCCCCGAAGCCTTGACGGCATCTCCAGACACCTACAGGTCATGTCAAGAACTTCTGGATTGCTTAGAAATCTGCTCCGGAGGCTCCAGAACGGGGAAAAGGCTGAACCACTGTTGCCCAGGAGCCATCTTTTTGTTCTTGGGAGTCTTGTGGCCAAAATCTGGTTTACAGTTATGTTTTATTTGTCCTGCTTGGTTTTTTCTTTTTTTTTTTGAGACAGAGTCTCACTCTCTTGCCTGGGGTGAGTGCAGTGGCGTCATCCTAGCTCACAGCAACCTCAAACTCCTGGGCTCAAGAGCCTCCCCAGTAGCTGGGAATACAGGCACGTGCCACCATGCCCAGCTAATTTTTTCTATATATATTTTTAGCTGTCCAATTAATTTCTTTCTATTTTTGGTAGAGACGGGGTCTCGCTCTTGCTCAGGCTGGTCTCGAACTCCTGAGCTCAGAACTATCCGCCCGCCTCGGCCTCCCAGAGAGCTAGGATTACAGGCGTGAGCCACCACGCCCGGCCCGGTTTTTTCTTTTAATGTCAAATTAGTTGTGATAAAAATACGAATTTCCAGGTTTTCTTAAAAAAAATCCGAAGATCTGGCAACACTAGGCTCATATAACTCCCATAGCAACAAGCCACAAGTTCAGCTCACGCTACCCCTTTTGATGGGGCATCCATGCTCCAGTTTGTCCCAAACCCATCTCTCCTTTCTCCCTACTATTGCACCTGGCCAGCTTCACTCAGGTTACCTGCCTGACCCTTGAAGGCATTTCAGTTTGCGATGCAAGGAGGACTCTACTTCCTGGTGTCTGCCAGGATGAAATTAAACATGGATCTGACGTGGGGGGCTGGAGGGCTAGAGTATCCTCTACCCCATACAAATACATACCAGATTATGCACATGATCCCAAGAAAGTTCCAGCCCTTCTCATCTAAAGACCACACTGATTGATTTTGTCATTAACAAAGCCTTTCCGCGATTTTCTTTTGGAGCCACAAAATCTGCTTTACCCCATTGTTTGGCTTCGAAGCCTTTTATCTTTTTGTCTTGCTGTGATTAAGGTGATTAAGTGTCGTAATGAGATCATGCACTCTTCAGAAATGAAAGTGTCTTCTACGTGGCTTCGAGATTTTCAGATGAAGATCCAAAATTTTCTGAATGAATTCAAGAGTATCCCAGAGATTGTGGCGGCATACTCCAGAATAGAACAGGTAAAAATCATATTTAACAATTCTGAGATACAGAACTAAGGGGGAAAATCGACCACAGTCACTCATTTAGATTTTGCAGTTTATTAGATTTAAACTAAATTTTAGAATGTAAGCAGGGGAAAGAATGCTGATAGAAATCTGGAATTATGCCAGGCCAATAAGCTTTTCTGTGGCCACAGTGTGTTATTAAAATGGATCTAGTTAATGTTGTTTAATTATAAATTCTTTGAGTAATCCAATGGAATGTCTTTTCTATGAAATTGGTTCATATAAATATATCCCCAGCTGTTGACATCTGACTGGGCTGTTCACATCCCCGAGGAAGACCAGCGGGATGGGTATGAACGTGAAACAGGAACCTACCTGAGTGAGAGCCAAATCAATGAAATAGAAATGCAGTTACTAAAGGAAAAACTTCAAGAGCTGTATCTTCAAGCAGAAGAACAAGAGGTGTTGCCCGAAGAGGTAAAAGAAAAGAAAAACATTACATCCTCTGTGTGAATAAACATCACAAAGGAAGGCGCCAGGGAGGAAGAGTAGCTCATTTTAACATACGGAAACTGTGTTTCTGATTTACAAGTCAATTTCCAGAAGTGAATATTCTTTTGGCATAGATTAATGTTCAAGTATTTTCACTTACTCAGCAAACATTTGAGTGCCTAAACTGTGCCATAAAGTAGAAAAACATGGTAAAGGCTCAACAGAATTCTGCAAAAAAAAAATGCTTTGGGGTTCTCCACTGGCAGAGGGGATTGCCAAAAAAGGCTTTGCTGAGGTGCTGTTGAGCTGACACTCATAGAATCAAATTGCTAGTTTGACAATTGAAAAAGGCCATTCTTGGCAGAGGGCACAGCACTTGCAAAGGCATGAAAGAATAGTCCGAGCCTGGGCAATGACAGGCGAGCAAAGGAGGTATGGTCAGGCGTGAGGGTGGCAAAGTAGGCTGAAGCCGTATGTTGAAAGGTTGTCTGTGCCAAGGGCTTTGAGCCTTATTCCCAAAAAGCAATTGGGGGCCAACAGATGTTTCTAAGCAAAAAACAGTGGTAGGATCAGATATGGCTCTTAGAAAGTTAGCTCTTGCGGCAGTTGGAGGTTGGACAAGTGGCTAGCGACTAGCCATGAGGCTTTTGCAGTCATGTGAGGGTGAGAGAGAGAACAGAAACTAGAGGATGTGGAAGAGGAGCTGGATTCTGAGGCATTGCCTGGGCAGACCTGATGGATCCTAGTGGCTGGTTAGATTACTTGGAGCATGGCATGGGGCTGTGAAAGGATGGAGAAGCGGTGGAGGTTTAAAGGTTCGTCAAGGTTTCTAGCTTAGGACCTTTAGGCTAATGATGGTCTAAAGTCCTGATAGGGAATACAGGAAGAGTGAATCTCTTTAGTTACGTGCAAGGTATAAAAGGAACTAACTGTAGTAGAATTGTATTTTGGCAAGGTTCAGAAATATTCCAGCACTGGCTGGATTAGAATTCTAGATCACCAGGAAACCTTGGACAAATCATTTCACCTCTCCATTCCTCCTTGTCCAAGGAAAGTAGTTTTGCTCATTACCTCATGAAACGTAGGGGGAGTGTTTATTGAATACAAAGTGTGTATTTCATTCATTAAGCTATGCTCCTTACTAGTAAATATGCCTATATTGACTCTTCTGACTTTGATCCAAATGCTTTATTAAGCTTGGTGAGCTCCTTTAGCACAAGGGCTGGGTGCCACTGCTTTTTGGGTATGCCTGGCCTGGCACACCATAGGTATTTAAAATGATGAATTTGAATGTTAAATCTTTTTTTTTTTTTTTGAGACAGTCTTGTTCTCTCTCCCTGGGTAGAGTGCACTGGTATCATCGTAGCTCACTGCAACCTCCAACTCCTGGGCTCAAGCAATCCTCCTGCCTCAGCCTCCCAAATAGCTGGGACTACAGGCGTGTGCCACCGCACCTGGCTGATTTTTTCTATATTTAGTAGAGATGGGGTCTTGCTCTTGCTCAGGCTAGTCTCGAACTCCCGAGCAAGATTCTTCGACCTCGGCCTCCCAGAGTGCTAGGATTACAGTTGTGAGCCACTGTGCCCAGCTCTGAATGTTAAATCTTTTCTAAGTCCATGTGTTTCAATCTGGCTTTATTTTAAAATGCCATTAGAACGAGCCTCACAGTTTTTTTTGCACTGCTGCTTTCAGAAGCACAGTAGAGCAAGAGAAGACATCCGGGAAGACCAGGCTCACTGCCCCTAAATAGTCAGTAGGTCTCGCTGCTCTCTTCAGGGAGCTGTAGTTCTTTTCCTATTTGTGTAACAAAGAGCAAAGTATATCAGTAGCAACACACTTGAGCCAGGAGTCTATGTCATTTGAGAGCTGGACAGGAACCTGGCAATCATCATATCATATCCCCTGCTTTGCAAGTGAGGCAAGGGCCCCAAGCAGCTGGCACTGGGGTGTGAGGTCTCTCCCTTTTGGTCCAGTCGCTTTCCACTTGCCGTGCTGCAGATCTTGTATCACTGAGGAACTGGCAAATGTAAATTTCGAACCCTCATTATCTCTGTTTTACAGAGAGGAAATAGGGGTTAATTGGCTTGTCCTCTGGGTCACAAAGTCTCTAGGTAGAGTTAATAAATTCTCATTTTTCATGCTTTTGTTCAGCAGACCATGGCATTTCTCTTAATATTTCAATTGATCAAAGTGTGAGGATTGATTGGCATGTTATCTCAAAGAAGTTGAAGGTCAGCTTTCCACATGTATGGAACTTGACCTCTTCTGAAAGTTCAGTATCATATATGATTATCCATGTTCTTTAGGGTTAGTCTCCAAAGTCAGAAGATTCC
>NW_012141969.1:466240-492206 GCF_000956105.1 Propithecus coquereli
TGAGGTTGCTGTGAGCTGGGATGACGCCACAGCACTCTAGCCAGGGCAACACAGTGAGACTCTGTCTCAAAAAAAAAAAAAAAGAATGAAGTTGCTAAGCATCTTTTGCTTAGAACAGTAGACCAGCAAGCACACAATGGACTATCAATAAATTAAACATTTACTAAATGAGTGAAGGAAAGAAGGAATATACCAGGCACAATGCTAAGTGCTTTTAGTGGATTATTTCTAGTCCTCAAAGAACTGTAGGTGGTGTTGGTGTCATCATCCTTAATTTGCATACATAGAAGTAAGCTCAGAGAGGTCAAATGTCTTGCCCAAAGTCACACAGTTAAGTGACAAAGCTGGGCTTCAGTGTCCAAGTCTGTATGACTACATTCTGTAATTTTTCTAATACTTCGTTTTTCCATCTCTACTTCCTCTTCTCTCTTAATACATAAACATGCAAAGCCTTCCCCATTCTTTAAAAAAGCCTTCTTTTGACGTTGCCTCCCTCCCTTCAAGCTGAAATAATCACCCCAGCCAGAACACCTGTTAAGCAAATGCATTTATTGCTTTTCACAAAAGGGAAAACTGAAGTTCTAAGAAATGTCAATTATGAAACACTCCTATTGGAGATCATGAGAAAGGCAATTTGGAATAGAAAAGAGAGCTGAATCCTTGAGCAAAGGAAAAGAAACTAAGGGGAATAGAGCAAACCAGGTCTGCAGAGAGGGCCAGGAGGAGACAGCACAAATCACAGCTCCTAACTCATCAAGTGAGAAAGTCTCCACACAGTGGGGAGGGGGACGCCAGCGAGGGCCAAAAGTCCATCTGGAGGCGAGTGTGCAGTGCAAAGATCCGGCCAGTGCAGTCACAGGCATCTGATGGGAGCCACAGGAAGACACTGAGGTGTGTCCAGGATACTGGGCATGGCCAATAAGAGCTAACAGTGCAGTGCCCACAGTTACTAATGCACGCTGTGAGTAATGTCATTGGTGTGATCTTCATTTCACAGTTCTGTGGTTTCGAGATTTATTATTTAAAGCCCAGGCATCTTGCAGGAGCTCTAGGCTGGTTTCCAGCCATGAAATAAACAGCTCCAGCTGAAGGGCACAACGCCAGTCTACTTACTAACCAATCTGAAGCCCTCCAGTCATCTTCAGCTCCTCCCTGTCCTTCCCTGCTCCCTATTCATCCTGGCACAGTCTCAGCCAGCCTTCCCTGTCCCTTCTATCCCCGGCAGCCATCATCCAGCATGTGGCTATTTCATTTGCTTACATCACAATAACCTGTGTGCTTGCTGAGGTTCCACCCTAGACCTGCTGCCTAAGAATCAGTTATGTACACCCGCTGGAGTAGGGTACTCCATCATTTTTATTCATTAGATTTAGATAATCTTGACTTAGCTTGGACCCATTTAAAAACATTCACCACACCCAAAAATACGAGTAACTCTCATGACTGTAGTAAGCACAGTAACCAGTGAGAGTATTCTAGGACAAGCCCAGTGAAAGCACTTCCATGCTACTAGTCCATGAGTACTTTTATTAACTTAAAAGTTAAAGTATGTTGTTGGTGGGAGTTTAAATTGGTGCAATCTCTATAGATGGCAGTTTTGGCAAAATTTTAATACAAAATACAATCGCAATTGAAACTGCTTTTCACTTCTAAAAACAGATCCTACAGACTTGTCACTTATGCAAAATAACACATGTACCAAATTAAGTTACTGCAGCATTATTTGTCTTAGCAGAAGGATCAAAATAATATATTAAAATATGAAGTAGCCATAATTGGAATACTATTCAGCCATTAAAAAAGATGATGAGAGTACTCTTTATAATCTCATATAGAAGAGATCAGTTGGAGAGCAGTGCCTAGCATGCTGCTATTTTTGTTTTTAGAAACGTGTATATACACATACTCACATGTAACTGCATAGAATGTCTCTGGAAGAAACATGAGAAATTGTTCATTATGGTCACCTCTAGGGAGAGGAGCTGGGTGACTGGGGACTGTTTACCTTGTATGCTTGTGTTGATTTTGAATTTATTAATACATATGTGGATGTATATGTATATTTAATAGTAATAAATGCATGGGTTCAAAATGAAAGAGCTTCATTCTATTTTTATACATGCACATGTACGTGTGTGCGTGTGTGTGTGTGTGTAAAATGAAGCCCTTTCATACAAATGCAGGAAGTTTTAAAAGCAAAAAAATTTGAGGAGATAAGCAAACACCCCCTTGTTTGGTCCCAGAAGCAGCTCCTCTCCTGGATTGTGTTATGGGGTTTTGTTTTGGTTTTTTGGAGTGGTTTTCTTTGTTTTTATTTTTTGGTTTGTTTGTTTGTTTGTTTTTGAGTGGAAGAGGCTTTGTTCAAAAGAGTTTGTTTTGTTTTTCAAACTTTTAACTTGTCTGTGGACAGATGCCTGCAGCCAAGATTCTGTCTCTTGGTGGACATATGAACAAGAAGCCATTCTTGGCACTAGTAAGTTTTTCATTTAAATTATAAGTCTGCTATAAAAATGCCTAAGCTGTATGTTGTATGTTTTCTCGCAGATCTCAAATCAGCTGGAAGTGGTGACGGAATTTCTGAGAAACAATGAGGATCTTAGAAATGGTCTTACAGAAGATATGCAGAAGCTAGACAGCCTCCATCTGCAACATCAAAAACAGGATTCAAAGGAACCTGGGAGACAGACACCTGAAAGGAAGGCCTAAGGTGAGACATATAATGTTAAATAAGGACAGATAGCCCCATTGCTTTGATGTCTGTTCTCTTATGTGAGGCCATAATGAACACACAACAGTCTAATCTGAAGTTTCCCCATGTCCTCATTATTGCAGAGAAAGGACACTGAGTTTTGTGCTCTTTTGTAATTAGTGGTTCTCACATCCATGAAGTAATTCAACATCAATTCCCTGCAACTTTGTTTTTGTTTGTTTTTTTTTTTGAGACAGAGTGTCACTCTGTTGCCCTGGCTCGAGTGCCGTGGCTTCAGCCTAGCTCACAGCAACCTCAAACTCCTGGGCTCAAGCGATCCTTCTGCCTCAGCCTCCTGAGTAGCTGGGACTACAGGCATGCGCCACCATGCCCAGCTAATTTTTTCTATATATATATTTTTAGTTGTCCAGATAATTTCTTTCTATTTTTAGTAGAGACGGGGTCTCGCTCTTGCTCAGGCTGGTCTCGAACTCCTGACCTTGAGCAATCCACCCGCCTCGGCCTCCCGTAGTGCTAGGATTACAGGCGTGAGCCACCGCGCCCAGCCCCCTGCAACTTTGTTTAGCCAAATACACTTGAAGTCACTGGTGGTCTAGAATTAAGTGAATCAACTTTATAACACGATTGAAAAGCATTTCTGCCTTAAAATGATGCCATTGATGCTAGCTCTTACTGTGGCATTAATAGCAATTGGCTAGTATCCATAAGGAAAACTTGTTAAAGGAAAGTAACTGTCTTCAGTATTTTACTTTTTTTCCCCCTCAAATAAAGAAAATTAAAATATTCTCTTTCCTTTTAGGTTGCCCTTTGAGAAAAATCAGGCATGTTTGTGAAAGTCAGCATGGCTTCCGTCTCAGACATCCTTTTCTGTGCAAAAGGAAAAAGTTACCAGAGGATTGTACCCAAACAAAAAGGAATTTTTATTGTTTTGTCCTGGACTTTCCTTTGACTCTTTGGGAGTATTTTTTTTACTATTCATAAACTTGGGGCTGTATAATCTATACCAATCAAAAAATATTAGATACTCTTGTGCCAAAACTTGCTACCATCCAGGGATCTTTTGCTATTTAAAAAGGTGAGCTTCAGCCAGGTACCGTGGCTTACGCCTATAATCCTAGCACTCTGCGAGGCCAAGGTGGGAGAATCACTTGAGGTCAGGATTTGGAGACCAGCCTCAGCAAGAGCGAGAGCCCATCTCTACCAAAAAAATAGAAAAAATTAGGCAGGTGCTGTGGCACACACCTGTAGTCCCAGCTACTCCAGAGGCTGAGGCAGGAGGATGGCTTGAGCCCAGAAGTTTGAGGTTGCTGTGAGCTAGGCTGACGCCACGGCACTCTGGCCTGGGCAACAGAGTGAGACGTTTTTTGGTTTTTTTTGAGACAGAGTCTCGCTCTGTTGCCCAGGCTAGAGTGCCGTGGCATCAGCCTAGCTCACAGCAACCTCAAACTGCTGGGCTCAAGTGATCCTCCTGCCTCAGCCTCCTGAGTAGCTGGGACTACGGGCACGTACCACCACACCTGGCTAATTTTTTCTATATATTTTTAGTTGCCCAGCTAATTTTTTCTATTTTTGGTAGAGATGGGGTCTCACTCAGGCTGATCTCTAACTCCTGAGCTCAAGTGATCCTCCTGCCCCGGCCTCCGAGAGTGCTAGGATTACAGGCTTAAGCCACCTCACCCAGCTGAGACTCTGTCTTAAAAATAAATTTAAAAACTTAATAGAATAAGTTAGAATATAATAAATAAAATGTTTCTTTTCTGGTCCTAAACTATAGCTGCTTAACATAGTAAAGGCTATGTTTGGCCAGGCCTGTGCCAAAGGCTCACACACACCCACTGGCAGACAATCCTATTCCCACTGCCTGCTGCCTGTAAGTCTCACTCATGAGGATGCCCAAGGCTGGGCTGGGATATAAATGTTGAGCTAGAAATCCTTCCTTTTTAGAAGGCAAGAAGAAAAGTAGCCTGAAGAGCATTTTCTAGCCATTTCCAATTAGCACAATGACTCCCAGGTTTGAGTAGCCCAAGGCAGTAGAGCAGGGGGTGCGCCCCCTGGCTGGTCAGCGGGGGTGCTACAGAGTGGTGACTTGACTGACTAATGCAGGGGGTGAGCCCAGGCCAGCATCACAAGCAGGGATGTCAGGGGAAGGCTTCTTAACTGGCAGCTTGTTTATGGTACACTTAGGAAAAGTAAGCTCCCCAAAATAAGCTTACTTATTTTCGTCCAGTTATATCCCCAGTGCTGATCTCAGGGCCTGGCCCTCATGTGCTCAGTGAATATTCTCACTTGACTGAAGGGTCATCTGTTAGCTTAGGAGTGTTTGTAGACCTAAATGTTAGTTAGACTATTAACTAAGCCTGGTCCTTTGTTATGAAATTTAAGAATAAAATTTCAACATTCTTATGGAAATTCAAAGACGTCATCTTCTTTCAACAAATTCATTCATACTTCCTCTATTCCTTTTACCCAAAAGTCATCCACTCCTGACTTCATCTTGCTGATTTCCTAAACTGCAAGCACTGCCCCATTGTACACAGTGGTCTATGGGGTTGGCCTCACTTTCATCTACCCCTACGTACATCTGCTCACTTCCAAGGCTAGTGGTACTTAACTGGGTCACGTTGCCTTTGGACCCTCAGGGACAGAATTGCCATGTTCCCCACTGTCTGGAGGAAGTGTTCCATTCCAACCCCGAGTAAAGATCTGCTTTTTTTCCTATTCAGCTGCCCACCAAGGATGTAATCTATTGAGAATGATCAGAGGGTAGGGGTATATTTGGTGTATATTTTTACATTAAAATGCATTTAATATAATTCTATTACATAAAACCTAGATGAATACAAATGTGCCTATAACTTCCTGCTTTAATTTTTCCAATTACTATTAGTCTTACATTTTCTTTCTCCCTTCATTTCATGAAGTCCCTTGGGAAGACTTCAGTAGTAAAGAATTTTCATTCGTCTTGCAACTCTTTCAAACTAAGAAACTTAATGAAATATTTCCTAGCTTCTAGATATGAGATACAAAACTTGGGATCAGATGGAATCTTGATTCACTAACCAATTTAAGACCTAATTTATAACTTTAGGAATTTTGGTTTATGAACATTTCTATTTTATACCTGTGTCTAGTTAAGTTTTTCCTTATTTATCCAACAAGCATTTATCAAGTCAACCGTGTGCCAGACATTGAAGTAGTTACAAATATATAAGGATTTGTAGGGTAGGTGTTGATGGTATACAAGCTGTCGTCTTATTGGATTTGTCTGCTCTGATAAAGATATTGTTCAGATAACTTTATGCCGGCAACGTTTAATTACACTGAAATGGAAAAAGGAAGACATGCCCAGAAAGGGTTTTAAAGCAAGTGTATTAATAGCATATACAGAGACATCAACCTATGAGCATCTCTTCACAGAACTGTGCACAGGGGTGGGCACAAAAGGATGTGTAGAGCAGAATGCCATCAATAGAGGACTGGTTTTAAAAAGCATAGCACATCCATGCTACAGAATATCATGCAACTGTAAGTAAGAATAAGGTAATGCTGCAGTGCAGTAATACGGAGTGATCTCTAAGACATACTAAAAAAGCAAAATGTTTAACAATGCGTAGCATGCTATAATACTCTTTGTATTCATATGCTAAAATAACAGAGGTCTGGAAGTTGTGTGCTTTTCCCAAGCTCTTTTGCTGTGATACCCTTGTGAAAGGAATTGGGCTAGAGGGGATAGTCAGAAGGAATTTGGCTTTTCTATTGTATATACTCCCATATGAAATTTTTACAACGGACATGCACTCATGTATTTTGAAATTTTGTAATTAAAATTTTTACTTTCAAAATAATAAAGAGACATAAATATAATTTCAAACTGCAAGATGTCTGTGTCACATTTCCTGGAATACGTCGTAGCCTCCATTTTGTAGCTCCACCTCCAGGGGCACTTGTGCATCGTCATGGTCACAGGAAGAAGCCCAATGAATGGCTGCTTTTCTGCACAGGGCTGTCTTTGTTTCATCGTGGAGTGCCTTGTCATCATCCGGCAACATGATTTGTTCTCGGCCTCTCCCTGGGACACAATATGTGGTTCATAGTTTTGAAAGAATTAGAGGGAAAAAGTGGTTTTAGCATTGTAGTTGCGAAGATGAGGCAGTTTTTTGGATTTACCCTGTTCTTTACCAGGGAGCTCAGAGACCTGAGAAGGAAGACGTTACATATTAAACTCAGAATAAAACACCTGAATTCTGGGAAATAACTAAAGTGTGTTGGTGACAAAAACTTAAGGAAAACTAGCTCTGCCAACTCAGAAAATGTTACTGGCTTCATAAAGTAGTGGTAAGATGTGTTTAAGTTAAATTGCCAAGGTCAGAAAGGATTATCTTTCAGAGTTTTGGGAGGTTATGAAATGACAACCCTGTTTAAAAGGTTCATTTTTATTAAAAGATTAATTATATGGCTTGAAACACTAATATCCTAGGCAACAAAGGGTTAGATCTCTTAGTTGGGTGGGCATATTACGAATTAGATGTAGTAAGTGGAGCATTGCATTGGAGTAGAGGTGTTGCAATCTTGGATGTTTAATCATTTGGACCTCTAAGTTATAACTGTAGAGTGGTAGGAAATTATCAGCAGAGATTACCTCCTTTCTCCGTACCAGATTAATTAGAAACTTACCTGCTCTGAAATGTCTTCAACAGTGGCCTTTTATTGAAGTATACTCAAATTACAAAATACATTTTATAAGACAAGACTAAAATATATTAATTTTTACTCATGAAATAGTGAAGTGAAAAAAGTCCTTTAATATTTTAATAAAAATCTTGATATAAGGTTTTGATTCATTTCCTAACTTTAAGAACTGATTTTATACTGCATTACATAGTCTGGAAGATAATAGTAGGTCTTAATGTTTTAGACAATTCAGAGACTTCTGCTTTCAAACCCATGCTCTATGATATATGCACATTATAATGACCACAGAACTCTGGGCTGTTTTTTTTTTTTTTTTTTTTGAGACAGGGTTTCACTATGTTTCCCAGCCTAGAGTGCCGTGGCGTCATCATCCTAGCTCACTGCAACCTCAAACTCCTGGGCTCAAGCGATCTTCCTGCCTCAGCCTCCCAAGTAGCTAGGACTGAGTAGCCACCACGCCCGGGTAATTTTTTCTATTTTTAGTAGAGATGAGGTCTCGCTCTTGCTCAGGCTGGTCTCAAATTCTTGAACTCAAGTGATCTCACCTTGGCCTTCCAGAGTGTTAGGATTACAGGCATGAGCCACTGCTCCTGGCCCCCTAAACTGAGCATTTTGTGATATCTCTTTGGAAAAGTGGGCAAATGACCTTACATGCTTTATTACTGAGTATCAGAAAGGCATGAGAATCTTATTTCAGAACCACGTATGGTAGCCAGCCTCCAAGTGCCTGCCTGCCTCCTGGTATTCCCACCCTCATATTTCCTCCCACAGTGTACCAGGGTCTGCGTGTGAACACAGCACAAGTGACGGTATGTCACTTCCAGGATTAAGCTATAAAAGACTAGGACTTCCATCTTGGGCTGCCTCTCGGAGCACCACTCTGAGAGAAGCCATGTTGTGTCACGAGCAGCCTTATGGAGAGGCCCGGATGACAAGGAACCGAAGCCTCCTGCAAACGACTGTATGAGGAGCTTGGAAGTGGATCGGCAGCTCCAGCTAAGCCGAGTCCCTAAACCAGAAGCACCCCACTAAGTCACTCCCAGATTCCTGACCCTCAGAAATTGTGAGAATTGTTTTAAGCTGTTAAGTTTTGGGGTGATTTGTTACACAGCAATAGTTAACTAACAAACTATACTTTCCCATAGTTTGGGTTTGTTCCCCCCCATATACAGAATGTGAAACACAGAGACTGCCCACGAAGAGGACTTCTGCTTAGATACCACAGAAAATAAAGGGGAATCTTCCAGAGTTGTACTAATGTGGTGCCTGTTTTATCCAAGAGCTGATGTCTTCAGAACCTTTCAGACAGTTGTTGGCAATTTCTTTGCATTTGAAATATTTATCAAAAGCCAGGTTTAAGCACTTCTAAACACAAAACGTTGGGGTCCCAGTAACCACTCTGGAACATCCTGCATCCTCCAGAGGCAAGGGCAGGGGGAAATTGAGTCAAATCCTAGGGGGCAGCCTCTGCTGTGAAGGTAATGGCCTCACTCCACTGCCCCACCCTTCTCTTTCTCCCTTCTTACGCTCCCTGGTTTAAGTCAGTAGTACCCACAGGATTCCTAGGGGGATACTCGTGGCTACTGCTGTTGACCACTGACCCTCACCCCCCAACCCCAGCTAGCATTCAACACAGAGTGATTGGTTAACCAGTTTTACAAAGTGTCGTTTCCCCCACTTTTAAGGATAAGGAAAGGAGGAAAGAATAATGATCTTGTTGTTTTTACTTTCTGTTTACCCAGAATCCAAGGTTGACAGTAACCGTCCTCGGAGTTGTTTATCCTGTTTCCATAGCAGATTCTCTAATTGCTCTCAGTCACCAAGAGATTCTAGGTTCTCTTAAGTACTTAAATCCAGTTTAATTTCACTATATTCATTTTAAACCCACCTCGAAACATTTCCCTCAGTAGGAATAGCCCCCCGACCTTCTTTGGTGTAGAGATATGTGATTGTACCAAGCTTTAAGTCATGTGTGATACTAAGCACCCTTATTTACCCTGGACACACAAAACAATAAAAACATGTTCCCAAGAGAGCTTCAAAACCAAGCTACAAGTTTGTGAATAATTTGAAGTGTTTTTCATGCAAAGTCTTCCTCACCCATATAAACAAACACTCGAATTGCAGGTCCCGTGAAGAGGAAGACCAGCCAATCTACCCTCAACCTTCTAAACATTTTGTTTCCAGTTCACAAAATAGGCAACACTCAACAGCTTAGTTCAACACTACTTTCTATTTATTAACCAAACTGCAGGTTTAAATGAGATTCGCACTGTTTCAGCGTCAAAACCAAAGTCTTCGTTGAGCTTTCTTCAGGAGTGATAGTTCAGTGCCTGCAAGTTGCAAAGACTCGATCAGGCCCTCTCGGCCATTAAGAAGCTCGTTTGGGGCACTGCCCAGCGGAGCAGGCTCCCGCGCAGGTGGTAGCTGGAGGGTTGCAGGCTTCCGCAGGGTCGCGGCCTTCCGTGGCGGAGTCGCCGCCGCCGCCGCCGCCACCACCATAGTGGTAGCGTAGGTAGCGGCTTGCCTGAATGCTCTGCGCCACCACGTTGGTGGCATGGCAAGCCATCAGCAGCAAGTTTCGAGGCTGTACGCGGTAGGCGAAGCGCATGAAGGCCATGGAGTACAAGATGAGCGCTGTTGTCATGCGGCCGCTGATGATGTCCGGGGGCCTCTTCATGTCATTAAAGGCAGCCATAGGAAGGCCCCAGTTGGCCGCAGGACCCCAGAAGTGTGTGCTGGTTATGTATTCCCGGAACTCCGGGGTCTTCAGGTAATCTCTAGTCTTCCGCCATAGTGCTGCCACCCCCACCATGATCGCCGAGCTGTTCCTGCCCCAACGGACAAACAGCCAGTCCACAACTTGGAGCGTGGAGCCCCTGACCTGTGGCTGACCCCGACGCAGCTTCCGCACGCGGCCTCGTGTCTCCGTAAAGTGTGTCACACCACGCATGCCGCTGTCGTGAATGTGTCTGTGACGGCAGAGGGGCGTGGCTTCGCGTTCCCACCTTTGCGTCACTGCCGCAAAGTGCATCAGAGTGCACGTGCTGTTGTCGTTTGTCCTGTGAGGAGTGAGGCGAGGCCTCGCCCTTGCGCATTCACGCCTTCCATGGACTACCGTAAAGTGCGTAGAGGGTGCGTGGGTTAGTGTGTATGTTCCCCTGGCAGAAGTGGAACCATAACCTCTCCCTTCGTTCCGCGGTGCTGCAACCACCTTAAAGTGCCCAGGGCTCCACGTGCTACCCAGGAAGGCGAAGGTCTAGCTTCCTGCTTCTCCTCAGCTGTGCGGAAGGCAACTTTGCTTGTTCTGTTCAGTCTGCAGACAATGTTACCTAGATGTTGATGCAAAATTCTTCAACCAGGTACAGAATTTTAGTCCTTACACAATTTCCTTGAATGTTACTTGCACACACAGTGACATTTCACCTCTGAACATTTTAAGATCTGTTTTTTAAGAACAAGGACATTGTCATACTTAACTACAACGCGATAAGCCACTTAGATAATTAACATTTAGTTCACCATTTTTTTGTGGCTGAGTAGTACTTCATGGAGGGGGAAGGAGGGGATGGGTAAATTCACACTTAACAGGTACAATGCACACTATCTGGGTGATGGACACACTTACAACTTTGACTCGAACTGTCCAAAGCAATTCATGTAACCAAAATGTTTGTACCCCTGTAATATTCTGAAATTTTAAAAAATTTAGTATAGCACTATTATCTAATATGTAGTATATATTCAAATTTTATAGCTTTATGGCTATTTTTCTCTTTCTTGTTTTGGGGGGAGAGATCCAGGATCCAGTCAAAGTTCACATTTAGTTAACTCTTTCAATTAATCTTCTTCAATCTAGATGTTCCCCAGCTTTTTTATTTGTCTTTCATGACATTGACACTTTTTAAGAGTCCAAGCCAGTGATTTTTCAGAATGTCCTTAATTTGGATGTGTCTGACTGTTTTCTCATAATTGGATTTAGGTTACACGTTTTTTGGCAAAACAACTACACAGGTGATGTTGTGTTATTAGTGCATCACAGTGGGAGGCATGTGATAGCACTTTGTTGCATCATTGATGATACTAAGTTTGATCACTTGGTTAGGGAGTTGTTGGTCAGGTTTCTCCATTTTAAAGGTAACTTTTCCCCTCTGTACTCAACAAATAATCCAGGGGAAGCCACTTGAAGAGTGTATAGATATTCTATTCTCCAGCAATCTTTCACCTAATAGTTTTAAGGTCCATTGATAAAAATTCTTTAATAACAAAACTGGTGATTTTTTTAGTGTTTTCTACTTTTTCCAATAAAAATAGTAATTGTTGAGAATGAAATACACATTGAAATATAATTACTACTTTAGTGATTTACACACAAGTCTATTCTACCTTAAATTTTTTTTTCATTTCCCTGCTCTTTTTTTTTATTTAAAAATATCAATTAAGGGGGAACAAGTGTTTTTTTTTACATGGATATATGGTATAATGCTTAAGTCAAGGTTACCTTTAAAATTAATATTCATTATCTGTGGTTATTTACATTTGAAATATTTTGCAAATATAGTTTAGAAATATATATATAGCCATTGCTCAAAAGGAAAGTAGCATATTTTTAGATAGATAACTCTTTTAAAATTCTGGGTTTCCAAATATGGATGACTGGTATAAGTCAGTTTAGCATAAATTAGAATTAATAAATCAGCAAGCATGTATTGAATGACAGTTTAGGCCTACACTGCAAGATGCTCCAGCATCCTAAAAGAAATAGAAGCTACCACTCCTTGTCCCCAAGAAGCTTTCAGTACTTGTAGATCATCTTACATAGGTGGTTACTTAGTTTCCAAACCCTATTACTGGATAACAAATCACCCCAAAACTTAGTGGCTTAGAACAACAGTGACCTTTTGTTTTACAGATTTGCAGTTTGAGCAGGACTTAATGGGGACAGCTTATCTGCTCCGTGCATCACCAGTGGGGATGGTTTACCTTGGGGCAGGGGGATCCACCTTCAAAATCACTCACTCACATGGTAAGTTGATGATGGTTGTTTGGCTGGGAGCTCAGCTGGGGCTGTTGGCCAGGGGAGGTGGGGGCTCAGTTTCTCTCTACTGTGGGTGGGCAGCTCCACAGGCTGCTTGGGCTTCCTGACAGCATGGTGGCTGAGTTCCAAGAATAAGCCTCACGAGAGAATGGAGCAGAAGCTATGTGGTAGACAGAAGTCTAAGATGAACCCAGTGACCCACACTCTTGTATAATCTCCCCTTGAGTGTAGGCAGAATCTAGGAATATCATTAGATATTACTCCCATGATTATTTGACAAAAGGGATTTTGCACATGTAAAATGTGCGAAAGTATTTGCAGTTTTAGCATTGTTGAAATTTGCCATTTGATATTGGAATACATTCTTAAATAAATGTTATACATCATTTTAATGCACATTTCTCACTTTATGTTTTTTTGCTAATGACTTATACTTGCTGTTTATATTTATTTTAGACTATGGAAATGATGTTAGACAAAAAGCAAATTTGGGCCGGGTGCGGTGGCTCACGCCTGTAATCCTAGCACTCTGGGAGGCCGAGGCGGGCGGATTGTTTGAGCTCAGGAGTTCGAAACCAGCCTGAGCAAGAGCGAGATCCCATCTCTACTAAAAATAGAAAGAAATTAATCGGACAACTAAAAATATATAGAAAAAATTAGCCGGGCATGGTGGTGCATGCCTGTAGTCCCAGGTACTCGGGAGGCTGAGGCAGGAGGATCGCTTCAGCCCAGGAGTTTGAGGTTGCTGTGAGCTAGGCTAACGCCACGACACTCACTCTAGCCAGGGCAACAGAGTGAGACTCTGTCTCAAAAAAAAAAAAAAAGCAAATTCGAGCGATTTTCTTAGTGGAGTTCAAAATGGGTCGTAAAGCAGCGGAGACAACTCGCAACATCAACAATGCATTTGGCCCAGGAACTGCTAACGAACGTGCAGTGCAGTGGTGGTTGAAGAAGTTTTGCAAAGGAGACGAGAGCATTGAAGATGAGGAGTGCAGTGGCCGGCCATCAGAAGTTGACAACAGCCAACTGAGAGCAATCATTGACGCTGATTCTCTTATAGCTACACGAGAAGTTGCCAAAGAACTCAACGTCAACCATTCTACGGTCATTCGCATTTGAAGCAAATTGGAAAGGTGAAAAAGTTCCATAAGTGGGTGCCTCATGAGCTGACTGAAAATCAAAAAAATCGTAGTTTTGAAGTGTCCTCTTCTTGTACACAACAACAACGAACCATTTCTCGATCAGATTGCGACGTCCTATGAGAAGTAGATTTTATATGACAACCAGTGATGACCAGCTCAGTGATTGGACCAAGAAGCAGCTCCAAAGCACTTCCCAAAGCCAAACTTGCACCAAAAAAAGGTCATGGTCACTGTTTGGTGGTCAGCTGCTGGTCTGATCCACTACAGCTTTCTGAATCCCTACAAAAGCATTCCACCTGAGAAGTATGCTCAGCAAATCAATGAGATGCACCAAAAACTGCAGCCGGCATTGGTCAACAGAAAGGGCCCAGTTCTTCTCCATGACAACGCCCGACCTCACATCGCATGAACCAATTGGGCTATGCAGTTTTGCCTCATCCGCCATATTCACCTGACCTCTCGCCAACTGACTACCACTTCTACAAGCATCTCGACAACTTTTTGCAAGGAAAACACGTCCACGACCTGCAAGATGCAGAAAATGTTTTCTAAGAGTCCATCGAATCCTGAAGCACAGATTTTTACGCTACAGGAATAAACAAACTAATTTCTCATTGGCAAAAGTGTGTTGATTGTAATGGTTCCTATTTTGATTAATAAAGGTGTGTTTGAGCCTAGTTATAATGATTGAAAATTCACGGTCTGAAACCGCAATTACTTTTGTACCAACCTAATAACCGAGATGTCAAATCAGTTGACCTTAAGATAAGGAGATTCCCCAAGTGGGCCTGCCCAAATCACATGAGCCATTTAAATCTGGGTCTAGAAGTCAAAGAGGAATTCAGAGATTTGAAGCATGAGAGGGATTTGATGTGAGGGATATTCTCCAAAGCTGGCTTTGAATGTGAAAGCGGCTGTATGGCAAGGAATGCAGGCAGCCTGTAGCTGATAGCCAGCAAGGAAACAGGGACCTCAGTCTAAGGACCATAAAGAACTGAATTCCATTAACAACGTAATGAGTTCGGAAGCGGATTTCCCCCCAACTCTCTAAGAACTCAGTCCAACTAACACCTTCATTTCAGCCTTGTGAGACCCTGAGCAGAAAGAACCCAGTCATGCAGTGCCCAGAATTCTGACCTCCAGAACCACAAGGTAATAAATGGGTATTGTTTTAAACCACTAAGTTTGTGGTAATTTGTTGCACAGAAATAGAAAATAATATAAACTATATTGGTTTTTACGGACCTAGCCTCAGAAGTCACACCACATCACTTTCTTCATAGTGCCAAGCCCACCCAAATTAAAGGGGAAGGGACATAGACCCACCTCTCGAAGGCAGGCGTGTCAAAGGCACACTTCAAGAAGAGCATATAAGCTGGGCGCATTGGTGCATATCTGCAGTTTCCACTATTTGGGAGGCTGAGGCAGGAGGATCCCTTGAGCCCAGGAGTTCAGGGCCAGCCTGGGCCACATAGCAAGACCCAATCTCTAAAAACATTTAAAAAAACAGATGGAAATTATTGTTGTGGTCACCTTTGGAAAATACAATCTACCATATTACTTAACTTGAAATCACATAATTATAGAACTCTGGAGTTGAAAGGATCTCATGGACTATCTGTAAGGTGAGGATGATAATGGTTCCTACCTCACAGCAGTGTAGCGAGGTTTTAGTGTGTTAATTCACGGTAAGTGCTTATACATAGGGCACTTTTATATACTTAGTATAGTATATAATAAATGCCCAGTAAATTTTAGCTGTTCTTATTATCATCCAATCCAGTGCCCTCATTTTACAAAGAAGGCACGAGGCCTTAAGAGATCATGTCATTTGCCATGGGGACACAGTGAATTCACTGGAAACGAAGATTAAGGTTTCCTATTTCTCACATCAATCCTCTGCACAAAATCACTGTTCGTGATGTGTTTTTGTTTTTCCAACTATGTTGTAAGTTCCTTTAGGCCAGGCCAGGGAAGACATCACCAAAGGAAATATTCCTTCTCTCCTCAGGCCTTTCTAACGTGTTGACTGGATGTGCAATCAAATGTGACAAGGTCTGCCTGTTCAGAGGGTCATTTTACAGAAATTTTAGGGAAATGGAGGTACAGGCAATGTATAAGTAGCTTTCCTGGTAGATGCCAGACTATACATATCCTTTATATAAGATTTGTGCCTGGTAGATGTTTGTCGATTGTTATAGTTGCAATGAACGAGCTGAACCTGCACTAGAAATGGAGGGTAAGATGTTACAATGGAACTTGGCCAGCAGCTGAAGGGAGACAGAGAAGTCAATGGGTCTCCAAGGTAGATTGAGAAAGATACAGGGCTAAGAATGAGAAAAGCTGTAGAGAATTTTACCTGTTTGAAGCAAAGGTGGTGACAAAAGAGTTTTAGTATTAGAGAACATCAATAATGCTGTCCTGCGATTACCCCTCCCCACAGGTAAATTAGTTCTGCTGTATATTTCACAGTGTTTTAATAGATGAGACTAAACGGCTAAAGGTTTATCACTATTTTAAATAATATTTCTTTACCATTAATGTTTTTGGAAGTGGCATTTCTATTCTTTTGCACTGCCTCTCAAACATAAAGCTGTCAGGGCCTTCTGTGTGACTCAGTCAACAGACATGGCCAGCCTGAGCAAGAGCGAGACCCCATCTCTACAAAAAAAATAGAAAAATTATCCAGGCATGGTGGCGCGTGCCTGTAGTCCCGCTACTCAGGAGGCTGAGGCAGGAGGATGGCTTGAGCCCAGGAATTGGAGGTTGCAGTGAGCTGTGATGACGCCACTGCACTCTAGCCTGCGCAAGAGAGTGAGACCCTGGCTCCAAAAAAAAAAAAGAGATGAACATGAACATGGCTGACAAGTCCACTATCATCCTTTGAAGGAAAACAATGGGAGAAGACAAGCAAATACAAAGGTAGATTCATACATTTTCCCAGTCATGAAAATTTACTGTCACACACTTTCTTCTAACCAAGATTCTTGCTCACAGGTCCTATGAAATCCTGCTTAATATGAATGACCCTGAACCTACAGGACCAGGGAGTTCCAGTGCAGGGAATCGTAGAGATCGCATCTTTTGATTTTAATTGTACTTTTTATTTCGAAATAATTTCAAACTCACAGAAATGTTAGAATAGTCAAAAATAGGAATAACAAAGCAAGAAACGTAAAAAAAAAAAAAAAACCACACTCACCAAAACTCTCATGTACCCTTCATCTAGATTTACTGACTGTTAACATGTTGCCACATTCACTTTTCTCTTCTCTCTTCCCCTAAAAGTGTTTCTTAAGAGTGTCAGTATGTATTTCCTAAGCATATAGATACTCATGGACTTTTACATGATCACAATACACCCATCAAAATCAAGACACTTAACAGTAATGTAATACTATAATCTATATATTCAAATTTTGCCAATTGTCCCTATAGTGTCCTGTATGCCAATTTTGTTTTTCTAGTCCAGGATCCAGACCAGGATCACACATGGCATTTAATTGTAATGTCTCTTTAGTCTCTTTAATCTACAACAGTTCCTCTGCCTTTCTTCGTCATTCATGACTTTGACATTTTATAAGAGTTCCAACCTGCGATTTGATAGAACGCCCCTCAGTGTGGGGCTCATTTGATGTTTCCTCATGACAACTTCTATGGTCTGTATGTGCGTATCTCTGCCCACCCCCCTCCACCAAATTGGTATGTTGGAATTTAATCCCCAAGGTGATAGTATTAAGAAGTGGGGCCCTTGGGGGAGTGATTAAATCATGAGGACACTGCCCTCATGAATGGGATTAGCGCCCTTATAAAAGAGGCTCGAAGGAGCTCGTTCACCCTTTCTGCCACATGAAGACGCAGCAAGAGGCTGCCGTCTACGAAGCAGAGAATGAGCCCTTGCCAGACACCAAATCTGATGGCTCCTTGATCTTAGATTTCCCGACCTCCAGAACTGTGAGCAGTAAATTTTCTGTTTATAAATTCCCCAGTCTGAGATATTTTACTATAGTAGCACAAACAAAGACAGCTACCTTCGGTGTGTTCATTTTGGGCAGGAACACCACACAAATGATGTGTCCCCAGTATATCACATTAGGAGGCACGTGATACCTGTTTGCCAGGTTATTACTGATGTTAAGGTAGCGTTCACCAGGTGTCTCCCCTGTAAAGTTAGTACTTTCCTCTTTGTACTTAATAAATAATTTGTGGGGTGATACTTTGAAACTATGTAAATATCTATTTCCTCATCAAATATTTAACCCACTAGTTTTAGCATACATTGATGATTCTTTCCTGAATCAAGTATCACTATACAGATTACAACATTATTTTTTTAATGATTTTTTTGTCATGCAGTTTAAAATAATAAAAATACAGAAATGTAATTCATTAAATTTGCCCTAGAATGCTGTCCAACATTTACAAAAACATATAACTGTTCCTGAATTATGGCTGTGAAACAGAACATTTAGGATTTCAGTATTTGATGACTTTTTTTTTTGGTCATATCCTGTGCTGATTTCCTTGGAATATTTGCTGTTAAATTTTACCAAAGGGAATAAATAGCATTGTGCCTCAAGAAAAGCTAAATGAATAAAACAATAGGCGGATATATTGGCTCTGCTATTTTCAGATACTGCTGAAAGTAATTTTAGAGCCATCTGTGGCCCTGATTCTAATCTTTTGCCGCCTTCGTTGTTTTTCTCATGTGAATACAGTGGTTGAAGGCTGGGTGGTTATCCAGCATCTTTCAGTAGCTATGAGAACGTTAGGTAAGTGTGTTGTACCTCAGTTTCTCATATAAAATGTGCCTCGCATTGTAGGCTGATCTGGGTCCCTTGATGAAATGAAGTAGCAGAAGGGAATTGGTTGTGTTCAACCTGCATTGAACCACTGTTTTCTCCCAATCTTTTGTTTCATCTCTCTGCCTTATTCTAGATTAAAGGAGACTACTAAATTCCATGCATGATACTGGACTGGATCCTGTACCGAAGAAAAAAAATGCTATACAGGACATTATTGGGACAATTGACAAAATTGGAATATGGACCATAAAGTATTATTTCAATGTTGTATTTCCTGAATTTGATAACTACTAAGGTTACATCGGAGGATATCTTTGTTCTTAGGAAATACACACTGAAGTATTAAGGAGTAAAGCAGAAAGATGTCTGCAACCTACTCTCAAATGATTCAGATAAAATAAATAGTAATGTGTTTGAATATATATACATACACATACACACATGTATAGATACACATACATTTGTGTGTGTACATACATCGATAAAGAGAATGATAAAACAAACATGGCAAAGTTTAAAATTGGTTTGTACTGTGTCAGCTTGGCGAAGCTGGAACCATGTTACCCAGAATCCTCTTGCCTGTATGGTTGAGTTGGCTCAGAGATAACTGTGAGAGATTTTGGGTACAGAAGTGAGACATCACTCTCAGATGACTGACACTTCAGGTCAGTGGTGAAACAAGCAGAAGGCCACAAAGTCTTACTCCACCCATGCTCCTGCCAGGGCCTCATTTGGAGGATCCCGTCGTAGGGGAGGCAAAACTTTATCTCTGCCCTCTTGGGGTCCTGGCTGAGCCTGAGATTTAAATCGACGTAAGATGGATTAACAAGAGAAAAGCATACATATTTAATATAAGTTTTACATGACATGGGAGCCCTCATAAGTAAATGAAGACCCAAAGAACTGGCAATACCTACGTGCTTTTGTATTAAGTTGAACAAAGAGAGGCAGTCGTGGAAAAGTAACTAAATTATGTGGGAAGGGAAGATAATTATTTTAGCAAGGTCTGTTTGTACAGAATTCTCTCAGCTATGACTCCCCATCATCAAGAATGTTTCTTGGCCAGGAGAGATGGCTCACACCTATCATCCTGGCACTCTGGGAGGCCGAGGCAGGAGGATCACTTGAGATCAGGAGTTTGAGACCAGCTTGAGCAAGAGTGAGGCTCCATCTCTACTAAAAATAGAAAAATTAGCCAGGCGTGGTGGCACATGTCTGTAGTTCCAGCTACTCTGGAGGCTGAGGCAGAAGGATCACTTGAGCCTAGGAGTTGGAGGTTGTAGTGAGCTATGATGACGCCACAGCACTATAGCTGCGGTGACAGAGCAAGACTCTGTCTCCAAAAAAAAAAAAAGAATATTTCTTTCTCCTGGTACGGGGGTGGGGCATCTTTCACATGGGAGTTTTTATCTCCTCTTTTCAGGAAGAAAAAGGGAAGATTAGACTGCCATTCTTGCATCTGCTATTTTTCAAGTGCCTTTAGTTCAAAGTAATCCTTATGCCAAAGTGTCATATTCTGCCACCCTGCGCTGTCATGGGAAATAGGTCAGTGCCTCTTTAAACCTCTGTAGGTGCAACACCTAGTCTTTGCACCAGAAATAATTTTTTTAACCTTTTGGTGAGAGGATCATTCACTATTTTAAATCATAGAAAAATATATAAAAACATAGAACTTTGACTTTTTAAAACTTTTTATTTTGCAAATATTTCACACTTACAAAAAAAGTTGCAAGGATAATACAGAGAACTCTCATATCCCTTTACTCAGACACCAGTGTCTAACGTCCATCAGCAAAGCAGAGCCACTGAGTGATAAGGGGCTCATTAGAGGGATTAGATGGACACAGTTATGGAAGGAGGGGGAAGGTGATGGTGTCTGAAAGGGGGACCTGGAGGATCAGAAGAGTCACTAAGCAGTCACCGCGAGAAGCCAGAGTAGGGCCTGGGGCCCTGAAGGGGGGGAGGCTGGGGACTCCAGAGCAGGACCAGGGGACTGGGGATGTGCCCGGGAGGGGGTGCTGTTGCTTGGTGAGATTTGTATTCAGGAAAAAGAGCCAGACATTCAATGGAGGAGAATGACAACAGCTGGAACCTGCTGACAACTCTGCCTCTGTCTTCTGTCTTTAACTCTGACTACCTTCTGAGGGTGATGTCTCACTTCCGTATTCCAACTCTCTCACAGTTGTCTCTGAGCCAACTCTCACCTGCAACCATATGGGGAAGAAGATTCGAGGAAACACAGTTCTAGCTTTCCCAGCCGACAGAATACAAAGCACTACAACTAATTTTAAACTTTGCCATGTTTGTTTTATCATTCTCTTTATTGATGTGTGTGTATGTGCATATATACACATATATACATATGTGTGTACGGTGTATGTATGTATTCAAACATACGTTACTTTTTATTTTATCTGAACCATTTGACAGTAGGTTGTAGACATCTTTCTGCTCTTTTTTTTTTTTTTTTTGAGACAGAGTCTTGCTCTGTTGTCTGGGCTAGAGTGCCGTGGCATCAGCATAGCTCACAGCAACCTCAGACTCCTGGGCTCAAATGATCCTCCTGCCTCAGCCTCCCGAGTAGCTGGGACTACAGGCATGCGCCACCGTGCCCGGCTAATTTTTATATATATATATATATTTTTAGTTGTCCAGATCATTTCTTTCTATTTTTAGTAGAGACGGGGTCTCGCTCTTGCTCAGGCTGCTCTCAAACTCCTGACCTTGAGCAATCCACCCACCTCGGCCTCCCAGAGTGCTAGGATTACAGGCGTGAGCCACCTCGCCACCTCGCCTGGCCTCTTTCTGCTTGTTATTCCTTAATATTCAAGTTTATATTTCCTAAGAACAAAGATACCCTCTGATGTAATCATAGTAGTTATCAAATTCAGGAAATATAACATCGAAATAATACTTTATGGTCCATATTCCAATTTTGTCAATTGTCCCAATAATGTCCATATAGCACATTTTTTCCTTCAAATACAGGATCCAGTCCAGTATCATGCAGGGAATTTAGAGTCCCCTTTATTGGAACAGTTCCTCAGCCCTTGTTTTTCATGACATTGACATTTTTGAAGAGTACAGGCCAGTTATTTTATAGAATGTTCCACAGTCGGGGTTTGCCTGATGTTTCCTTACCATTAGATTCAGGTTATTCAGTCTCAGCCAAAATACTGTAAAAGTGATCTGTGTCCTTCTCAGAGTATCACATGCAGAAGCACGCGTCTATCTGCCCCTCATCAGTAATGTACGTTCTGATCACCCAGTCAAGGCATTGTCCAGTTTCTCCACTGTATAGTTACAACTTAACCCTTTGCAGCTAATAAACGATCAGTAGGTAGATAATTTAAGACTATGTAAATAGCCTGCTCTTTATCAGACTTTCTCCCGCATAGATTTGGCATTCATCGAAGATTCTTGTCCAAATCAATATTACTGTGATAGATTAAAAGTGACAGTTTTTCTCCTCTACTGATTCTTCCATATATATATATATATCAGTCAGTGTTCTGTGAGGAAGACCTTCTCTTCTCCATTTAGTTATCTATTTATTATCAAGATGGTGTCATGGACTCCTGTTTTATTTAGTGGGTTATAATCTTTTACTGTCTTCTTAATTTTGATGCTGAAATTGGCCCAACTTTGGACAGTGGGAGCCCCTCGAAGCTGCCTCCTGACCTTCCAGAATTAAAATTATACAAAAAGGTCTAGTCTGAAAGTGCCATTTCCTCCCTTATTTATTGCATTGTTTCTACCCCCACACCTTATAGGTAACTAAGCTCATTGTTTTCTGATTTACACTTCTTGTATTTCACTTTACAAAAACATGGAAATACAGGTTGAGCATCCCAAGCCCCAAAATCCAAACTCTGAAAATCTACAAAATCGGAAATTTTTTGAGCACTAATGTAACGCTCAAAGAAAATGCTCATTGGAGCATTTTGGATTTTGGATTTTTGGATTTGAGATGCTCAACCAGTTCAATGCAAATAATCCAAAATCTGAAATATTTCTGATTCCCAAGCATCTTGCATAAGGGATACTACTTACCCTGTAGATATATGTATGCTTCCTTAGTTCCTCTTTCTTACACAAAAGGTAAAAACAGAATATACAGTATTCTTTTTCACTTTTCTTTTTTCGCTTTCCAATATATCCTGGAAACCACCCCATATCACCACATAGAGATAGTCCTCATTCTTTTTTTTTTTATTTTACAGCTACATAGTAATCCATTGTGTGGATGTATCATAGTTTATTTAACCAATATCCTTTATTTGGACACTTAGGTAGTTTCTACTGTTTCACAAGTACAAATATGGCTGAATATTCTTGTATATAGGTATTTTCTGGTTGTTATAGGTATATTTTAAGGGTAAAGTCCTAAAAGTGATATTGCTGGGTCAGAGGGTAAATATATATTTAGTTTTGTTAGATATTGAACAAATTTGTCCTCCATTTTGCATGCCCACAATGTACAGAGTGTTACCCCACAGCCTTCTTAACAGAGTACGTTGTCAATCTAGAACATGTTTGCTAGTCTGACAGGTGAGAAGTGCTATCTCACTGTAGTTTTTTAAAATAACAGCTGAATCGAAGTATAATTCATATACTATTAAATATGTAATTCACCGATTTAAAGTGTACAAGTCAGTGGTTTTAGTATGTTCACAGTTGTGCAGCCTTCACTACAATCAATTTTAGAACATTTTCATCACCCTAAAAAGAAACCCCTTACTCATTGGCCACTTCCCGTTCCCCTGTAGCCCCTGGCAACCACTAAACTTTTTTTGTGACTCGATAGAGTTGCCTGTTCTGGACATTTCATATAAATGGAATCATACAATGTGACCTTGTGTGTCTGGCTTCTTTCATTGAGCATTATGTTTTTAAGATTTCTCCATAACATTTTCAAGCTTCATTCCTATTGTGGCTGGCCAGCATTCTACTGTGTGGCTATACTACATTTCGTTTATCCATTCATCAGTGGAGCATTTGAGCTGTTTCCACTTTTTGGCTATGATGAATACTGCTATGAACATTTGTGTACAAATTTTTGTGTGGACATATGTTTATTTCTCCTAGGTATATACCTAGGAGTGGAATTTCTGGGTCATATTGCAACCCGGTGTTTAATCTTTGAGAAATTGCCAAACTGCTTCCCAAAGTGGCTGCAACATTTTACACTCCCACTAGAAACGTGAGGGTTCCCATTTTTCCACATCCTCACTAACACTTGCTATTATCTGTCCTTTTAATTATAGCCATCCTAGTAGGTGTTCTCAATATAGTTTTAATTTTCACTCTTACTAGGAGTGAATTTGAACATCATTTCATATGTTTAAGGGCCATTTTAGTATCTTTTTAGGTGAATTGTCTGTTCATGACTTTGGCTCATTTTAAATTTTGGAACTTTTTCCCCTCAAATTTTGAAAGTTCTATGTCAAGGACATTAGTACTTTATCTGTAATGTATGTTGCAAATATTTTCTCCCAGTTTGTCATTAGTGTTTTGACTTTTTAATGGTGTTTTGAGCATCATTGAATAATGGTATAACAGCCAGGGTTGTGAGCGGATAGACAGAATGTGGTATATCCACATGAGGAATGCTATTCAACAATAAAGGGGTCAGGCACGGTAGCCTGTAATCCTAGCACTTTGGGAGGCTGAGGTGGGAAGATCGCTTGAGGCCAGGAGTTCGAGACCAACCTGAGCAACATAGCGAAACCTCATCTCTACAAAAAAATTAGAAAATTAGCTGGGCATGGTGGCACATGCCTATAGTCCCGGCTACTTGGGAGGCTGAGGCAGGAGGATCGCTTGAGCCAAGAATTTGAGGTTGCTGTGAGCTATGATGATGCCACTACACCCTAGCCCAGGCAACAGAGTGAGACCCTGTCTCTGATTAATTAATTAATTAAATGAGCTATGGGTACATGGGACGACATAAATGAACCTCAAAAACATTATGCTCATTGAAGGAAGGCAGATATAAGAGACTACATATTATATGATTTCATTTATATTAAATGTCCAGAAAAGGTAAATATAGAAGCAAAGAGTGGCTGCCTGGGGCAGGGGGTTCAGAGTGGGAAATGGGATTTTAACAGTAAATGTGCATGAGGGATCTTACTGGAGCGATGAAAATGTTCTAAACTTATTATAGTGATGTTATACAACTTGGAAAATTTACTAAAATATCATTGACTTGTACACTTGAAATAAGTTACGTGATACGTAAAATATGCCTCAATAAATTATAAAATTTTAAAAATTTTTAGGTAGTCAAATGTATCAACATTTTCTTTTATTGCATTTGGATTTCGAGTTAAGTTAGTAAAGCTGTTTTTACACTCAGGCTATAAAATAATTCACTATTTTCTTCTGGTACTTGTATGGTTTCTTTTTTAACAATTTACATCTCTAATCCATTTATTCTTATGTATGCTGGGAGGTATGGATCTAGTTTTATCTTTTTCCAAGTGGGTATCCTGTTGCCCACCATCATTTATTAAAAAGTCCACCTTTGCCCAGTGATTTGAGATGCCACCTTTATCATATACTAAATTTCTGAGTGTACTTCAGTCTATTTCTGGATTTTCTAGTCTGTTCCATTGGTTTGTCTATTAATACACCAATACCACATTTTTAATAATAGAGGCTTTCTAGTATTTTTTTAATATCTGGTAGGGCTAGTTTACTCTTGTAATTTTTCTTTTTTGGGGTTTTCTTAGTTTTCCATATAAACTTTAGGATCAACTAGTCTGGCTCCATAAAAACATTGTTGCTATTTTCATTGGGATTGCATTAAACTTGTTAATAATTTAGGGGGAACTAACATTTTAATGATGTAGTTTTCAGCTGAATTGTGTTCCCCAAAAAGATATGTTGAAATTCTAACCAACTGTATCTCAGAATGTGACCTTATTTGAGAGTAGGGTCGTTGCAGATGTAATTAGTTAGTTAAGATGAGGTCATACTAGATTAGGGTGGGCCCTTAATCCAATAACTATTGTTCTTATAAGGAATTCGGCCTCATGACTACTATAATATAGAAATACTGCCTGCATGTTTCCAGCTTGCTGGCCTGCCCTCACAATCACGTGAACTAATTCCTTAAAATAAATATGTGTGTGTTCTCAGGACTGATAGAGATGTATTTTCCTATCCGAAAAGATGTGATGTGATGTCTTGTCATTTGTCAAATCTATTTCTATGTCTTTTAGGTCTGTTTCAAAGTCAAACATTGTTTTCTATATATGTATGCTGCCTAAAGGACAGCAGGCTAGATATAAAATTCTTGGCTTGTACTTTTTCCTTGGGTTTCTCGAAAATGCTGCTCTGGGCCAGGCGTGGTGGCTCACGCCTGTAATCCTAGCACTCTGGGAGGCCAAGACAGGAGGATATTTGAGCTCAGGAGTTTGAGACCAGCCTGAGCAAGAGCAAGACCCCGTCTCTACTAAAAATAGAAAGAAATTAATCGGACAATTAAAAATATATAGAAAAAATTAGCCGGGCATGGTGGCACATGCCTGTAGTCCCAGCTACTCGGGAGGCTGAGGCAGGAGGATCGCCT
>NW_012141969.1:492891-506999 GCF_000956105.1 Propithecus coquereli
CTCTCAACCATCCTTCTCTTGGAGCTGCACCACTGTCCAGTGAGCACGTAGTGAGGGCAGTACTGCTGATGCCTACACAACATGCCTGCACCAACTAGAACTTTGCTTTACCTTGGTGTGATTTTTGGAAAAAAGAAAAACCTCTTTTCCATGATTAAAAAAAAAAAATTAGTTCTCTTCCATTGTTTTTCTTCAGGGATTCCAATTATATATATGTTGGAGTTTTCTTATGTATTTTCCGCCTCAACCACTTTTTCTCTGACCCTTTTTACTTATTTACCTGCTTTTCATTTTCTTTTTTTTTTTGCCCATCTTTATTCAGTGTCCTTTATTAAATCTTCATTTGAATCTCTTCTCCTGTGGGTGACATACTTTATTCATTTCTGAGATGGTTGTCTTTTCCTTTGACTGCAATTTCTTTTCTGAGTTCAATCAACTCCCATGCCCTTCAATCAACTCTCTACCTGCTTTTGGCCCATTTCCATTCTTGGTTTTTACATTTCTGATTTTAGGATTTTTATATTTAATTCAGTTTGGATTTTTATGTTAGAGTTTTCTTCTGCTTCATGGTTGGCTTTTATGGGGAGAACTTTCATTAGCAGATTCTTACTTTGTTTTCTTCTTAAAGTAGCTATGCATTGTTGATTGAATTTTTTCCCTACCCTTAGGCATTTTGTGGACAGAGTTTCTAGTTCCTAATAAATTGCATTCTCTTTTTCCCCTCAAAGAGGAAATAAGGTTGGTGCCAGACAGGGTGGGGTGGAGGGACAGGCAGGTGATCAGCAGGGACACTCTTTTATTTTTAATTTCAAATCCATGGTGGACCAGTATTTTTGTAAACTACAATAAAAATGAATTACACTGAAAATAAAAATTTTAAAATGACATAAAAACACAGGCCCAATTATTTTATTATATTTAACAGATAAGATTGTATTTTAAATAATCAGAAGAAACAAGAAAAAAATAAAAACTAGTCTTTGAAAGTATATATAGGAGATTAAGAGATAATCAGGGCCAGGCGCGGTGGCTCACGACTGTAATCCTAGCACTCTGGGAGGCCAAGGCAGGAAAATCGCTTGAGATCAGGAGTTTGGGACCAGCCTGAGCAATAGCAAGACCCTATCTCTACCAAAAATAGAAAAACTTAGCCAGGCGTGGTGGCGCATGCCTGTAGTCCCCCTACTGGGGAGGCTGAGGCAGGAGGATCACTTGAGCCCCAGGAGTTGGAGGTTGTAGTGAGCTAATGATGATACCACGGCACTATAGCTGGGGCAACAGAGTGACACTCTGTCTCCAAAAAATAAAAATAAAAAATCACTACTCATAACGTTGTCATTCCACAAATGTAATTAAAGTTATGAATCAAAGCAATTTCCCCATATGAAATGCCTATGTGCACACCTTGAATAAAAACTGCATATATCAAGAAAGTTTTTAATGTGACAAATGAGCTTGGTTGCTTGTTAACCTATCTAATTTAGGTTGGATTGTTGACAGCGCTACATGCAGGGGATGATATATAGCTAAAGTAGTTCTATGTTTTGTCTTAATAACATGTAGAGTAGAGACACTAGTCTCACAGAGGTATGTTGACAGGATGGAAGGAGATATTTTAAAGTAATTCACCAAGCTCAGGATATTCATTTTTAATTTTCATCCAAAATAAAAAGCAAGTGATGATTTATTCTCAAAATATGTCTTCAAACCTTTCTCCTGTTCCAACCATTTATGATGTAAAAGTTAGAGTTAAATATAAATTTTGGATTTTATATACTGTTGGGTAACAGTTGGCAAACTAACCTTAAAATATCTCCCATGATGACATGGTTTTGTTGTGCATGACTAGGTTGCAGGTTGTTCTATATGTGACTCACCATGCAAGCTTTGCAACACCCAAACTGGTCTGTACCTTGATCAATGAGATGAGTCCATTGATGTGTTTGGATATCACGGAATGTCAAATTGCTATAAAAATTTCTGAACACTGATCTCAATTTTTGTACTTATTACATGGCAGATTGGCAACAGTCTACATGCCATATTTTGAGTAGCACACTTGGTCCATTGGCAAGTTATTCCAACTCTTCTTCTATCTTCAGGGATAGAGGGGTTTCCGTGATGAGTGAGAAACTAGCTGAGGTGTTAGCTGAAGCTAAAGGGAACATTGAAGGAGTAGACCAAAAAAGTCATAAAATCTAATCATGGCCTTGTTGTTCTTTTGAAGTAACAAGGACATCTATCTACCCCAATTCTTTCCTCGTTTTGTCACATACATATTTATATATTCCAACTGACACCACTTTTTCTCTGCCCTCCTCCCAATCTCTCTCCTCATCACATAAAGGTTTGCTTGTGGTTAATTGAAAATTAGTCCATAGGCCAGGTGAGGTGGCTCATGCCTGTAATCCCAGCACTTTGGGAGGCTGGGGAGGGAGGATGGCTTAAGGCCAGGAGTTCAAGACCAGCCCGGGCAACATAGTGAGACCCTGTCTCTACAAAAATTTTTTAAAAAGTTTAGTCAATAAATATGTGGCGCCAGAAAGTAAAGAAGTGCTCAAAAAATAATGGGATGTGTCAGAAGGACACAGGAGCCAACTTAAAGGGGCTCCCAATGGCCAAATCTGGAACAACTGAGCAACAAAATAAATGATAGTAATAGATTATATTGCAGAGATTAAAACAAATATCCGTGAGTTTATGCTGATATAAATAATGGAATAAATGGGGAGAAGGAAAAGCTCTTCTTTACAGCAGAGCTCCAATTAATACGGAAGGAATGGTGGAAACAGAAAATCACCATTTATCAAATACCACAATAATGATTGTTCCAGGAAAAGAATTATCAATGGAAGCTAAAATTAATGGGTGAAAGTATGATAAAAACTGGGATATAAACAGTCTTAAAGTGTCTAATTACAAAGGAAAACAGTCACTTTATAGGGGAAAAACCCAGCAGATACCACCTTAACTAAAGTTAACATCACCGAAAGGGAGAAGTTGACATTATCTGCTTCCTGATAATGGACACACCACCACCACTTGAGTGGTATTCTTCCCAAAAATGCATAACCTGAATTTAATCATGAGCAAACATCAAACACCCAAATTGAGGAATAATCTGTAAAATAACTGGCCAATATTCTTCAAAAGTGAACTGTTGCAGATTAAAGGAAACTAAGGAAACATGACAAATGCAATGTGTGCTCCTGGACTGGATCCTGGTCTAGTAAAAGGACATTAGCAGGCCAGGCACTGTGGCTCATGCCTGTAATCCTAGCACTCTGGGAGGCCAAGGAAGAAGGATTGCTTGAGGCCAAGAGTTCGAGACCAGCCTCAGCAAGAGCGAGACCCTGTCTCTACTACAAATAGAAAAAATTAGCCGGGCATGGTGGTGCATGCCTGTAGTCCCAACTACTCGGGAGGCTGAGGCAGGAGGATGGCTTGAGCCCAGGAGTTTGAGGTTGCAGTGAGCTATGATGACACCGCTGCACTCTACCCAGGGCGACAGAGATAGACCCTGTCTCAAAAAAGAAAAAAAAAAGACATTAATAGACAATTGGCAAAATTTAACCAACATTTTCTCCTATTGCTTGCAAGCAAGAAACTGGCTAGTACATCCCAATGGCACAATCGTGGGTCCAAGCAGAGTTCCTTTAATTTAATACCATTATTATAGTTTATTAAGTATTCACTCACAAACCTTGTAACATGTTCCACCACTGAATGCTGATTTTCACAAACCTGGTATATTACCATCTCCATTATACAGATTAAGAACTTTGATTCAGAGAGATTAAGGGATTTGCCCAAGATTGTTCAGCTGGTAAGTGGTGAAGCAGTGAACTGAATTCATCTGTATGACGCTTGATGCATTTTCATCACAATGCTGCTTACTGATGGCCTTCTCTGACAAGTCTTTTTTTTCCCAAGAAACTACTGAATGTTCAGTCATTGTGTCATGGAAAGGCTAGAAATAACTACCTAAGTCCAAGGTTAGAAGGCTTAATGCCACTACATGACTCAGTAGGCATGGCCATTGACCCCAGTTCCTACATTGGCAATTGTTGGTTTTATCATCCATTAAAAAGTTATGGCTTCCATATTACTTGGTATCTAGGAAAATGGATTCAGATTATCATTCCTCCAAAAAAGATCTAGTCAAAGAAAATAAAAATCAATTCTACATTATTCCTAATAGAATTAGGCCATAAACAATATCTACCATATGGAATCTCAGATATTTTATAAGCTTAGTCTACCAATTCAGTGTAAAGTGATTGAGCTTTCTCTTTGCAATGTCAGTGGAATAGTCTGCTGCGAGACTGCCTTTCCTGCCTCTCACACAAATCTTGACACTGTGATTTATGTTCCTGAACAAATTAGACTTAAGAGCAAATCATCAGCAACAGGTATAATAATCTTGGCAGAACATTTATTTTAATTAATTGCCTTCTGCCTAACATAGATAGAAGGATGCTGATGCCATTTACCCTATAAGGATTAGTGCTATCGTGTAATTAATTTTTTTCTTCCCCTAGAACTTAAAGTCTCATCAGTTTTAAATTACAAAGGCATTGGTTTATTTCATATTTAATTATAACAATCTAACTTCTATGGCAATGTTTATAGAAGAAAGTTATGAAAGAAAAATGGATTCCAACTACTCTGTACCTTTATAGATTCTTGTTGCCTAAACATAGGCCCTGTTGGGTTCCATGTGGGTCAGAGTGGTAACTGTTTCAGGACTAGGCAGCTGAAAAACCCTCACTTCCAGAGACTTGGCAGGGAGAGGGGTAGAGGAGTGATTTTAGAAAAATGTAGTTTTTCTTCCTTGTGAAGTTGAGTATCAGCTTCCCCATTATTTATACTTCAGTGAGAAGCAAAAAGAAAACAATTTCTCTCCACTCTGGAGATTTAACACTGTAATTATCAAGGGCATCTTGCAACAAGTAGCAAAAAATGCAACTAAGTAGACTCCATCTTCTCAAACATGCCAAACTCAGTATTACTTAGAAATGATTTGATGATCTTTGGAAAGAAGAGGTAGAAAGAGCTAATACTAAACCTAAGGGGAGGTTCCCAGGGTCAGGGCTGCAACACTCATACTAAAATAATTTTGCTACATAATCATGAAATTAAAAATTCTAACACATTTTTTAAGAAATAAAATCATAACCATAAGCCTTTACCTTAGACAGTCCTTCACATTCTAACCAATTAGTTGCTTATACATCTTTAAAAATGTTTAGGAAAATTTAACCCTTTCCTACATAAAGTCAAGTGTAACTTTATCATACATGGTAATTAAATGCCCTCCTTATATTGTTACTGAATCTCAGGAGGCAGTGAGAATAAACGAATGTAAAAAAAAAAAAACCCAGCATGAATCCAATTAGTATAACGAAATAGCCAATCCTGATGAAATAAAAGCCTGTTTAGCTAGGTTTTTATAATATAAAATAGACTTAGTATTGAAACGACACAAATTTGGAATCATTGACTTTATTTGTCACTCTTTAAAGACATTGGTCCACTTCCACATGAAAAGTAGAATTCATCCACTTCCACTTAATATTCTATAGAATGAAGTTGTACCACAAACCATAGTAACCTACACAGGGAAAAAGTTACTGAAATAAAAATATTTTATATTCATGCCTCAAGATGTCCCCCAAAGATTTGTTTTTGTGTGTACAATTAAAAGCATCTATACTCCACAAAGCTAGTCTCTTCTTAGATCAATGTAGTATTTTTAATATCCATATTAGACCATATGGATCACCGGACTTGCAGAAGGTTAAAAAACAGCTATCCTCTGTCAATCGGATACAGTTCCAAAACTAAGCGATTGTGTAAGCACATCCATATTCTACGGCTGCTCTAAATTAAAAGCCTTTTTTCTTGTTTCAGAGATATTTACATCAAATTAAGACATTTACAAATGGTTCATAGTATACTACAGCCCAAATACAATTTTCACCTATCCTGTGTAAGGAAGTTAGGCATTCATAAGATTCTCTAATAAATTCAGTGCATTTTTCCAACATAAATAACACAAGCTATTCTAAGCGTTTTATATTTCTTTCAGTGCATATTTCCAAATTTATTAAATGGAATGAAATTGTTATTAAATGGCTATATCATAATATTTGAGCATATTATGGAATCTATATCACACAGTTCAATTCACATCAATACTATAATTCACTCTAAAAAAACATCACAGGCACACACAAAATAGAGAACAAAATTTGCTTTTTTTTCTTTATAAATTTAAAGTATACTATCTACTTTAAACCACACTAGGAGATATATTTTAATAAAACAGCCAAATTCGAAACTCCTTTTCTAAGTTTGGCATAAGGAAAGTTCAATCCATTCGAATCTTCTGGTTTGTCATCCTATAAATGATGCTATCATATCCAGGATCCATGTTCCAAATATTGTAAGAGGTGATAATCACAGCCAAGGCCAAGGCGATCATTATCCAAAGTACCATGTTGAAAACCACTGAATACTCAAAATTATACTTATATGCAAGGTTGTAGGGACTTGCTGTGTTTTTCTATAAAGAAGACAAGAAAGAAAAATGAAGAAGGAAGAATCTTAGGAAATTATCCCAGTTTAGTAGCTATGATTCATTTGTCTAACAAACATTTATTCCTAAGTGGAATAAGAGCTACTTATACTAGGAGAAACCAAGCCCTAAGAGGAGGCTTTGTGGAGCAGATACTTGGCACTGTTGGTAGAAGTAAAGACCAGTCCAGCTGCTTGAGAAAGTTTGGCAATACTTAAAAAAGTGAAGGTGTTCACATCCTGTGATCCAGTAAATCCGAGGGAAAATTTCCACATGTGTACCAAGAGACATGTACAAGAACCATCAACAGAATGGATAATTGTGGCATATCCATATGATGGAACGTACAGCAGTAAAATGACTGAACTACAGCTACGTTCATCAGCCTGAGTGAATCTTAAAAACAATACTGAGCAAACAACATAGAAAAATATATACAGTATGATTCTATTTATATAAAATTCAAATACAGGCAAAACCAAACAACATCATTTAAAGATAAATACATACGTAGTCAAACTAAAGAAAAACAAGGGAATATTAACATAATATTCAGGATAGCAATTACATCTGGATGGGGGAGGGTACAGGGATAAGATAGGGGAGCTTCAAAGGAACAAGTATTCTCTTAAGCTATATAGTATTGTTATTTTTATTCTTTTGTTTTTTTTTTTTTTTCTTTCTTTCCACTTGTCGCAGAGTGTCTTCCAATCACCAGCTACTGAGCAAGCTGGTAATGGAATGGGTACCTCTGCTAGGCTTGCTTTCCCTCCTGTTTCCGAAGCTGGTAGAATACTAGCCACTCTCCAGAAGCGATCCCAGGAGGTCTTTTTTTTTTTTTTTAAAGCCTACAGCACCCGGTATTCCCAGGCTGTCTCCCATTCAAGTACTAACCAGGCCTGACACTGCTTAGCTTCTGAGATCAGGCGCGTTCAGGGTGGTATGGCCATGGACTGTTTTCTTTTTTAAAGAGTCTTGCTCTGTCGCCCAGGCAGTGTGGTGGTGTGATCATAGTTCACTGCAACCTCAAACTCCTGGGCCCAAGCGATCCTCCCACCTCAGCCTCCCAAAGTGCTGGGATTATCGGCATGAGCCACTGTGCCAGGTTTATTTTTATTCTTTAAATAGTATTAAATGTTACATACTTATGTATGTATGAGCCACTTAATTTTTTTTAAACTTAAAGAGGAAAAACAAATGATGCTTAAGCCACGTCTTCAATCTTGAAGTTAAATCTGCCAGTCCTGGCAGGGGTGGAAGGGGAGGGTCGAATGCCGGCCTATGCAAAGGCATTGTTGAGAAACTGAATTCATTCGGCCAAAGGCATTGTTTGGGAAATTTCATTCTGGCTAGAAAATTTTAAAAGTAGGAAAATAGCAGGAGATGAAGCTAGAAGCAGGGAAGCTATTGAGAATTGGGACTTGAGCCTCTAGGCAATGAGACACTATTGACCAGTTTCAGGCAGGAAGTGAGTGATCAGGTTTGTCTTAAAAAGATAACTAACTGGGTGTGCTAGCTCATGTCTGTAATCCCAGCACTTTGGGGGGGCCCAGGCAGGGGGGCCCAGGAAGGAGGACCGCTTGAGGACAGGAGTTCAAGACCAGCCTGGCGACACAGTGAAACCTCATCTCTACAAAACACACACAAAATCTTAGTTGGGCCTCGTGGCGCACACCTCTAGTCCCAACTACTTGGGAGGCTAAAGATGGGAGGATCACTTGAGCCCAGGAGTTCGAGGTGACAGTGAGCTATGATCGCATCACTGCACTCCATCCTGGGTGACAGAGCAAGACTCTGTCTCCAAAAAGAAAACCCCAAAGCCTTGATGACAATGTGCAGGATGGATGTGGGAAGGGCCAGCCGGGAAGCAGGGAGACAGACAAGTTGGGAGGTGGTGGCAGAGTGGGGTGTGGTGCCTGGCAGTGAGGATGGAGAAGAGAATGTAACCTAGTTCTATTTGTCCCTACAGCCCTAGCACCTGGCATGTTGCCAGCACTCAGTAAACATTTTCTTAAACTCTTATCTCTCTCCTAAACTAGGGAAGATAGTGATTTCAACTGGAGGAGAGGATGGGTACACAGACACGTGTTTACCTGTGGGTAGCTTAGACACCCTGAAAGCCTCTTGGTAATGCAACTGGCAAATGTCCTTAGGGCAGCTTGCCTACTACATTCAGGTTGCTCTCCTTCATGTACTCTGTAAAAGAATTTCCCTTACTTTCTTTCTTTTTTCTTCTCAAGACAGGGTCTCACTCTATTGCCCGGAGTAGATAGAGTACAGTGTTATCGCATCATAGCTCACTGCAGCGCTCAAATGCCTAGGTTCAAGCGATCCTCCCACCTCAGCCTTCCAAGTAGCTCAGACTACAGGTGTACACCACCACGCCTGGCTAATTTTTCTATTTTTTGTAGAGACAGCGTCTCGCTGTGTTGCTCAGACTTGTCTTCAACTCCTGACCTCAGGTGATCCTCCCACCTCGGCCTCCCAGAGTGCTAGAATTACAGGCGTGAGCCACCGCACCCGGTCTCCCTTACTTTCTTGAGAGCTGAACTTTGCATTTTTTAAAAGGTGTTTATTTTAGATGTTTTATAGTGGGAAATTTTGGGGGGTTGTCTAGCCTGCCATGCTGTCTTAAACAGAGGTCCTTCTAGCCCAATTCAATTTAGGATGAAACAATCTCAAACCAGTCATCTCTTGACTATCTTAAATAGGCATTGGCTTCAACCTTACTCCAAGTCCCACACTTCCATCAGTAAAACTGAGGAGGGTGGGGGCTGCAAATGGGTCCAAAGGGGAGTGTATATAAATGACTAGGTATCTGACTCCTGCAAGTGACGAAGCCAACCGTTAAGTCATGTTCTTGGCCACATGACGTTATGGAGCATCTATACTACTCCTTTCCGTCACCCCCCCCCACCAAGTTTTCCTGCAGCTGTATGTATGTATATGTGCACGTACGTACACATACATGTTTTACCATGGCCAGCGACCTTGCCCTGAACTCTCGAAATGCTTAAAATCGAACTAAGATCCATACCAAAAAATTATTGAAGTAAATCAAAATTATAAAGAGGTATACATAGAGGACCCCAGAAAATGAGGTACTATGCCACAAAGACAGAGTCCCTCTACAAAAGCAGAGTCCACAAGATGAGAAAGCCACACCACTCCCTCCCATTAGCTTCTGATATCTCCTTGTATATACCAATATTTGAATTATCTTATTGGCTTTGACAGATTTACTTTTATCCCTAACTCAGATTCTTGCATTATCTGATTACAGCCCCAAAGAACTGAGTATCGCTGGCAAAACACACATACATACCTATGTGAATAATAAACCTATGTTTTAACTGAAACCATTTCTCAAATTTACTGACTGCTCATTCATGTCACCCACAGGTGATATAGGATTTCGTTTTCTAATAAAAAGTTAATTTTATAGTTTTAAAGCAGGATCTAAAAACATACTCACTGTTTGTTTTGTCTCAAGGATAGTCCTTGTCTTCCTCACAAGGGATGTGTCAAATGACTTGACAGTCACTAACTCTACCACTGCATTTCCACCATAAAGATTGTACATGTCATCTGCAAACTGAAAGTTAGTTATGAACATTATTATCAATCTCAAACACATACTTTTTTCATTTTTCAATCAACCGATAAAAATTGTCTATATTGTATACAACATATTCTGAAATATGTATACATTGTGGAATAGCTAAATCCACACTAATTAACATATGCGTTACTTTACTAATTTTTTGTGATGAGTCAAATACATATTAAAATTATTTGTAAAGCTTCTGTGCAGCTACAAGAACATACACTATGTCTCGAAATAGGCAAGTCTTAAAGGTTTATGTTAAAATGTTCAGAAAAGTGTTAAGCTTTAAACATATATTCAAATATTTAAAATACAATTACTTTAAGAAGAGACTGAATTTATCAGCATATAAATTGGGGGAAGGGAAGTTGGAAAGAAAAATGAAGAAATAATCACAAACGTCTACAAAGATTTAAATATGAGGCCTCACTGAAGAGTGGCAGGTGAACAACTTCAAGGGCAGAGGAGAACTAGCATTTATTATGCATCTACTAAATGTCTGGTACTGTGTTAGATGTTCTACTTCAATTATCTCGTAGTGTTTAATGGGTACAGAGTTTCAGTTTGGGAAGATGAAAAAGTTCTACAGGCCGGGCGTGGTGGCTCACGCCTGTAATCTTAGCACTCTGGGAGGCCGAGGCGGGTGGATCGCTCAAGGTCAGGAGTTCGAAACCAGCCTGAGCAAGAGCAAGACCCTGTCTCTACTAAAAATAGAAAGAAATTATTTGGACAACTAAAAATATATATAGAAAAAACTAGCCGGGCATGGTGGCGCATGTCTGTAGTCCCAGCTACTCGGGAGGCTGAGGCAGTAGGATCGCTCGAGCCCAGGAGTTCGAGGTTGCTGTGAGCTAGGCTGACGCCATGGCACTCTACTCCAGGCAACAGAGTGAGACTCTGTCTCAAAAAAAAAAAAAGAAAAAGTTCTACAGAAGAATGAAGGTGATGGTTGCACAACATGTCAACTTAATTCCACTGAACTATACACTTAAAAATGGTAAGTTTTATGTTATATATATTTTGCCACAATAATAACAAAAAAATACTGTGCTAGAGTTACCAGTCCTTTCCTAATGCTGCCCCTCCCAGCATTAGGAAGAGATATCCCAATATACACCTTTGACCTTATGCATGCTTGGCCACCATAATTAGAAGACCCTCAAAGAAGGCAAGCAAGACTTTAACCAACATTTCACAAAGCAGATTTTTCCATTAAGAGGCTGTAAGTGAAATGGTCATACTCCAATCTCTCATATCACATGGATATTTACCTTTTGCAGAGCATCAACAAGGATCTTAGAAGCATCTCTGAATTGTTCAGAGTCTTCTCCATAACGTTTCCCAATTTCATCCAAACCTGCTAGCTCCAGTGAATATAAATCAGGAGAATGATCCTTGGCTAGATGCTTATGACGAGACAACTTTGGAGAACAAACAAACAAAACGTAGCAGATAAAGTAAGATGTCAAACACAGCCAGTTTAAGTTTTATGCCTAACTAAACTAGGCTAAACATAACCATACCAATGTGCCCCATCATATAAATAGTCTAAAATGGTGGCAAATGGAACTACTTTAAATGGGAGCTTCTAATAAAACAAATCCAACACAAATCTCATTTTTAGGAGCAGTACGGGACTCCCTGAGTATTTGATAAAAGCTCTTAACAAAATTCTTTAATTTTAAAAACTCACATATGGGTCAGGGTATGAAAGAACAGCTGGTTGGACCGGTTTGATCCCAGGAATGCATGGGCCATCAGTGGTCAGAGAGTAGATACCTCCCATATGTCCTCCCAGACCACCTTACAGGCCCCCCTACACTTCCAGACTCCCCAAACCAATTCCTGCTGAAAAAGTTTGGGAAACAACTTCGGAAGACAGAAAACAGGTGAGAATTTCTATTTCAGTCACAAGGATGATTTTTTTTAACACATTAACTGCCATGTGAGTTGTCTTTAATGCACGCTAGTTTTGAGCCCGGGGCCTTATGAAGCACATGTAAATCACACATCTCTACCTTGGGAGCTGCATGAACTATTTTTCAAGTTGCATATAACTCTATAACTCACACATAGAAAACAATAAAAAATAACAAATTTTTTCATTAAATTAGAAAGGGTCATTTTGTTTTCAAAGTTTTTATTCTATTTTCATAATAAGACACTACTGGCCCCAAGGAAATTTTTTTTTTTTGGTGTGGCAGTTAATGTGTTAAAAATCATTCACCAGAAATATACCTTTCAGACAGATTTATTCCCTTCTTGACTTGGCTAATAGTATTATTAGTACAAACTGTTATTTCTATTTTATACTCAAAGATATAGATATAGAAATTAAGTCTTAATGTCTGATAAGAAATCAACAGCCAAGTTAGGACTACATCCAGGGTGTTCTTATTCCTAGGCTTGTCTTCTTAGAGGATATACTATCTCTCCAAAAAGTAAAAATGTAAACTAATTTGACTATGAGATGTGTTTAAAATTCCCAACACCACCATTAATTTCTCAGTTTTCATGGGATCATAAATCTAGGGCATACTTAATCAAACTATTCAAATGGCTTCACTATCATCCAAGGATTCTCTAGGAAGCGAAATAAATGGAACTGAAAAATTAGAGCATTCTACTTACCAAACTTGAAATATCATGTAGTACTTGTAGTTCAGAAAGAAAGAGCAAGTCAACCTTCAAAGAGCCAAAAGAAACGAGCATTCCTTTAAATGTGCATCAAAGATCTGTATTTGCCATTTACCAAGTAAAGGACAGGATATTACGAATGTCAATCACATAAGTGAATTTATATAATTTTCCTTCATTTGGTAGGTTCACTTCAATTGAAAATGCATATAACACATCGTTTCCTAGCAAAAAGGTGATGGACATTCCCTACCATAGTGACTACCACTAAATAGCTGCGTTTTTGATAAAAACCATGATAAAGGCCGGGTGCTGTGGCTCATGCCTGTGATCCTAGCACTCTGGGAGGCCAAGGTGGGAGGATAGCTTGAGCTCAGGAGTTCGAGACCAGCCTAAGCAAGAGAGAGACCCCATCTCTACTAAAAACAGAAAAAATTAGCCAGGCGTGGTGGTGCGTACCGGTAGTCCCAGCTACTTGGGAGGCTGAGGCAGGAGGATCGCTTGAACCCAGGAGTTTGAGGTTGCTGTGAGCTAGGATAACACCACGGCACTTGCCTGGGCAAAAGAGTGAGACTTTGTCTCAAAAACAAAAACAAAAACAAAAAACCACAATAAAGCATCCAAATTCTACAGTGGTTTTCCCTCAAGGCGTCAGGATATCCTAGCACAATGCAATGAGATCCTGCCAATGGCCCAGTTTGCTCACTTCCCTTGCACACTTTACATATAGGAGAATAAAGATAGTGGTCCTGGTCATCCATATGAGATAAAGACTGGTGAGGCTGCCACTAAGGTGGCATGCCATGTGGTTAAGAGGGTGCATGGGCAGGTGGTGAAGCTGAAAGACAAGAGTGAAAAGGACAGGAGGCACTGGACATGGTGGCTCACCCTGTAATCCCACACTTTGGGAAGCCAAGGTGGGAGGATCACTTGAGGTCAGGAGTTCAAGACCAGCCTGGCCAACATAACAAGACTCCATCTCTACAAAAAATTTTAAAAATCAGCCAGGCATGGTGGCATGCACCTGTAGTCCCAGCTACTCAGGAGGCTGAGGTAGGAGAATCGCTTAAGCCCAGGAGTTTGAGGCTGCGGTGAGCTATGATCACATCACTGCACTCCAGCTTGTGTGACACAGTGAGACCCCGTCTCTTTAAAAAAAAAAAAAAAAAGAAAAAGAAGGGGTGACTCCCTCCACTGTAGTATCTAGGGATGGATGAGGAAAAACGTGGCAACATGACAGCAGGGGCAGTGAACAATGGCTCCCACATTATCAGATCTACACAG
>NW_012141969.1:509799-512152 GCF_000956105.1 Propithecus coquereli
ACCATCCGTTATAGAAAATGAGGATTTAGTTCTCTCACATCACCAACCGCGTCCCCATCCACTGCCCCATATATGCTTTGTTTCCATCTCTCTACCCTCCCAATAGTGACATCAGAATTTTCACTGGATCAGGATCGTTTCATTGCTATGACTACATAAATAATATTCTCAGCCTAGCTTCATACTATATAATCCCTGCTTTTCCTTTCTTTGCTCTTCTGGTACACGATGGCAATGATAAGAAATCTGCTTTCATACTACTCTCATTCCTTTGAAATGACAATGTCTTTTCTCCCTGATAGCTTTTAAGATTTTCCATTTCCTTGATGATTCTTCAATTTTGCTATATCTAGGTGTTGATTTGGCTTTAGCCTACTGGATGATGTTCAATATGCTTTAAATCTGAGGAGTCATGTCTTTTGTTTGTTTTTACCATTTCCAAATGCTTTTTATTTTTAACTGATAAATAATAATTGTATATATTTGGGGGGGTACAATGTGATGTTTTGATATATATTTACAGTTTTGATATATGCTTACAACGTGGAATGATTGAATCACACTAATTAACAAATTTGTCACCTCACATACTTATCTTTTTGTGCTGAAAACATTTAAAATCCACTCATTTAGCAATTTTGAAATATGCATTATTTATTATAGTCACTATCCTACGCAATGTATCATTAAAGTATGATTCAGCAATCCCACTTCTGGGGATATATCCAAAGGAACTGAAATCAGTATGCTGCACTCCCGTGTTCACTGCAGCACCATTCGCAACAGCTAAGATACGACGCAATGTAGGCGTCCATCATCAGATGAATGGGTAAAGAAAATGTGGTATATATGCACAATGAAATGCTATTCAGCCTTAAAAAGGGGGGAAATCCTGTCATTTGTTAACATGGATAAACCTGGAGGACATTATACTAAGTGAAAATAAGCCAGACACAGAAGGACAAATACTGCATGACCTCACTTATAAGCTGAACTCAGAAGTAGAGAGTAGAATGATGGTTAACAGGCTAGGGGAGAGGGGTGGATGGGAAAAGGGGAGATGTTGATCCAAATACATTCTTAAGGTATTGTTTTATTATTATTTTCAGATTTAACTACATTGTGGTCAGAGAGGATAGTTTATGTGATACTGATTTTTTACTGTTTGTTGAGATTTGCCTTGTGGTCTAGTACATGGTTTTTTTTTTGTAAGCAGGCCATGTGTGCTTGCAAATAATCTATACTAAACCACAGGAAAGTCTGAAAAAAATTTCCAGAAAATCAGCATCGCATAGACCAGTCTTACAATGCAATGAAATTAGAAATTATTTTTAAAAACCCATACATTTGGAAAAAAAACACTTCTAAATAACTCATGGGTTAAAGAATCACAATATAAATTATGAAATATTTATACGTAAATATCAACAAAAGCACCATGTATCAAAAATGCCTTATAACTGCCTCATAGTTTCTATTCCTTCCTCTTTCACAATTTTTTCATCTATATTTTAAAACCTCTTTGAGATTGTTCTATTATCTGTAGTTCCAGGAGGATGAATTCTGTTTGTTGCACCTGCTGACTTCCTCATGGCATTTTTTTTTCCTTCAAGTGCTTTATAAATTCCACTCATCTTCCATTTTTTACCAAAGGAGCCCTGGGCTGCGGAGGTGTCCCTCTGGGATGGGTCATGTGAATTTGGAAAGAACCACTCTACACAACATAAGCCTGTAATTCTGATTTCTCTCAGGGGACTCTTTGAGTCCCACAGCCAAGGGTGGCAAGCCAGTTCCTGTGCTGTAACCCTGAGGCAGCTGGGGTTTTACTAGTCCTCCTCTCAAAAACAAGTTGACAGCATTTCATAGTCCCTGGCTTTGTGCAGGGAACACAATTTCAGTGTCAGCTCCTGCTCGCCACTGTGGTTTCTGAGTTTTCTATTCATATCTGGCACCTGTGTGTACCCCCTCCCCTTCAAGTTTAGTTATGCTAGTAAAAATGTTTTTGTGACATTTTATCCAGCACTTCTATATGCTTGCAGTGGAAGGAGGGCCTCTCACAACGCCTAAGTCACCCACATGGCCTGAAAGGCCAGTGAAGGAGTAAGTGAGCCAGCAAATAGCCTCCAGTCTCCTTATGCACACAAAAAAGAGCTAAAATTCTGAAGGGAAGGTGACAAGACAATGCCCAAGACAATGTCAGCAGGATATATCCTCAATTGTTTTCTCTTTTGGTGGCTCTTTTTTGAGCCTCCAGCTATTATTCTGAGTGGGGCAGTTTCTCTACCTCTTATCTTAGAAAGTACTCTCAATAAATTTGCAATCACCAGGTAAGTTGTTTTTTTTTTTTTTTTTT
>NW_012141969.1:512202-513144 GCF_000956105.1 Propithecus coquereli
GTGAGTACCACCTCCACCCTCAAGGGTAACCAAAATTCTGACTTCTATCCCTATAGATTTGTTTTGCTCATTATTTTTAATAGTAAGTTATGGTAATCCCCCCAAAATTATTTTATTCCCTATATTACTCTGTTAAAACGAGCAGTAGTGTTTTTGTTTTAATGGCAATTTCTTACAGTGATTTTTTTTTTCAGTAGTTACCTTACTCCTTCAAGGTTCATGTTTGTAATTAGCAAATTAATGCTAATGTGGTACAGGCAGAAATCAATGTGATTATATAAATCTTACTGATGAAATCCCAGCGTCAAAATTAAGTGATCAATTTGATGATCTGTGAAATGAAATCAATTTTTTCTCTTACTCAAGATGTATATTAACTCTTCTCAAAATTCTCTGAAAATGAGTTAATGAGTAAGCCAAGAGGGGGAAGAGAGTTCAGACTTGCAAAAGCATGCTGTCAGCAGCCTCCCTGAGTCAGCTACAAGTGCTTTCCTTTTGCGATCACACGGTTCACCTCCTCAGGCTCTGGAGGGAATACGCAAGCAAGTCACAAAAACTCTCCAGCCTCATTTCACCTAGGGAAATGGCACTCGGGTCAGGAAAGTTGACGATTAAAGGTAACATGTCCCTAGTGATTAAATTGGAGAAGTTAATGAGTCAGATGAACGCCAGACTGTGAAGGAAAAGATATAGACAACTAAGCTCAAAAAGTAAAAAGTTTGGCTGCTTAAAAACAAATGATTGTTTTCTCCCACTGTATATTAGTAATATAAGGATATGCAGGTTTGTCCTGGAATTTCTGTATCTATATGACTTGAAATTCTAATTAAAACAGCTGGCCAATCAAATGGAAGCTTCATTCAGTAGAATTCTAAGACATTTTGATTTTTATATTTTGTGGGGTTTACCCTCTGATCCTTACATGTCATTTATCATCTTCTG
>NW_012141969.1:516669-524516 GCF_000956105.1 Propithecus coquereli
AAAAATGCCCATTTCTGCTACCATGTGATATAATTCTCCATTGGGAATAGTGATAAAGCTAATGAAAACTCTATGTCATCACATACTCTACCTTTTCATATCGCTGGTATTTTACAACTCTTATTGTTTGTGAAATCTCAACACATGTAAGATTCTCCTACAAATGGCGCAGAATATCAGAGGGTGCAGGATCAGCCTCACTCCCCACGCTGTGCCTCAATGTTACAAGAGTTAGAAAATGACGCAGGCAATGGCAACCCCGTGGGACTGACCCGAGCTGGAACAGTGCTCCAGAGGCCTCCATGCCACAACGGCTTACAGGACAGTGAGGCTGTAGTGTCATCTAGCTTGCCCAAATCATACCTGATCTTCAACTTCTGGTACACCATGCACTTTATTTGGACGAAAAGTAAAAGTGGAAGAGGTTCTCTGTATATTTCATCTGTAATTCACATGCTGAGATACTGACCTCTGACTGCTAGGTGATCCAGATGGTTTTACTTTTAATTATGATAAAAAACATATGAAACCAGGTAAGTTTTTTAAAAGAAATTGTGTTTTCAAAAGATTTTCAAAAGAAATTGTACATCAAAAAAAGACAAGTGTGTTAAGAATGCAATTCAGAATGACAGCTAACAAGAGAAAATTAAAAATGTATCCCTTTATTTTATAATAAATACTCACATTCTCCAAAGGGTATGAAATGACACTGCCTGGGGGTAGAGCCAGTTTGTCTACTCCCTTCACCATCACCATAACCGTAGCCCGAGGACGATGGAACAGGTTACCCACGGCAAGTCCTGGCCAAGAAAGGTCCTAAACATTGAATAGCACAAAATGGTGCTTAATTATCAAGTCAGGAAACTATCTCCCCAATAACATCTAAGTAAGCAGAGTTAAGGGGTTCTGGGATGATGCTGGCAAGGAAAATCCACAGAGAATGTAAACATTTTATTTATGGTATTATAGTAGTGGCAATCTCCTAACCAAGAATGCTGATTTCTACCCTCTTCACTTTCTTTAAATTCTACAGATTTGAAACAAAGTCTAATGGTAAGTCATCTCAAACCTTTTGTGGGAAAATGCAGGCAAGCACACAAAACACAGGTAGTTTTCAAATTCTAGATTGCAAAAACTTTTCTCTTCATGTAGTCATCAACATTTTCTTCCCCCACATCATTTTTTGCCCTTACCTATAGACAGCATCACTTTTATCTTTCACGGTGACACAGCAAGACTGTCATTAACATTTCTCTTTAGATTAAGCTCTTTATAAATAAAATAATTCCTGCTGAAAGTAACTCATATTAGTTTACTAATAATTATTTCTCTAGGTTAACAGCCATTTGTAGTCAAATTTAAGGTTGTAAAGAACTAGGTACAAATTTCATCCTTAAATGTAAACAAATAATCACGTTCACTTTGGTTGCCCAAAGTCTGCAAAGAAGTTAGGGGCTCTACCCTTAGGCCTGGCAGCAAAGCAGTTCCAATGCAGAGGTTCTGGTTTTAAGGGCGCTCAGGATCGATGCTATCTAAAGACTACATCCAAAGGCACTAAACTTACAAAGTGGAAGGAGATAATGATAGCAAGACAGAGCAAGCTGCATTTCCTTTCTTCTCAGCCCTTAGCTTCAGATCTCTTGTACTGACGGGATCTAGGCCCCTTCCACTACAATAGATTATAACTTCATTCTAGGAAACCAAGGTCCTTGGCTGCTCCTAGGTCACTGACCACACTGTTTTTCTAATCTCAAGCAAAATGCATATACATTTTATCATTCATAGCAAATCTATCATCTGTACTAAAAAAAATATAATCCTATTAATAGTAGGAAAGATGCATTTTCTTATATACAAAAAATTTCATTACTATGAGTAATGATTTATAATAATTTGGTTTCAGAAGCCAAGCTTGAAGCACTTATCCAAAATCTCCCCAACTACAAAAGAGCTTTATAACTTTTGTAATCTGTACCAAATGTATCTTATGTTTGTTGCTTTCTCAGGCTATTAGCAGAAATCAACAAAAATGTTCTTAGAAGCAGCTCCAATCGTTTTTAAAAAAATACACATACTTCTTTCACAGAGAAGCCCATGGACAACGCAGCCACATCTGGGATTCGATCTCCTGGTATAGGCCAATTTCCATTTCGGAAAACAACGGACCCTGGTGATCTTAGTATAATAAATTCGTTCCCCAAAACACCTGAGAAGAAAACAGATTAGTAAATGAATTATCGGCATCATAATCTTTTACACCCACCTTGACGATTATTAAATATGTAAACTAAAATAAAATCTTAAGGGCTCACTCCCCCACTGGCTGACTGAATGGACCCCCTCTTGGCCAAAACTAAATTGCCTGCCTCAAGGAGGGAGGTCAGACATACCTCATCATGCCCCGCTCCCTTATTGGGGACATCCTTTGTAACCCATTAACAGCCCTAAGGGTATGCAAGACAGACCTGTAGGTCCCCAATGTACACAACAAATACATGTCTGGTGGGTTATCTCTGATTAACAGCTCCTTATGTTAAAACATTCCAAGCCTTTAGACAAAGCTTCGTGTCTTTAACCAATTACAAGTCAAAGAATCTTTAAACCTACCTGTAAGCCCCGTCCCCCCTTAAAGATGGCCCACCTTTTCAGGCCAAATCAATGTATGCCTCCCACGTACTGATTTATGACTTTCCCTGTAAGCCCTGTCTCCCTGAAATGTATAAAACCAAACTGTAACCGAACCACAGCGAGTCCACTTGCTCAAGGCTTCCTGGGTGTGGCTCCGGGTCATGGTCCTCAAATTTGGCTCAGAATAAATCTCTTTAAAATTATTTTACAGAGTTTGGCTCTTTTTTACTGTTGACAGATATAATACATGTTTCCCTAAACTCCACTGACTTAACATACTAAATTATGATTGGATAAAATACTGAATCCTAAACATGAACAAATACTTTTTCAAAGTATCACTCTAAGAACTTAAGTCCATACATTCCACTGGAACAAAAGTACAATTATAAGGATTCTTTTAATGATACAGATGCCTTTCTGCAGTGGCCCTTAACAGGGGCATGTGGCAATTTGTCAAGAATTAGAAATTAGTGACATTTCTCCAAAATTTAAAAAGCAAAAAACAAAACCCTGGTACAGGCTAAAAAGGAAAAAAAAATAAACTTGAAATCACTACATTATTGCTACCATCAACCCTCTCTACAAAAATGCAAATTCATAAAGTTCCTAGTATTTCACTATAAGACTTTAGCAGGTCGGTATATCTTAGCATACGTCACATCTTTCCTTATGTCCCATAGGCAAACCTAGTGAAATGAGGACTGTCAAATAGGGAATTACACGTTATCAGTGGAAATATAAAAACACTTTATACTTTACAAAGTCCAGGAAATAGTATTTGCAGTTGACATATCAAAAGGGTGAGAAAAGGTATTCTGTAAGGATAAAGTCAACTAGTCTAAGGGTTTGGGGCCTGGGATTAAAAGATGAAGGATGAGAATAATGGGACTATTTTATAAGCCCTCCAGGGCTAAGAATGAGATATTTGGCCTCTTCACCCATTATGTATTAACCCAACGATGTCTAGGTTACACAGGGACAAGTAATTAATGAAAACTTTTGGGTTCCATGAAAAGATTAGCTCCAAATCCAAAATAAATCCTGGCCACACCTAGTATGGGAAAATTAGACTTTAGTAAAGCATCAGTGTTATTCTCTTGACTTAAGGAAAGCACCACTTACAGGGTATGGGAATAAAATCGGAAGCAACAGTAAATGTTTTGGTGTTGCAGTATTGGCAGTAAATAAAAGGCCTCAGGATGGTGCTGATACAACAGGAAGAGTTATGAGTTTCAATTCAGCACAGCTGTCAGAGCAGGAATTTCCAAATTATACTAACTGAAGGCAGTCAAAAAAAATTAACAGAACGGAATGGTCTTTTGCAACTGATAAACATCTTGGTTTGCTGAAATGGTAGTCTTTGCAAACTCTAAGAAAAATGGGGCAGCAAGAGACCTATACTTTCCAAGTACCATACACATTTAAAGAACCATATTTTTGGCCAGGCATGGTGGCTCATGCCTGTAATCCTAGCACTTTGGGATGTTGAGGCAGGAGGATGGTGGGGCATGCCTGTAGTCAGGAGGCTGAGGCGGGAGGACAGCTTGAGCGCAGGAGTTTGAGGTTGCAGTGAGCTATGATGATGCCACTGAACTCCAGCCTGGGCCACAGAGTGAGACCTTGTCTTAAAAAAAAAAAAAAAAAAAAGAAAAAAAGAACCATATTTTGATCTGGAGATATCCTTGTTTTGAGACATGGCCCTACTCACTCAATCCCAGCAAAGCTATACCAAATAACTTTGCCTCAACTTCATAGTTAGATTCAACTTCCATGCCTACACAACAGTCCTTCAGGAGCCCAGAGCTTTAGAAAACCTTAGAGTCATGGACTCCTATACTAAAAAAGGTCATCTTGTCCAAACTTCTGCTTACTGCAGGTATCATGCCTCAGGGATACCTGGCAGAAAGTCACTCTCCTCTACTTGAATACTACCAGTGATGAGGGACACCACCTCATTTTACAAACACTATGTTTGCCAGCAATCAGCTTCATTGTCCCAACATTCTAGTCCTTTGAAAAATTTTTCTTGTACTGAGTTGAAATGGGCTTCCTCACTTTCAACTTCCTATGCTATCACTCCCCACTCAGTCTCACCAGATAACCTCATCTCCAGCTTCAGAGAGAAGGCAGAGGAATTCCTCGAGCTACTACCTGCTTCCTCTCCCCACCACAAATGTATCTGTACAAGCCCCTACCTGGATCTCCTCTCCCTCCAGACATGAGGGCAGGGATGTGTCCCTCCTCTAGCCTAAGACCATCCTGTGTTCAGCCTTCTTAGGACCTTCATTCATTCACCTTCATTCATTCATTGTTTATTAAGCTACTATTCCGGGACAGACAACATATGAGGAGTTAGGGCTGAGAACAGTGCCTGACACATTGGTGCTAAATAAATACTTGTTGAGTTAATGAATGAATGAAGTCACACCTTGAACTACCAATTTTCCCCTTTCAATTAATTGGCCCTTTCACTTCATCATAAAAATACAACTGTGGTATTCCTATTCTAAAATTAAAAGACTTCCTTTGGTCCTACTGGTCTCCACCAGCTACCAGCCTCTGCTTCCCTTCAGAGGAAGAATCTGGGAAGAGTAGTCAACCACCATTTGCTTCTCTACTTCTTCATATCATGTTTACTACCTAAGCCACAGCTTCTGACCCCATCATGCCACTGAAACAACTCACCAAATCCAAAAGACAATTTTCAGCCCTTAATTTATTTAACTTCTCAAATAGTAGTAGTAGTCTTCACAATCTAATCATGAGAAAACATCAGACAAACTCTGACCATTACTATTTTTAAAAAGATGAAATAAAAAAGTAGATATAGAGCCAGGTGCGGTGGTACGTGCCTACAATTCCAGCTACTTGGGAGGCTGAGGTGGGAGGATCGGCCTGAGGATGAGGCTTGAGGCCAGGAGTTTGAGACTAGCCTGGGCAACATAGCTAGATCCTGTCTCAAAAAGAAAATAGATACAAATGGAAGTTCTAGTACATTTTCCTGGCATCCAAATAGATCACCTTGCATACTCCACTTTGGAGATCTGAGGGCTCCATTCTTGACCCTCACTGCTTTTCTAGTCTACATCTCTCTCCCTGGCTGACTCTATCTACTTTAAGACTGCAAACACCAAAAACACACTGATGGCTCCCAGATTTTTATTTCCAGCCTAGATTTCCCTTGAGCCTTAGACCTACATACCCAACAGTCGGCTGAACATTTCCTTCTAAGTCTCACTTCAAACCCAACGAGTTCAAAACTGAATTCGCCATCTTTCCACATGCTTCTCCTGTATTCTTGATCTTGAAGGATGACACCACTTCCCACCTGGCAGCTGGAACCAGCCATCTTTAAATCCTTCCTCAGCACCACAGCCAATTACCCACTGAATCTGTTGATCTTTTTTTCTTATTATCTCACAAACCCTTTCCCTTCCATGTCCTGTACATACTCCTCAGCCCTCACCAGGTTCGCTAGAACTTGCTGCCTTATGACCCGTCATGCCACTCTCCAATCCAGCCTTCCCATCACTTTTTCAAAATATAGCTTTGTTTGCTCATCCTTCTGCTTAAATGCCTTCGCGCACTGCCCAAAGCCTTCCAGGCAAAATCCAAAACATAACACCCAAGGCACCTCACTACCCTTATTTCTGGGATCTCCTCAACTTGACCCCTATGCATTCCAGCCCCACCAAACTATTTGCCCTTTTGCTCTCACATCTCTGTGCTTTTACACATACTGTTCTGTCTCAAATGCCTTTTTTTCCCACCTCAACCTTTCACATATTTGCCCTGGGAGGCACCTCCCCTGGGGAAATTTCCCTCAGCCTCCCAGTCTGGGCTAGAGGGTAAGTGTCCTTCCCTCTGGGAACTCCACCACAGTGTGCTATGATCTTCTATGAAGGGAAGATGGAATCACTCAACTGAAAAAAAAGACAGTGGGTCCTGCTTTTGTCCTTGGGGGTATCAGTGACCAAATCAAGTACCTGTTCTACATGATATCCCTTCAAATTCCATGTGTTTGCCCTGGGCCTTTCCTCTTCAGGCTCAATATCTGAATTTCTTCATGTACTCCTCATGACCTGGTATTCATAACCGTAGTTCCCCTCCTTTCTCGCTAGTTCCCTTGTTCTCTCTCTTGTTTGGTAACACTGTTTTAAAGGATTACTATTTTTTCCTCAAATAGAGAAGTCAGAGCTCTTAAAGATGTCTTCCATTACATCACATTTAGTCATTGTGGAAAATAATAACTTAACCTCATCTGACAAGACCAAGCAACGCAGAAGCTGACAGGATCAGATTCTCGTTCTGTAGGAACTAGACTATTCTAGCAAGGAAAGCATGTTCAAACCATGTACAGAAGCAACTGTTTTATCTCAGACCAAAAACAAACAAAAAACCCTCAATGAATCAAAATATTATCAGTCATAACATTAAAACATGGACTTTTAATAGACAGATGTTCAGTTAAACCACAATATCAAAGGGAAGATTTTTTAAATTTCAAAAACTCAATTAAAATTAAAAATTTCCCCAAAGTATCTGGGTAGATCAGAATGACCTTTCCAGAGCCAGAAACAAACAAACAAAAAATAGAAAGAAACAAAGAACCCTAAAACTTTTGGGACACGAAAACAAATGTAACTATCATCAACACACAATACTGGGCACCTCCAGGGATGGAGGAGATCTGCCAATTTCAAGAACATCGCTGGTCTGTATTTGTACCTTATGCAGAAGGAAATCGCCATTTCAAAAGCAGAACCTCCCAGCACCTCACAGGGCAGAGGCTCAGGTTTCCCATCGGTTTTCAACTGACACAGTGGGGACCACAACACCCATTCCTCCAAATTGTTCACTACTGTCTGTGCCCCCAGTCGCAGTCCCCATCACTCCCACGTCCTCACATAGTAAAAGCGTTAACCGTGCTACAACACATAAAATGGAAAAGGCCCCCTAGCTCTCTGGGAGGCCGAGGTGGGCGGATTGTTTCAGCTCAGGAGTTCGAAACCAGCCTGAGCAAGAGCGAGACCCCGTCTCTACTAAAAATAGAAAGAAATTGGCTGGACAACTAAAAAATATACAGAAAAAACTAGTCGGGCATGGTGGCGCATGCTTGTAGTCCCAGCTACTAGGGAGGCTGAGGCAGGAGGATCGCTTGAGCCCAGGAGTTTGAGGTTGCTGTGAGCTAAGATGATGCCATGGCCCTCTAGCCC
>NW_012141969.1:541535-544777 GCF_000956105.1 Propithecus coquereli
TGCCGAAGCAAGCACCGAACTTTTTATTTTAGAATAGGTTTAGATTTATAGACATGTTGCAAAGATAGCACAGAGGATTCCCATATACTGTACACCCAAGTCTCCCCTATTGTTAAACATGTTCCATTAGTATGGTATATTTGTCACAACCAATGAACCGATATTAATACATTATTATTAACTAAGGTCCATACTTTTATTTAGATTCCATCAGCTTTTACCTAATCCATCTGGAGCTTGGACTCATTTCCTTCCGTCCTCTTCTCCTGAACTTGCCTTGGCCATGGATGCTCTCTGCCTGATGGGACCCTGCCTTCCTCCACACCTTCCTGTCCGTAGTTCTTCCTGACCCAGCCCTACCCCTGGCAATTATAGCACCAGCAGGTGAGTCTCAACCCTGGAAGCCCCAGTGACCTGCAGTGACACTCATACCTGAAGCTGTCATTGTGTTTCCTGCAACCATTGCATTCTTCCCTCTTGTATTCATGCTAAGTCTGGCTGTATCCTGCTTCTAGAACCCTGTAGCCTTCACCTCAAATGAACCTCACATGTAAGGACTGAGAGCTGGGACTCCTTTGAGTCCACCAAAGAGGTTGTACAACTGTTGTTGTGCCTGTTTGTATATATGTGGCCAGTGTGGACCTGAGACCTGCTTTCTTCATAATCTGATAGTGGGGAATAAGTAGGCCCCACTAAACCTTGGACTAATGGTGGCTACAAGAGAGCTTCATATGTGTGCCTGACCAAATTGGCCTAGGTCATTTCACAACATTATGGATGTATCATAATTTATTTTTCCAAACCCATCTCAACAGATATTTATTAATAAATTTCTTCCAATGTTTTACCTTTACATGAAATGCTGCAGTATCATCCATGTACAAAATATCTGCATACATCTTTTTAATAATTGCAAAATATTTTTGTATCTTAGATTTTGGCAGAATCTAGATTGGAACCCAGGTCTGGGTGATGCCAAAGCCCAAGTCTTTCTCAATAATTCTAGACAGAATTTTCTGGAAGGTTGAACCTGGGAATGAGAGTACCAGGAGCTAACTGTGGATATTCCTGTTTTCTCAGTTCCTATTTGGGGATTCTATCCCAGAATTCAATTGACTGTTCACCTCTCTGGGTCGGCTTAAAATGATTCCCCACTGTTGTTACAAGTGTGGTTTTCTGAATAAACACACAAGAAATCCTGTTGTTACAAATTACATTTCAAACCTAGGAAGGTACAAAGCTCAGGTTGTCAGTATATAGAGTTAAATATAACCTCATGCACTGAGCAATATATTTAACATCCTAATTAATAATTCAGAGCATCGAGTGCAGTGTGGAAAGATGTCATGTCTGCAGTGCCTGTTCGTGGGAAAATTTTGCTACCTTAACTGCATCACACTCGCCTTCTACCCACCAACCAAAAAGGAGCCAGAGACATTTGCCAATAAGTGGCAAGCATATATTAATGACAAAGGGCAGGAATAGAATTATTCTGATTTACCAATGATAATGCCACTGAATGGAGGACTCCTTTAAACCCAAGCTTCTGAGACAATGGAGATTTTGATGTGGATTTTTAGCCTTCGTTATAGTGTTTTACAATCTGTCTTCCTAAGAACTGGGTCAAATTTTGCAGTAGGTCTGTAATTTATTTTGGAGAGCTTGATACTTATATTCCTAGGCAAGCAGTATATATAATGCCATTTTAATATTGGAGTTTTTAACTCAGAGGTTTTTTTTAATTGAAGTAACAACTCACCCCCCCATCCCATGCATTCTATACATAGTTCAATGTAACTTAATTTTTTTCCTCAGTGAATCCATCTGTGATTTCCCTTCCTGCAGATTCAGTCTTTTTCAGTCTACACATCTCTTCGCTCCATCCTCCCCACCCCCTAGCCAGGGCGCTATCTTTTCTGATCCTCCGGAGTATTATCATTCTTTATCTTAGACAGCTGGATGCCTCCTTTAGTTGGAACCTTAATTTGTTTCTAAGCAAGAGAAGTTGCTGATTAAAAGTTGTCTGGGTGCTGGTTATGTTTATTCAGTACAGTTATGGTACCATTATGCGCCGCATAATGGTCAAGGACAGACCGCATACACAACGGTGGTCCCATAAGATCATAATATCATATTTTTACTGTGCCTTTCTTATGTTCAGATACATAAATACATACCATTGTGTTGCAATTGCCCACGGTATTCAGTACAGTAACGAGCTGTGTGGATTTGTAGACTAGGAGCAGTAGACTATACCATGTAGCCTAGGTGTGTACTAGGCTATACCATCTAGGTTTGTGTAAGTGTACTCCCGTGATGTTTACACAATGATGAAATCGCCCAACGATGCATTTCTCAGAACGTATCCCGTTGTTATGCAACGCATGACTGTATTTGTAATTGGACTGCAAACAATCTGAAAGTCTACCAATAGAAGATTTTTGGTTAAATAACTTGGAGTACATTGATACTTTGGAATACACTACTCTGCAACTGTAATAAGAACACAAAGCTCTATGGATTGATTGTAAAGATATACTGTTAGGTGAAAAAAAATCAAGGAGCAGAACATTGTGTATTGTGTGCCACCATTTTTGTAAAAAGGGGTGGAATATATATAGATATATGTATATTTGCTTGTATATACATAAACTGTCTCTGAAGGAAACACAAGAAACTGATAAAATTGTTATCTTGTGAATTTTGAACCATGCGAATATATAACCTGTTCAAAAAATAAAGGAACAAAATGAAAATTAGAGAGCAAACAAAAGGAAGGCAAACAACACAGGCTGTCTATTAATAGGAGGAGGTAGCAGATCACCTTGGAGTTGACCTTGGTCCACCCCTCTTACTTATATAAATCTCACAGGTGACAGATAGCCATTGGTGGGAAGGAAGGGTACAACAAGACCTTTCTTTGTGGCTGGATATGGCTTGCCTCTCCCAGCAGCCCTTGGTATGCAAAGACTATCCCTGGGCAAGTTTGTGCTGGGTCGAATAGATTCCTCAGGCCAGGCACGGGGGCTCACACCTGTAATCCTTGAACTCTGGGAGGCTGAGGCGGGAGGATTGCTCGAGGTCAGGAGTTCGAGACCAGGCTGAGCAAGAGCGAGACCCCGTCTCTACTAAAAATAGAAAGAAATTGGCTGGACAACTAAAAATATATAGAGAAAAGATCAGCCAGGCATGGTGGCACATACCTGTAGTCCCAGCTACTCGGGAGGCTGAGGCAGGAGGAT
>NW_012141969.1:544827-547738 GCF_000956105.1 Propithecus coquereli
ATCTGGGTTCAAATCCATCTTTGCTACTTACTACCTGTTTGGTGTTGGGTAATTTATTTAGGCTTGATCACTCTTCTAAATGAAGATGATACTCTCTTCTAAGGATTGCTGTAAAATGAAATGCATTATCACATGATATATAGTAAGAAGCCAAACATTAGCTGACTTCCACTTCTCTTGCTGAATGCTAGGGAACCTAGGTTCCACTTAGAAAGCTACCATTTACTGACATGTGACCCTAAGGACATGACTCATCCTAGTTTCCAAATCCTTAAAATTGGGAAGTGTGACAAACCATTGAGAGGTGCTTTGTATTCGCCTTAAGAAATAATTACATAAAAACAATGTCTCCATCTCAACTTTTGCATCGTGAAATACATACAAGGGAGAAGGGATTTCACCGATTATTGATGACAACAACTAGACATGAAGACACCATACAAATGCAAAAAATCGCGGCAGCCAGTGGCAGCTAAGAAGGTTGCCTTCTCTTCTTCCCAGAGGACTGCGGTTCAACACTTCATTGAGAAATGCACCCCGGTCCTCCGAAGGGCCTCTCGAGCCGGAAGAGGCCAGGCTGACAAGAGGTCGGCGGCGCGGCTTGCGAACCAGTCTTCCTCAAAGAGGCGGAGGGTGGAGGCCGGCCCAGGACTCCCCCCAACCCCACCACGCAGCCCAGCCCCGGGCCCGGCGGCCGGTCAGGCCGCGCAGCCACAGGCTGATCCGGAGAAGACGCCGAGAGGGAGGCGGCTGAGGCGAGGCCGCCACTGGCTGCCCGCACTGCGGCACCTGCCCCGCTGCCACCCTCCCGCGGCCGCCCCCGACCTCCAAGCCCAGTGGCATAGGGCCTCCAGAGCACGCCCAGCCCGCCCTCCGGCTCCTCACCCGCCACCAGCAAGGACAGGAGCACGACGAACAGAGCCATGGTGCCGCGGCGGCCACAGCAGCGCGGGGCGACACGGAGTGGGCCGGCGGGACACAAGCCACCACCTCAGCGCGAGGGGTTGACGCGCTCGGGCTCGTCCGGACTCCCGGAGCCCGCCCCTTCGTCGCCTCCACCAGGACAGCCGCCGCCTTCTCCACCAATCGTCAGCTACGCCGCGACTACGGGAGAGACGCAGGCCGGGAAACGTCAGTCTGATGGGCGGGGCCTAAAGTAATGGATGGAAGGCATTGCCAATGGTAGGCAGCAATTTAAAAGCCGGGCAGTCCCGCCCCTCCAGTCCGCGAAGACGGGTCACGAGACGGAGGGTAGGGCGGGTGGTCAGAGTGGGTGACAGAGCCAGTCGAGGGGTCCCGAGAACCCACGGGGTGGGGCTGCCTCTCGGGTGCAGACCCTTTGGTTAGTGTCGAGTGACGGTCTGCAATCGGGGTGTCTGTCTTTCCGGGTCGTGTGCCTCCGCCCTCCTACGGATGCCAGCTGTGAAAGGCGGGGCTGGTTCAGGTTTTGCTCTAACGAGAACACAGATGCTGAGCACCTGCTGGGAGGAAGCCAGGCGACTCCGGGAACCCCTGCCCTCCACTTAGGGTGCCAGATAAAACACAGGTCGCCCAGTTAAATTTGAATTTCAGGCCGGGCTCAGTGGCTCACGCCTGTAATCCTAACACTCTGGGAGGCCAAGGCAAGAGGATTGTTTGAGGCCAGGAGTTCGAGACCAGCCTGAGCAACATAGCAAGACCCCATCTCTACAAAAAAAATAAAAAATTAGCCGGACACAGTGGCTCCCGCCTGTAGTCCCAGCTACGGGAGGCTGAGGGCAGGAGGATCACTTGAGTCCAGGAGTTAGAGGCTGCAGTGAGCTATGGTCATGCCACTGCACTCCCGCCTGGGCAACAAAGCAAGACCCTATTTCTAAAAAAAAAAAAAAAAATGAATTTCATATAAACAATGAATATTTTCAGTATGTTGCAAACACTTTATGGGACATACTTATACTAAAAGAAGTATTCATTGATTATCTGGAATTCAAATATAACTGGGCATCCTTTACTTTGATTTGCTAAATCTGGCAACCATACCTCCAAAGACTTTCTGATATATGAAAAGTGATGGGACAAAAAATTAGTTAACTACTTCATACATTCACTCAATTTCCAATCTGGGCAAGGTGTTCTCTGAGGATGTCTAAGGGCTAAGCATACTAATTAGGCTAGGATCCTCCCTTTCCACAGTTCATAGTCTTTTGCCCATGGTGTGGGACAAGGGGTGACACAGTATAGCATCTGTGGTCAGAAAGTGATGCCCTAGCCCATGACCTTGAAAAATGGTTATGGTTTCCATTTAGGTCAAGGATAGGGGATGGAGAGATTTTTCTAGCAACGACTGTAAGGTATGGCAGGGAGAAACCTCTGTCAGGTAGAGCATTAACTGTTTAGTTTGACCACGAGATTATATGGGAGAGGGGGACACAGAGAGCTAAAACTCTCAGTTAGGAACATATTTATTGAGGATCTTGAATTGTACATAAAAGAACTACACTTTATTTGATAGGAAATGGGGAGTCATTGAAGGTGTTTGAGCATTATTAAATGCACAATGTAGGACAGACTTGTTGGGGGAAAAAATGCCTTACTGTTTCCTCAGTTCCCAGTCTCCATTTTCTTCTTGGAAAGGAGGGCAGAATAAAGGTCAGTAGGTTGAAAGCAGTGACCCCAGGAGTTCCCCAGGTAGCAGACCTACCCTAGGAAAAACTTGCCCAAGTGAAAACTAGAATTGTAAAAACACTTCCGGCCAGGTGCGGTGGCTCACGCCTGTAATCCTAACCCTCTGGGAGGCCGAAGTGGGAGGATTGCTCGAGGTCAGGAGTTCTAGACCAGCGTGAGCAAGAGCAAGACCCCATCTCTACAAAAAAAATAGAAATTAGCTGGACAACTAAAAATATATATAGAAAAAATTAGCCGGGCATGGTGG
>NW_012141969.1:559153-561421 GCF_000956105.1 Propithecus coquereli
AACAGAGTGAGACTCTGCCTCAAAAACAAATAAATAAATAAAACATGTCACATGCACAGATTAACACTTAGAAGGTGTGCTAGAAACTCAACATTCATTTCTACCCCCGGTTCCTCCCATATCTCAGGGGCTGGAAAGCTAAAAACTATGTTATCCAGACTCGGTTGCACTAGAATTTTCTGCATCCAATTTAGATTTCACTGATGAGATGCCCTTGTGTGATATTTTGGAATGCATAAGTACGACAGAGGCCATTCTCCCGCCTCCGTGGTGCTGGCGAACAGGATCAGACCCACACGTGCGTGTTTGAGGGGCTGACCTCCACATCCCAGTGTGTAGTCACAGTAGCGGGATATGCAATTGTGGTACCAAAGTGGCAGCTTCCTGATTTCTGGATTGCAGCTAAGGTAGTTTGATTTTGAAACCAATAGCCCAGGGACAGTCCCCTGACTTCTGCTCTCCTGGCCGTTCCAGTGATTTTGTAAGTACCTTAGATTCTCAGTATGGAATCTTTCTGCTTGAGATATTTTGCTTATCCTGATTAAACCCTGACTGAAGCAGAGGGCAATCTTATTTCCAAGTTTTAGTGAGCACTTCATCTCACTGAGCCACTGGATACTGACTCCAGTGACTTTGGGATAGTTCCTCCTAACCCCTCTGAAAAAACCTGAGCGAAAGCACTGTGTCCTATGACTCTATGGTGACAGAAATCAGAATATTCATTATCTCTGAAGTTGAGGGGGGCAGACTTGGAAGGGGCACAAGGGAACTTTCCAGGGTTATGGAAGTGTTCTGTATCTTGATCTGGGTGGTAGTTACATGGGGGGTATACATAGGCGAAGATGTAAATTCATGCATGTTACCATGTGCAAATTATAACTGAGAAATTTTTAGAGTATTCTCAGTTTGCATCTAATAGATGAGCACATTTTAACTCACATGAGTAGAAAACGTTATTTGTTAATTTGTTCACACACCTATTCATTCATTCCTTTATCCAATATTGTCTGTTGACAATGCGCTCTGTGAACCTTGGGCCCTGCTAGCTTAGAACTGAATCTTAGGGAAATAAGATGAGAATTTATGTCCCATTTGAAGGGTTAAAGAAGAAAAAGCTTACTTCCCCACGGTTCAGCACCAGGTTAGAAGGGACCAGGGTTCACAGAAGCACATTGTAAACATACAACATTGGATGAATGAATGAATGAATGAACAGATCAATAAATGATGATTTTTATTCATATGTGAACTATAAAATGGAGGGAATCTTTTGGTAGTGAAGGGATCACAGTAAGTTCAATTTCCAGATAATTTCAAAGGTAAGGACAGGGCAAGATCACATCTCCGCCACAATTTTTTGCAAGACTGTCTCTGGAGGGCGACAGCAGCTTATTGGGATGCTTGACCACCTGAGCAGGCCCTTGGTCCTCTATTTCCCCCACCTGCTCCCCTCCTGTCTTTTCTGCCTTCCCCATTCTGCTTTGAACCCATGGACTGCCTGTCACTCTTTCTCTTGGCCACACCCTGACTCCCTGTCCTTCCAGGTCTTCTTCCGGGGCTGCCCACCTTCCCTTCCTATAAGGGGCTGCCATTGCTGCTGGGGAAATTCCCCTAGCCCTGGGGAATAGCTCTCAGCTGGGCCCACAAACCTGCCTGACCATCCTTTCTCCCGCCCTACTCACTGCTTCCTCCCTTCCTCCCCCATCTCGGTGGCTATTTAAAGCTTCCAGCAACATCTTCAAGCCCCTCCTCCCCCTCCCCCATCTTAGGAGACCACACTCCAGCTCCAGCCAGCTGTTGGGCATCCGTCCTCCTGACCATAGGGGAAAGAGTCTAGACTCCGGAGTGTGAATTGGTCATTACCGATCCATTACCAGCCTCAGGAAACCAACCGTGCTCCCTCTTCTCTCATCACCTCTGGCAGCTACTTCCCCTTCTTTCTGAATGTGATGACTTATTAATGACAACTCTCCAGTCTCCCTCACCCCTGGGAGGGCCGCACCAGGAATCCTGCACCTGGCAGCCTGCGGAGGTGTCTTGCACTGACTGGCTCACACCCGTTTCCTCCGCACAGATCTTGAGTTCAGGCGTGCTCTAGGTGTGGTGTGCCCGAGATGGGGAGAGAAGGGTGGACTCCGACTTTGCCCTTGAGGAGCTCACAGCCTTGTGTTCCTAACTCACCCAGTGTTCAGACTTCTGCCCTGGTGTTCGCTTTCTCCTTCGTCCACCAGCAGACTGTCTCTTGGTGTCCAGTTCAGCTTTCCAGTT
>NW_012141969.1:562938-565113 GCF_000956105.1 Propithecus coquereli
ATAAATGCTATATTATCTATAATTACATTATAGATAGTATGAATAAGAAACCAATATGATTTCATTTATTAAAAAGTTCAACTTGAGAGGCTGAGGCAGGAGGATAGCTTGAGCCCAAAAGTTTGAGGCTGCAGTGAGCTATGATCACGCCACTATACTCCAGCCTGGGCGACAGAGTGAGACCCTGTCACTAAAAAAAAAAAGTTCATGTTCATTTTCTGATTATCCATATTCTGAACATAGATAGTGTATGTTCATTTTTGTGTTATATTTTACAATAGAAAGATTTTAAAAATCTAGTTTGCTTTTTTGAGACTCGAGGTGCCACCTCCCTTTGACTTGATAGAAATTATCTGTATGTGGTTTCAATTTATGTTTGGAGACTCTTATGTTTACAAAACACATCTTCAGTGAGTATGGAAGTTTCCAAAGAAAGGCCAGTGTTGTGGTTGGCATGCTAATGGCTGTCTTCCAGGAGATCTTAGAGGTGGTGTCTACCATGAGAATTCACCATGGGGCAGAAGCCAGTTCTTGGCCTTCCAGCCTGAGAACCCCAGTTCTGTCAGTGTCTCAGAGTGAATCCAACTGGATGACATTGACCCAAAATAATAAAGTCATGAGATCTTAATGTTGCAAATGGCAATTTGTTCATTTACAGTGAGATATATAAGTATGTGGTAGTCTGCATATTCATGTCAACCTGGTTAGTGTATTCTTTCCAAAAAAACGCAAGTGACACAGGACTCCCAGTTGCTCAAAATAGACTTGGTGAGTATATACTGCAAATATTTAATGTATTAGGCTCTGTTTTACCCATCTCCACAGCTGGAATGTACCCACTGGGCAGACTGGATATTTATGTCAGATTGACAGGGCACTGTAATAAGCCATCTTTTGGGGGTGACTGCATGGACCACACCTTGCCATTCATGAAAGCTTCCCACCCGCTTCCATGATCTCTGTAGTCCAGTCTGTATTTTAGGAGACCACCTCCCTGGCACACCAAACCAGGGGTGGTCACGTGACCCAGACTGGGCCAATAGGCTTATGGGCTTCTCTATCCTAGAATTCTGGGGTTGGGACCAAAAGATGCTAGTGATTCTTTTATAACACTTGAACAGGGAGACCTGTGAGTTACCATCTTTTGCCACATACTCAGAGGTGGAGAAGCTGGGCTGCAGAAAGAAAGGAGTCTCTGAAGCAAACATCCAGAAACGAGTAGACAGGGAAGACCAGATGTGTCTGCAGTTCCTGCCAGCTTTGAAATTCTTGATTCTCACCCCTGGGGAGACTCGACTGCATTCCCTGACTTTGAAATATGTATGATACCCCAGAATACTTATCATTCAACCTCCTCTTTTTTAAAAAAAAATTGTTTCTAACTGTGGTAAAATACATATACCATAAAATTGACCATGTTAATCACTTTAAGTGGCATTAAGTACATTCACGTTGTTGTGCAGCCATCACCACCATCCATCTCCAGAGCTCCTTCATCTTGCAAAACTGAAACTCTGTCCCCATGAAACGATAATTCCCTGTTTTCCTGTTCTCCCAACCCCTGGCAGCCACCATTCTGCTTTCTGACTCTATGAATTTGACTACTCTAGATACGTATGAATGAAATCGTACAGTCTTTGTCTCTTTGTGACGGGCTTATTTCACTTAGTGTAATGTCTTCAAGTCTCAGCCATGTCGTAGCATGTGTCAGAATTGCCTTCCTTTTTCAGGCTGAATAGTATTCCATCACGTGGACCTACCACATTTTCTTTATCCACTCATCAGTTGATGGGCACACGAGTTGCTTCCCCCTTTCGGCGACTGTGAATAATGCTGCTGTGAACACAGGTGTGCTGTATCTGAGTCCCTGCTGCTCGTCCACTTTCATTTTATTTTATTTTTTTTCTCTCAGGCTCCTTCTTTCATGCTTCCACTGACAAACTTCTGCCTTCTGACTGGTACATCCTTTTCTTAAGGTCAGTCAATACTTTTGACCAAACAACAGCAAAATCATAATGGCTCGAAAGCCATTCAATATCTTTGAGGCGACCGTGTGGCCATTGTGTTATCTAAAACATGTCACGGGCTGGGCGTGGTGGCTCACGCTTGTAATCCTAGCACTCTGGGAAGCTGAGGCGGGAGGATCACTTGAGCTCAGGAGTTCGAGACCAGCCT
>NW_012141969.1:565163-568414 GCF_000956105.1 Propithecus coquereli
GGAGGCTGAGGCAGGAGGATCCCTTGAGCCCAGGAGTTTGAGGTTGCTGTGAGCTAGGCTGATGCCATGACACTCTAGCCCAGCAACAGAATGAGACTCTGTCTCCAAAAAAAAGAAAAACACTTCCCAAATACTCAGTTTGAACTTTTCTGGAACCCACTATGCTTACCAAAGCCATTCTCAAGTTATGGAATGGAATCTGGGTTTCATCACTCAACTTTGGGAAACAGGAAACTTTTAACTCTCGAATTTGCATTTTTCCAGAGGAGAATTTGCACAAATGTGACCTTAAAGAAATCTGAAAGGAAGAAGAGATATTTTTCCATTAGGAATGTGAAATTATTAGAACCAAAATATCTAAAGCAGCTAATTTCCAAAACATCAACTCTGACATGACTGACTTGAAAAAATTTAATCGTTTTTCTAAAAATTCATTTTTAAGCACAATGAATTCACTTCTCTTCACATCAACTAAAATTTCATTCTTTGTCCATCTTGCTGCATGTCCTAGAACAGGTTTTGAACCACAGGCTCTGTGGGAGCTTATCTAAATTAACCTTATTTAGGGATATAATCCGCTAAAAGTGGAGCAGAGTAGAGCTCCTGCAGTTTCACCAAGCCTAAAGAAACAGGGAAATCAGTGAATTTTTCTGTTCTTAAAAGAGTTCTAGGACATTCTTATTTCTTTGAATTTGAGGAAGACCAAAAATATTATAAAGAGATTAGAATATAAAATAAATCCCTCCCCCCACCAAGAAAACCTCACAGTCTTACAATCTCTCGTACTCTGTTTATGTCTTGGGAACTAACATCCCTTTTCAGGCTAATGGTGAATAGCTTACCCTTTACATCTAAGACCCCTTTTCACCTGAACTCTCAAAGGGCAATGCTGCTCCCTATAGCGTTGGAATTTAGCAAGATAAACACTGTAGGAAGCCTTCTTGTTGCATAGATTGAAAGATTGAAACCTAGGGAAGGGCACATACTCAAGGTCACATTCTGAATCGTCAGCAGTTCTGCTTTATGAATGCAGCCCTTCTGATTCAATCTTTAGTGCTCAGTAAACAACCCGTGATGTGTGGTTAACTTTTCCATTGAAGCATTTAGAGGTGAATGTGTGCGTGTGGCAGGATAATACAGTATTTGAAGTTATGGCCCCATTCGTTAGCCTAAAAGAAGCCTCCCCTTCCCCCCAGGCCAAATAGGCAAGACTCCAGCCATCCATTGCTCTCTGGGAAGGATTCACAGAGGAGAACCAGAAAACAAAGATGTCAAATTCTTGGCTCTTGAATTTCAAAGCTAGAGGTCCAGTTGCAAGATGTGAAAGAATACATAGTGCTCACTTCGGCAGCACATATACTAAAATTGGAATGATGCAGAGATTAGAATGGTCCCTGCACAAGGATGATATGCAAATATCATCATGAAGCAGTCCGTATTTTTAAACCAAAGAAGAGTCAGAGGAGACGGACAAAGATATGGGATTTGGTCTCTTTGACTAATCATCTAAAGAACCAACTCAGCCAGCTTTATTTGCAAAACAAGGAAATAGAGCCTTACTTCTCTTAAAAAAAACATAATTCCATTTGCTTCCCTAACCCTGCCTACCCACTCCCCAATTAATTCCAGCAGTGAGTTCTGAGTGATCCCAGAGTGAGCTTGTTGACATAGCCTGGTCTCTGCAAATCAGCCATCTGGGAGCCCTGTGGGGGCCAAGATCATGCTATGGCCCTCAGACCATGCAGCCTCTATTAAATTAAAATGAAGAATTTCTGTTCTTCGAAAGACACCACATATAGTATGGAAAGGTGGGGGAGGGGGAGAGTAGCTTTACAATGCAGAAACCTGACAAACACTATCTCAGAGAGGTGAGCAAGGTCAACATCAACAGTGATCAGTCACTTTGACAGTGCATACCCTGATGAAATGTGATGAGAATGGCATTTCACCTCTGTGATCTTCCTCGCCAAAACCCATAACCCCAGTCTAATTATGAGAAAAACATCAGACACATGCCAGTAGAGAGGCATTCTATAAAATATCTGACCACTACTCCTCAAAGGTCATCAAAAACAAGGGAAGTCTGAGAAACTGTTACAGCCAAGAGGAGCCTAAGGAGACATGATCACTAAATGCAATGAGGTGTCCCAGGTGGGATCCTGCAGCAGAAAAAAAGGCAATCTGAATAAAGTATGGACTCTAGCTAATAATAATGTATCAATATTGGTGTATTAATTGTGATGAATGGGCCATACTAATGTTAATAATAGGGAAAATTGGGTGCAGGGTATATAAGAACTCTCTGTACTATCTTCTCAATTTTTCTATAAATCTAAAACTGTTCTTTAAAAAAAAAAGATACCATAAAGTAAGTAAAAATACAAGCTACAAAATGGGAAAAGATAAAGTGTATCCAGAATATATAAATCACCCCTACGAATCAATAAGAAAAGACCACCTGATAGAAAAATGTGCTACAGACTTGTGCAGGAACTTTACAAAACAGGAAATCCAAAGTCCAGTAAATCTATAAAAAGATGCTCAGCTTCATTAGTAGCTAGGGAAATGCAAATCTGAAACCATGGGATATCACAGCACACCACTAGATTGGCAAAAGTTAAGAAGCCTGACCATGTCTAGCACAGGCAAGGATTGTGAATCAACTGAAACTCTCATACCATGCTGGTAGGAGTAGAAATTGGTGCAATGATATTGGAGAATATTGCCTAATCTATTAAAGTTGAAGATATACATACCCTATAAGCCAGCAGTTCCACTCCTTGGAATAAATGCTATAGGAATGTGCACTTACATGTGCCAAAATACGTGTACTAGAATGTTCCTAGGCCAGGTGCAGTGACTCATGCCTGTAATCCTAGCACTTGGGAAGGTCGAGGCAGGAGGATTGATGGAGGACAGGAGTGCAAAACCAGCCTGGGCAGCATAAAAAAATGAAGTAAGAAAAAATTAGCTGGGTGTGGTGGCATGCACCTGTAGTCCTAGCTACTCTGGAAGCTGAGGTGGGAGGATGGCTTAAGAGCCCAGCAGAAGTTCAAGGTTACAGTGAGCTATGATTGTGCCTCTGCACTGCAGCCTGGGTGTCAGAGCAAGACCCTGTCTCTTAAAAAAAAAAAGTATGTTCCTAACAGCACTGTTTGTAATAGCCAAAAACTGGAAACAATTTAAATGTCCATTAACAATAGAATGGATAATAAATTGTGGTATATGTCACATAATGGGATACTATACCA
>NW_012141969.1:579549-592334 GCF_000956105.1 Propithecus coquereli
CTTGAGCCCAGGAGTTTGAGGTTGCTGTGAGCTAGGCTGACACCAGGGCACTCTAGCCCAGGCAACAGAGTGAGACTCTATCTCAGAAAAAAAAAAAAAAAAGAGATTCCTCAGATTAGAGGGATCCAGGCGTGGCCCTTCACTTTTGAGGAATCTCTCTTCTCTGGTGGGTTGAGAGGGTCCTGGTGGGGGTCGGCTGCCAGAGAGGGGATATGGGAACCCTTGGGGAGCTCACCAAGAAGAAGCTGCACTGAGCTCAACACCTGGGTATATACTGTTGCTGGGAAAAGCAGATTCTTATCTGGGGTGGGGCTGTGCTGCGGCTACAAGACCTCAGGCTGTTTGTGGAAACAAGAGCTGAGAGTTTGGGGAAAAGCACGGAGCCAAACACTTGGGATCCCCAGAGGGAGGGGTCAGCCTCCCTTGGAGAGCCTTTGGGACCTGGCCAGGCGCTGGACTAGCAGTGAATTAGGATGGTTGGACAGAAAAAGATCACTGGTTTTCATCAGTAAAACTCAGGGGCAGGAATGACAGCACAAAACTAGGGTGCATGTTGGGGGACTACTCAGATTTTCCAGTTTTTTCTCCTCTGGGTGTTTGGAAGCAGGAGTGGGATGGAATCAGACCAGCATCTTCGATGATTCACCAGGAAAGCGCTCAAAGAGAAAAACTGAGCTTTTTATTAATCTGGGCATGTGGACACCCAAGCAGTTAATTTGAATATATAAAAGTGACTGAATGATATTAAGGTATTATTTTGGGGGTGACATTGATATTGGGATTATGTTTACATAGATTCGTTCTCTTTAAAAGATACATGCTGAAGTCGTTGTGGATAAAAGCATATGATGTCTGGGATTTGCTTCAAAACGTCCAGTAGGGAGGAGGGGTGTGTGTGTGGGTGAGGGGGAAGTAGGTGAGGTATACATGAAACCAAATTGACCATAAATTGATACTAGTTATGCAGGGTCATGGGTACATGGGGGTTCATTACGTTATTCTCTCTCCTTTTGTGTAAATTTGAAAATGTCAAATGTTAAAAAAAAATGTTGAAAAAACAACAGCCATATGAACTTACTTAACCCAAACTGGTAAAACCTGTCCTACCAAGTATATGCTTCTATACTATGTGTTCCTGAGCTGTTTGATCTCTTTTATCTCTCCAACTCTAGGTCAACTGCCTGAAGTGAAAAACTTGTTTTAAACATCTTTCTATCTCAGTGCTTGAGTTTGTTGCTGAGCACATGGAGGCAGCAGAGGACAGTGGTTAAGAAAAGATTTCTGGGCTGGTGCGGTGGCTCACGCCTATAATCCTAGCACTCTGGGAGGCCGAGGCGGGAGGATCGTTCGAGGTCAGGAGTTCGAGACCAGCCTGAGCAAGAGCAAGATCCTGTCTCTACTAAAAAAAATAGGAAGAAATTAGCTGGACAACTAAAAATATATAGAAAAAATTAGCCGGGCATGGTGGCACATGCCTGTAGTCCCAGCTACTCGGGAGGCTGAGGCAGGAGGATCCCTTGAGCCCAGGAGCTTGAGGTTGCAGCGAGTTATGATCACACCATGGCACTCTAGCCCAGGCAACAGAATGAGACTCCGTCTGAAAAAAAAAAAAAAAAAAGAAAAGATTTCTGGACACTCACCACCAGCTCAAATCTGGGCACCATTACCAAGTAACCGGATAAGTTCCTTAGCTTCTCTATGCCTCAGTTTCCTCATCTGTGCAACAGGAATAAAGAAAAGTATATACTCCAAAGGCTGTTATAAAGATTAGATGAGTTGATATGTAAAGCTTGTAGCGTAGCGCCTGATATAGAAAAGAGCTCAAAATATTTGTTATTATTAATATTAGAAACTCGAAAAGTATTTATTCAGTGAATGCCTGGATGAATAAAGCTGTGTGACAGTCTTATTAGGAAATCTATAATTTTTGTATTGTCTTCTTTTAAAAATTTATTCAATATTTTTTAACATCTTTAGTTTTCAAAGAAAATGATGAAATTAGTTAAAATTAAAAATTTCCATTTTTTTATGATTTAAACTTATATTTCATTTGGGGTCTCATTTTCCATACTAGTGGGCATCCAGAAGAATTCATTCTGGAAGCTTATTATTTAGCATTTACTTTTTGGCGTTCTATAGTCTCAAATTGCAAGGATTTCCAAATGAGAAATGTGAAGTTTATACTTTTGACTATTTTTGAGGTGATTACATACTTGTTAAACATAAAATAGGGGTATATTTTTCTCCTATGCTTTGTTAATAAAAAAAATTAATGAAGTTAAGATTCAACTTTAAAGCTTCCAGGCACAGTCCTGCCCATTCTTAAGTTTTTCAGTAAGCGGTAAACACTGAAAAAAGTGTTGAACTAATGAAAATCCTTTCACAGACATAATCTACCTTCCTTTCTTACTTTCTTTCTTCATGGTCTCTCTCTGTCGCTCAGGCTGGAGTGTCATGGCATCGTCATAGCACACAGCAACCTCAAACTCCAGGGCTCAAGTGATCCTCCTGCCTCAGCCTCCCAAGAAGGTGGGACTACAGGAGCGTGCTACCACACCTGGCTAATTTTTCTATTTTTTGGTAGAGACAGGATCTCGTTCTTGCTCAGGCTGGTCTCGAACTCCTGACCTCAAGCGATCCTCCCACCTCAGTCTCCCAAAGTGCTAGGATTACAGGCTTGAGCCACCACACCCAGCCCTACAAACATAAGCTTTCTTAGGCTTGGCCTAAACGTTGCAGCTAAAGAAATGTACAACCTCATAGAGGCCACGCTTTGGGTGGAGTCACTCGCGTGGGTTGGGTGCTCAGCTTTGGAGGCCCTGAACTTGATGTTATCAGTTTACCCAGAGTGGATGCAGCTCTTGGGGACTGAATCATATTAGATCAATTTGAAAGAGAGTGATGCATATAATGACACCAACATGGCTCTCAGCATGGAAGATATGCTCGTGCTTGGTGCCCATTAGACTGGTTTAAAAAAACCCATATTACCTTTCCTAGACCTCCTCCCCACTCCCCTGCCACTATCCCCCCACCCCCAGGCTTAGGACATTATTCCTTCTGAATGACCACAACAGGCTACCTACTCTGACCATTTTGCTAGTAAATCAGCCTTCAAAACAAGGCGGTAGGTTTTGGTGATCTATTGCTGCCTAACAAATCACCTCAAAACTTGGTGATTTAGGCTGGGCGCGGTGGCTCACGCCTGTAATCCTAGCACTCTCAGAGGCCGAGGCGGGCGGATCGTTTGAGCTCAGGAGTTCGAGACCAGCCTGAGCAAGAGCGAGACCTCGTCTCTACTAAAAAAAATACAAAGAAATTAGCTGGACAACTAAGAATACATAGAAAAAATTAGCCGGGCATGGTGGCACATGCCTGTAGTCCCAGCTACTTGGGAGGCTGAGGCAGGAGGATGGCTTGAGCCCAGGAGTCTGAGGTTGCTGTGAGCTAGGCTGATGCCACGGCACTCCAGCCCAGGCAACAGAGTGAGACTCTGTCTCAAAAAAAAAAAAAAAAAAAGAAAGAAAGAAAGAAAAAAAACCTTGGTGATTTATTATTATGTTATTAATTATCATCATTTTACTATTATTCCTCATGGTTCTAAGGGTTGACAGGGCTCAGCGAGAGAGGGTAAGAGGGTTAGAGAATACAAGCATGACTACAGAGGGGCAAAATTTCAGAATGAGAGCTATATGATATTATAAAGACATCTTGCAGAGCTGGCTACAGAAGTGACATGAAAACTCCAGAGATGCTGGAAAGTAGAGATTACAAGGAAAAACCAAGGAATCTGAGACGGGGACATAAAAATATGCCCATTCTCTTTATGTTCTATAGACACGTTAGGCTGGCGTGCTGGTTTTAAAACATGTTTTCAAATCCTTTGACGCATCAAGAAATGGGAATCTACTTCCTCTCCCCTTGAACATGGGCTGATCTTAGAGATTCACCTCTAATGAATAGAATATGTGGAAATGACGCCACATGACTTTCGAGGCTCGATCACAAAAGACAATACAGGCAATACGACGTCGCCTGACAGGTGCTATCCCTTTTGGAACACACATCTTTAGAGCTCTGAGCCCCCAAGTAAGAAGTCTAGTTACCCTGAAGCCACCATGTGGAGAGACCACATAGTGATAGGGGGAGGCTGGAGGGGGCACAGCTGGACCAGCCCCCAGCTGTGCCGAGTCTTCCCAGCCCAAGCAGCAGACATAAAAGGGAACAAGCCTTCAAGATGACTCCGGCCCCAGCATTTAATTGAAATACATAAAATGTTGTACCCAACAGAGAATACATATTCTATTCAAACGATTGTGGAAAATTTATAAAAATTAACCAAGACTTAGCCTTCAAAGAAAATCTGAATATATTCCAAAAAAAGTATCATACATGTTTAAGCCATACTGTTTGACCATAATACAATAGAATTAGAAAATAACAAGTATGAATAGCCCAAATCACGCTATCCTTTTGGAGATTTGAAAGTATCCTTTCTCTCACATAAATCAATGAGAATAAGCAAATATTTTATCTAGGAAGGGGAAGATGAAAGATTAACGATAACCAAAGGGAATCCTTAAAATAGGGAGAGGAATACTAAACGGATTGTATGAAAACTTAAAAAAAGGAAAACCAGCAAAGAGAATATATTATTATTATTATTACTATTTGTAGATAAGGTGTTGCTCTATCCCCCAGACTGGAGTGCAGTGATGCGATCACAGCTCACTGCAACCCCCAACTCCTGGATCCTCCTGCCTCAGCCTCCCCAGTAGCTGGGACTACAGGGTACACATCACCACGCTCAGCTAATTTTTGTATTTTTTGTAGAGATAGGATCTTGCTATGTTGCCCAGGCTGGTCTCAAACTCCTGGCCTCAAGTGATCCTCCCGCCTCAACCTCCCAAAGTGCTAGGATTATAGGCGTGAGCCACCGCGCCCATCCCTACTTCTCTTTCTTCGTCATTGGTCAAAACTGCATCACACTGTCTTTCCTGAACCAATCACTGGTGCTGGTAGTGGAATCGTGGCAACTGGTTTTGATTCCTCAAGATTCACCTCCAGCTCCACACCCCTGCTTGGGGAGGGTCCCAGGTTTCCTGAATCACAATCCCCCCCCAATAACTGAACAAAATCTGAGTTTTGTAAGCAAGGGAGAATGCGGTAGGATACTGGTAATAACTGGCGACTCGAGAAGCATCAAATTTTAATACATTCCTTTTCCTTTTAAAATACTTTGCCTGTCTGAATGAACAAAACTTTCTCAAATATTACATAACATCAACCTGAAAAATGGACATTTAAAATCCAGTGAACTTAAAGTTCTCCTGAATATTCTGGTACCATACATAAACAGTACAATTTCAACCTAAAATAGTAAGTCTACGTCAGTTACATATTTGAAGTTTAGAGTCACGCGTGGCTGTTACTTGAACATTACAAGTATATAAAATGCGCTATTTCCTCAGATTCTTTCTTTTTTATTTTTTGAGACAGAGTCATACTCTGTTGCCTGGGCTACAGTCCCGTGGCGTCATCATAGCTCACAGCAACCTCCAACTCCTGGGCTCAGGCCATACTCTGGTCTTTTTTTGAGACAAAGTCTCATTCTGTCATCCACGCTGGAGTGCAGTGGTGTCATCATAGCTCACTGCAACCTCCAACTCCTAGGCTCAAGTGATCCCCCTGCCTCAGCCTCCTCAGTAGCTGGGACTACAGGCACGTGTCACCACGCCCGGATAATTTTTTTATTTTTATTTTTGTAGAGACGGGTTCTTGCTCTTGCTCAGGCTGGTCTCGAACTCCTGAGCTCAAGTGATCCTTCCTCCTCGGCCTCGCAGAGTGCTAGGATTGCAGGCGTGAGCCACCACGCCCAGCCTATGTCTTTCATTAATTTTGGAAAATTCTCAGCTGTTACCCCTCAAATATTGCCTTTCTTCCCTTTCTTTTCCTTCTGAGACTCCAATCAAACTTCATTAGACTGTCTATTTCATCCTCTATATTTATTAAGCCCTCCTTTATGTTTTCATCTCTTTCTTTGCTGCATTTGGGGGGGATTTCATATTAAAATATTCAACTGCTTTCTCCTCTCCACTTAGATGTCTAAAAGCACCTCATATATAGCACATCCAAGACTGAAGTCTTTCCTTACCCAAACTTCTCATTGTAATAAATTACCCAAATTACCCAAACCTGGTATTATCCTCACCTTTGCTTTTTCCCTCACACCCTACAGTCAATCTGCCAGCAAATTCTGTCAGCTCTGCCCTTAACATGTATTTTATATAGAGAGGAGAAAATGCACCCATCCATTCTAGAAGGAAGGACATTGGCCAACATGCGAGATTGGGGCCTAATTCCTTAGCAGAGCAGGAGGTAAGAGAAGCCCGTGTTTTGACTCTGTGTCCTGAACATTCTTCATGGAGGGTAGATCTCCTCAGTAGACCAAACTATAGACCAGAAAACTATTCAGGAAGCAGCGAATTAGAGCAAACAAATATTACCATGAAGCTACAGGCGCCTCGTAGACTGGGTTTCTTCTCTCCAGGCCCCTGTCTAAAGAGTTCAGGCCAGTCATCCAAAACTGGTCACCCTCAGGCTCCCACCCCACTACCTAATCCCTTAAACCCCAGAAATTCTGCTTGAATCTGGCCTCTTGCTTCAGTCTTCACTTCTGTGCCTTGATTGAAGCCTCATCCTCCCCTCCCAGGACTTGCACTTGCCTGCTACTTGGTCTGCTTCGGATCTTTCTCCTGCCACTTCATCTTCCAACCTCCCACCACAGTCGTTCTCCTAGAACAACTTGTCGCCCTGCTTCTCTGTTGAAAAGCCTCCTTTGGTTCCCCAGACTTCGGCATCACATCAAAATGCTCTGGCACGACATTCACACTGTCCACACCCTATGGTCCAGCCACTCCGAACCTCTCTCGACTCCTTCTGCAACATTTCGTGTCCTCATAGGGGTGGTTTCTTCTCTCTGAAAAGCTCTTCTGTCCCCTTTCTGCTTGGTAATCACTTATTTGCCTTTCAAGAGCAAGCTCACATGTCACCTCCTCCAGGAAGCCTTTTTGGATTGCTCTAGACAATGCTCCCCTCTTTTATAGGGACTAACGCATTACCATTATTTGCTTGCACCTACCACCCCTGTGACACGTGGAGCACCTGGAGGGCAATGACCCTGCTTATTCATCTTTTTATCTCTAGAGCCTAGGACAGTGTGGGATTCATAAAAGGTGCTCCAGAAATATTTGATGAGTGAAGGAATGCATGAATAAACAAAGGAATGTTTGACCATTGGGGTAGACTGTCATTTGGTGGCCCCTGATGAGCCTTGCCCCTCTGCATTCATGCCCTTGTGCAGTCCCTCCCAGGCTCACTCTGGGCTGGGAAGCAACATATGTCATTTCAGCTCACAAGCCAGCGTGCAGAATCGATCATCCGGGCATGTCTAACTGCAAGACGGAGGTGAGGGAGGTGGCAGGAAGGCACGATGCAAGATCTCTAAGCCAGAACTTGTTAAACACTGACAAATTCTTACTCTTTGGCTCATCCTATTCCTAGATTTTTACTTTTCTAATGATGACAAACATTTGTGTAGAATTTTCCCCCATGCAAAATATCCTCACATGTGTGATCCTTGTAAGAATGCTCTGAGATAAATATCATTATTGTTATCATATTTCATATATGAGAAAACTGAGACATGGAACACTGAATCTCTCAGCCAGTTAATGAGGACGTTGGGGTTCAAGCTTCAAAGCCAGGCTGTTTCCCCAGCCATAGCAGCCTTGGGCTTGTAACAGGCCCAGGTGTGCCATCGTAGAGGACGTCCCTGAAAGAGTGAACACTGGGAACAGACTGGGCCTGGGCCAATTTTGCAGAACAGCGCTAGTCTCCCCCTCACCGCCCTCATATTTTAGGAGTATTTAAATAATTGCAAAACACAGAAAGAGGGACCGAGAGAGAGAATCTAACTGGCCAGCTTGGGTAATGTGCTTATCCCTGTAATGGGAGGAGGGGGTCATGTTATTGGCAGTCTTACGGAAAGGAAAGATTCATTCTAAAAGAAGAGGAGTGCTGTTACCAGAAAAAGATAGCCAGGCATGCTGCGCATACAAAAAGCAGAGATTCCCACACTTTAAGTTTGGAATCAGTAGGCGTCATGGTTGAATTGTGTCCCTCTCTCCACCAAAAGATACGTTGCCATACTAACCTCCAGTACCTCAGAATGTGACTAGTGTCCTTATAAAAAAGGGAAATTTGAACACAGAGCCACGCATGCAGGGAGAATACCATGTGAAGATGAAGGCAGAGATGGGGGGATGCTTCTACGAGCTAAGGAACCCCAAAGATAGCCAGAAAACCACCTGAAGCTAGGAGAGAGGAAGGGAACGGGTTCCCCTCCACAGCACTCAGAAGGAACCGACCTTGCCGACACCTTTGTCTTGGACTTCCAGCTTCCAGAACTGTGAGATGATACATTTCTGATGTTTAAGCCCCCAGTGGGTGGCATTTTGTTATAGCTGCAGCAGATTCGTCCGCTAGGCTGGACAGAGTGGAATTCTGGCATAGCCTGCTGTTGTCCCTCTCCATCTCTGACCCATTTCTGCCTCTTTCCCTGTTTCCTTTGCCCCTCAGCTCCTACATCGATGTTCCTTCCCCAGCCCGCCTCCTGCCGTCCAATCTCCAGACAGCAAGACCACTGTTCCCAAGCTGCTGCCGTGTGTGTCTGGATCCCAGAATCCTGCTCTCTCCAAATGAAAGAACGGCCCTCCCCCTAAGAAAGGGTGAGGAGTGTGATTATGTCTGGGCCTCATCTGTATGGGTTGTCCTCTGTGTCACTCACTTCCAGATGGGCTGCAGGACTAAGTGGCCCACTCACCCCTGCCCTGTGGTGTGGCTGGGGGGACAGGAAGGGGCATAAAAACCTGAGAAGTGAAAAGGGGCATCTCTCAATCAGGATTTGGATTCGGCTTACTGAAGCCTGGTGAGCTACCACAGGATGAGAGACCCATACTTTCTACGTGTCACCATGCCCCTTAGATGTTCTTTGTTTCCCTTGAGAATTTCCTTAGGTTTTGGTAAAATTCCTTTGGATAATTACAGCCTGTCTTTAAAAAGCTAAAGAATGAAGTGGGACATGGGTGACGATGGGGCTGAGGGACAGAGAATGGCTCGCCTTTGGGCTGAAGAGGAAGAAGTCGCCATGTCCGGCTTAGTTGGGGCAAAAGTGAAAGATGCCACAGCCTTAGTAACTGGAACAGCTGGTTGGGGTACTGTGACTTGGCCTAGGTTGCAGCCGGAATGGCACTGTTATCTAGATTCCAAAAGCGGCCTGCCCTTTTCTAGAAGGTCTGAGAGACAGAGGACCCAGTCTAGGTGGAGGGCTGGAGCTGCTTGCAAGTCGGAGCCCACAGGAGGCAGTTTCGCTCTGTGGCAGGGCAGAAAGCACAGATATTAGATTGCTTGCTCTCCATGGCCACTCTGTCACTCCTTAGCTGGGTGACCTTGGAGTGGTGGGCGTGGCGATCTCCCTTCAAGGAAGGACCCCTTGCTCCCGCTGCTATGGGCACTGCGATTGGCAGACAGCCCTCAGCTCTCGGCTCCTTCAGAGTCTGTCTCAGCTCCCAAGAGGGTCTCGACAAAGTCACAGCCTTCTAGTCCCCATCCATTCATTGATAGGTGCTGGACCATAAAAGTCCAGCCATTTCAGCCCAACTCGGGACAACTTTGAAGGGCCATTCTCGAGCCAGAGCTTCCCGGGAGGGTGGACTCTGCCACCTGCCCTCCCTCCCCTCTGTTCCCACCTCCTTCTTTCTCCTTTTTTTTTTTTTTTTTTTGAGACAGAATCTTACTCTCTTGCCTGGGTTAGAGTGCCGTGGCATCAGCCAAGCTCACAGCAACCTCAAACTCCTGGGCTCAAGCGATCTTACTGCCTCAGCCTCCCGGGTAGCTGGGACTACAGGCACACGCAACTGTGCCCGGCTAATTTTTTCTATTTTTAGTTGTTTGGCTAATTTCTTTCTATTTATAGTAGACACGGGGTCTCGCTCTTGCTCAGGCTGGTCTCGAACTCCTGAGCTCAAGCAATCCTCCCGCCTCGGCCTCCCAGAGGCCAGGATTACAGGCGTGAGCCACCGCGCCTGGCCCCACCCCCTTCTTTCTTCTCCTTTCCAAGAATACTTAATAAACACCCTGCACGCTCAACTCTACCTCGGAGTCTCCTTGCCCAGGAACCTACCCCATGACATTTAGGCGAGGTAATTTGTCACCGGGAGCCTGGTTTTCTTAATCTGTGGCGTATGAGTGCTGACGCCTTCCTGGAGGCTTGCTCTGTGGATTAAATGAGATACTGCACGCGCAGCCCGTGCGGGGGAGCCGCCAGCACCCGGCAGCGACACTCGCTCGTTAGCGTGTCCAGAGGCTGGAGCTCGCTGACTGGAAACGACAGCGAGCTGCTGCCAGGGACTGTTCCGTGCTTTCAACCTGCACCCAACTGAGTGTTTTGAGGCTATGCTTGTTCCTCTGAAAGGTGTCCTGTGTTTGCCAGAGTCCCTCCTGCTGTGCCAAGGCTGCCAGTTCAGCTGCACTAGGTCCGTGCATGGCATGGCAATCTATAGGGTGGGGACAGAAGGAAAGGGAGGGGATATGGGTCGCTGGGGTGGGAAGCCATCTCTGCAGGAGACGTTTCTTATTTTTTTGAGCCCCAGGGGGTAGTGGCATCCCGTTAAGGCAGGGGGAGCTGCTGTCTTCAGGGGGCCCCAGCAGGACCTTGGTCTCTGTAAACACCAGCCCCATCTCTAATCCCTCCTAAGTCCTTTTGGATGTGGGGGCAAATAGAATGTACCCTGGGCTTGAAGGACAATATACCATTTCCCCTTTTTGGAGGTGCGGGGTGGGGGAGGGGATCCAGAGGAACCAGTAACTTTTCTGGCCTGGGTGGGTCACCTTATGGTGGGCGAGCACTGGCTTAAAAAAATTATTTTGATAATTACGAAAGTAATACAAAACTCACTTGCAGGCTGTTCATGGGCGAAAAAATGTAAAAATACAGATAAGTGCACACACATGAAAAAAAGACAAGAGAAAAAACAATCTGTTAAAAACCAAACATTTGGGGGTGTACCCGTACATCCTTTTTTCTTTATGTGCACATGTCATTATGCAGGAGGGTCACACCACAGGCTCAGTTAAAATATGTCAGTTGAACTGTTTGCATTTTGCAGAGCAAAAGAAAACAGTTTAAATAATAGGGGCAATTTTGTCCACCAGTTTACCCAAAGAATGAGCACGAGATGGAAGCCACAAATCTTCTATTTCCTCAGTTGCTTTCAATTCAAATGTGTCTCTCCAATCTTGCCAAGTGATACTAGCGTCTAGGGTACATATTTCTCACACAGTATGGCCCCTACATGCAAGCAAACTACTGCATCAGGGACTCACCCCGAGAAACAGTGACCTTGCTGTACAGGATTTAGTGCCGAGCCTCGAATATGTTGCTTTCCTGCATTATTTTCAAGGGCAATTTTGACTATTGGTGATTTCTTTTCGTCGCCTGTCTTTAGAAGCCACCCCCTCCAGAGGGTGCAGTTTCACTGCACATCTGTTTATGACACTGAGGATGTTTTTCAGTGTTCCAGTAAGAACTAAGATGTTGAGATGAACATCCTTGTCCATAACATATTGGCTTTCTCGTTGAGTCATTTCTTTAGGGTACGTTTCTAGAAATAGAGTTGTGCCAATTCCCCCCCAGAACGGTGGTATTGGCATACACTCCCGTCAAGAGTGTAGAAGTGTACTTTATTTCTTTTACCTTGCCAACACTAAATATTATCACTCAAAAAAATATTAGGGTGTGTTTTTTTAAAAATATGCGATCCATATAGTTGGTACATAATTCAAGCAATACAAAAGCGTTGGCCGGGCACGGTGGCTCATGCCTGTAATCCTAGCACTCTGGGAGGCCGAGGCGAGAGGATCGCTTGGGCTCAAGAGTTCGAGACCGACCTGAGCAAGAGTGAGACTCCGTCTCTACTAGAAACAGGAAAAAAATTAGCCAGTCAACTAAAAATAGAAACAAAAAATTAGCCGGGCATGGTGGCGCGTGCCTGTAGTCCCAGCTACTTGGGAGGCTGAGACAGGAGGATTGCTTGAGCCCAGGAGTTTGAGGTTGCTGTGAGCTAGGCTGACGCCACGGCACTCACTCTAGCCCAGGCAAGAAAGCGAGACTTTGTCTCAAAAAACAAAAAACAAACAAAAAAGACTCACACAGTAGTAATATTCTCCAGGGATTAGGGGGTTGGTGGGCCGGGGGGGGCAACAAATCACAACTAATGGACACGGTGAGCATTGTAGAGGGGAAGGGCATGCCTCTAATGCTCGCTTGGGTGAGGCAAAGACATAAAATGTAACCAAAATGTTTGTACCCTCATAATATCCTGGAAAAAAAAAAAAGTTCAACCAAAAAAAAAAAAAGAAAGAAAAAGCAATACAAAAGTGTCTATGGTTACAAGTAAGCTTGCCATCCATAGTCCCCCAGTCCCTTAGTTTTATTCCTTAGAGGCAACCCTTGTTAACTGTTTTTTGAGTCGCCTTCCAGAAAAACCCCAGGCCTGTGCTGTTCAATGTGGTAGCCACCAGCCACAGGAGGCTACTGAGCACTGGAAATGTGGCTATTCCGAATTGAGATGATCTGTAAGTATAAAATACACATTGGATTTCAAAGACTTAATACAAAAAACAGAATGTAAAATGTCTCATTAACAACAGTTCATGTGGATTAC
>NW_012141969.1:592744-593705 GCF_000956105.1 Propithecus coquereli
ATAGCACCTCTTGTATTTTCCTGGATAGAGCTGGAACCCATTCTACTAAGTGAAGTATCCCAAGAATGGAAAAATAAGCGCCACATGTACTCACCAGCAAGTTGGTTTCACTGATCAACACCTAAATGCACATACAGGAATAACATTTATCGGGCATCCGGCAGGTGGGAGAGGGGAGGAGGGGATGGGTGTATACACACATAATGAGTCCGATGCACACTGTCTGGGGGATGGACATGCTTGAAGCTCTTACTGGGGGGCACAGGGCAAGGGCAATATAATCTAAACATTTGTACCCCCATAATATGCAGAAATAAAAAAAATTAAATTTAATTAAAAAAAGTTTCTATCGGTTAGAGCTATTCCACACATATTGAAGTATTTGCTCATAGGTCTTCCTTCCCCTTTTGTTTTCGCAAATGCCGGCATCTCAGGCACATAGCACACCCAACCGCAGCTGTGATTTGTACATTGTTGGGTGCTCCTGGGCAGCCCCACGGTCAAAGCTAAACGTGCACGGGGCTGGGTTGCAGGCAGAGATGGGCAGGAGCCCCAGGGCAGCCGTATAGTCTTGCCTTTGGAGTATCTGTGCCATTTAGGTGCCCTAAGTCATGGCTTCTGTTTAAAACAAAACTTTTAAATCCATTTCCTCCTCTGGGCCACTAAATTGTCAGCCTCAACCTGAGGCCGAGGGTGTGGTGGGTATGGACCTTCAGTTTCTGTCTCACCCTGAGAGGTGTCATTAGGCTGAGTCTCCTGTCTCCAGGGAGGCCAAAGACGGTTTGGTCTCGGGATGCGAGGGGAGCTGTATGTTGATACCCGCCAAATGGAAAAACCAATGATTTTTTTAAATAATTGTCTTGGCTTTGCTGTGAGGTTACATTTTGTCCTAGAAAATACAGGCTATTGATTTTTCCCTCTGTATATACAAATCCATTTATAATCCTACTATTGCAGAAAA
>NW_012141969.1:593755-641919 GCF_000956105.1 Propithecus coquereli
GAGTTAGTTTTCATCCCTTGGAAACATTCTGGACTTGAAACCTTAGAAGAACAGTACTCACTAATCCAGAGTAAGGCCTGAAGGAGAGAAACAGAAAGCCTCGTCCATTACATTCTCAGCTACCATCATGAGGTCAAGACCAAATTTGCTCTAGATGTATGATTCTTTGGGTTAGGGTCTGAAGTATAAAGCCCCTCACGATCCCCAGTTTTCTGGGACTTATTAAAATATTTAACCATGCATGTAGTAGAAGAGAGGCCTACACCTCAACCTTCATTAAATATTCAAGCAGGTGGGAGGGGGAGGAGGGGATGGGTAAAGTCACACCTAATGTGTACAATGCACACTGTCTGGGGGATGGGCACACTTACAACTTTGACTCAAACAGTACAAAAGGAATTTATATAAACAACACTTTTGTCCCCTGTAATATTCTGAAATTTAAAAAAGAAAATAAATAAATGAATATACAGTCAATTGTGCCAAGAAATTAATGTCCAGACACTGGGCTGGGCTAACAGTTAGGTAGCATTATTATCAATAGCACGGTGAAGAGTTTGGCACACCCTAATGTCTATCTGCCTGTGAGATACCACCCATTCTAACTACTATGTATTAAAGGTCTGTTTTAATGTGTTTTTAAAGTATTACAATATTTTCCTTTCTATTATGGAAGCTAGAGCTAAAAATAGCCAGTTGCTTTTTTAAAAAAAAAAATAAGAAAGAAAAACAATTTGGCTATCACGGAAAAGACACAGGAAACTAGAACATGTGAGGATTCCATTAAGTTCCAGGGTGAAGCCCGGCCGGTTTCGAGTGTTAGTGCAAGAAAGACTGGCAAGGAAAGATCAGCTGAAACCGTCTGCTTCTACAAGAGGGCCAGGTGCCACGCGGACAGATGGGCGTGAGCGCGAGCCCGGCACGGGGCCAGCTCATGCTCAGCAGAATGGCAGGGAGCAGAGTCTGTCCTCAGCACGTGCGGTGACCACTCAAACGTGGCCATGCCTGCAACTCCTGTCCTGGTTTCCGAGGCCGAAAACTTCAGGGTGTTTAGGGCCTTAAGTGGAGCTCTCTATAAGGGGGCAGGCAGGAGGATGCTACGGGCTAGTCACCTACGTGTTGTTTAGAAAGGGGACACTTGAAAAACAATCTTGCTTCTCACTCTGTCAACATTGCCCATTAGAGCTTAGTCTTGAATTTCCCATGCCATTTCCCTATAGTTCATAATAACGTAGTGTACACTTGCAACTTGCTAAGAGAGTAGATCTTAAGTGTCCTCATCAACAACAATGACAAAAATGGTAAATATGTGAGGTGATAGACTGGGCAATTGGCTTGATTGGGGAAATCATTTCACAATGTATACGTATATCAAAGCATGCTGTACACCTTAAATATATACAAGGTTTATTTGTCAATCATATCTCAATAAAGTTGGGGAAAAGCTATTCCCGTGATCTTTGCCCTATGAACTGTTCCAAGGTGTGAGGGCAGAAAGTGGGCTGGCATTAGCTTGGTTTTGCTAATGAAGGTTTTCTCTCTGTCAAAATGGATGCACATGCCAATGACATTTGTTGTTTTTGCCTTTCCTTTTCTTTTCAAGGAAATGATTCTAATCCATTCCTACCTGTGGTAGCTCATGCAGATGGCCACAAGTCTCACCCCTCCTTTTGTCTGTGCTCTTTGTCATGTGACCCTACAGTGCCTTCCCACAATGGGTGGGTTGACCTACCCCAGCTCTGGATGTTGGCTCAGCCATGTGGCTTGCTGTGGCCATCGCAGACATGACACAGAGGCTCCAAGTGGCTCATGCTTCGGAGTTTGCTCTCTCTCAGGCCTCTGCCATCTCCATGATAGTATGTCCTGGCTAGGCTGCTGGACAAGAAGGGACATGTGGGGCAGAACTGAGTCAAGGCCAGCCTTAATCCGCCATCAACCAGCTGAGCCTCAAACGTGTGAGTGAGTCCAGCGAGATCAGCAGAGCTGCCCAGCCAACCATCCAGATGCATAAACACTTACTGTTGTGTGCCTCAGAGCTTTGAGATGTTTGTTAGGCAGCATTGCTGCAGCAGAAGCTAACTGATACATCCAAAAGGCTAGAGGGCCTGAATTTGCCTTGGATGCACACGGAAAAGGGAAATTGGCTTTTCACATACTTTCCAGCTAACGCTGCCCCACTGACAATATTTATAGAGGAATTGGTGCAAATTTGTCTCCAATTGCAGGGGCCCCAACAGCAGAATCCTAGGAGATTTCAGTGACCCAGAGCAGTCACAAATTATGCCATATTGGAGCTATGTACGATTTTATAATATGATTGCCCATAAAACCTTAAGAGCCCCTTTAGAAAAATGTTCAAAAATCACGTGTGGGCAAAAAGCTCCATATGTGTAACTAGAGCCAGCTAATGTTTGTTTTAGAAACTTTCCTATTTCCTGACTTGCAAAAGTTCACCCTTGCAGACTCAGCAGGGTAATAACATTGGTATCTGCATTAATGTCCTATGTCTATAACTAGAATCTCTCACATCCACGTAGAAGTAATTTCAGTAGTTCTCACAGCAGGGTCGTAATTCTTAAATACTTAAAATATTATGTATGTTGTCTCTCCTGATGAATAGAACATTTTTTCATCTCGCTGTTAACAAACTTAGATTCTCTCAAGTGATTGAAAAGCACTTTGCAAGCCTAAAGTTCTATAAAAAATCTAAGTAATAGCAACAATAAAACCTTATTAGCCATTTCAGGCTCTGAATCAGGATTTTCAATCCTTGGCATCTAATTAAACGTTTTACGTTCTAAAGGAACACGTAGCATTACACCTCACTCCAAACACTTCCTTTCCTCATTGGGATTAGAAAATCGGTCAAGACTTTGTAAGAGACATACAAATGCAACTCTAAATAAAGATATCTTTGATACTGCTTTCAAAGACTACAAGCCTCTGTCCTGACCAATGTCGCTGGTGGATCTTGGGGTGGGTGGGGGACGTCAGTAAGAAAGCCATTGTTTTTGGATAACCTAGGACAAATTTTATTATCTTGTTAGAGCGTCACACCCGCATTATGAGGGAGGTAGAGAATTATCCTTAATTTATGGAAAAATGAGACATGAAGGCCAGCAAAAACCTATGAGTTCAGGCTTCAAATTGATCAGGCTTAGAAACAGAAGTGCTAGCTTCAAAATCCCCGTTTCTCACATGCCTTTTTCTGCAACTCTCTTGACTTACAATCTGCCCGCGCTGTCCAATACAATTGCCACATGAGACTACTGAATGCTTGCAATGCGACTAGTCCAATCTGAGATGTGCTATGTCAGCTACAACAGATTTCAAAGACTTAGTATGAACAAATAGAATTTAAAATACCCTACTTTCATATTGATTACATGTTGAAATAATATTTTGGATATATTGGGTTAAGTAAAACATTATTCCAATCAATTTCATCTGTGTCTTTTTTTATTTTTATTTTTTATTTTCTGTTTAAAATCTTTTTTCCTTTTTTTCTTCTTCTTTTTTTTTGGAGACAGGGTCTTGCTCTGTCTCCCAGGCTAGAATGTAGTGGCGTCATCATAGCTCACAGCAACCTCAAACTCCTGGGCTCAAGCGATCCTGGGTAGGTGGGACTACAGGCATGCACCACCATGCCCGGCTAATTTTTCTATATATTTTTAGTTTTCCAGGTAATTTCTTCTTATTTTATTAGTAGAGATGGGGTCTCCCTCTTGCTCAGGCTGGTCTTGAACTCCTGAGCTCAAACGATCCGTCCGCCTCGGCCTCCTAGAGTGCTAGGATTACAGGCGTGAGCCACCGCGCCCGGCCATGAGTACATCTTTGTGACCGGGTTCTCACACTTCTGAAATTTTGGGTTCCTGGATGGGTCTAGTTGCTAAGAGCCGGTGGAAACTGTAGCAAGCAGCTGAGAAAAATGACCACAAAGAGGACACAGGGGCAGCATTAAACACAGCCCTGTGGCTTTTTAGACAACCTCCTAACACGGTTTGGAAAGGGTATTTAACTTTCCCTAGGTCGCTGCCATATGCCCGGCTCCCCAGGAAGCAGCGCCGAGATGGAGTTTAGTGCGCAAGAAGTTTATTAGGGAGAGCCCGGGGCTCCACGAGTGGAAGGGAAGGGGAGAAACCGAGAGAGTGGTGGGAAGAAGTCGAGTTGCCATGCAGTCTTTAGGGAAGCCGTAGCTCATGCTACAGGGAGTTTGAAAGATTAAATGACCCTTGCAGCCATCCCAGGGTGGGGCAAGAGGGTTGAGCCTTAATACCCCCTTGTCAATCAGCCTCTGGGTGTGGGCTACCCTGGGAGAAGGTGTGGCCTTGGCCAGAGTATCTCTCTAAGGCAGTTCACTAAGGGCATGGTGGGTGGGCATGGTGGAGTGCTGGTGGCACTCCTCGGAGCTTGGGGAAGAAGTCCTTCCTTCCTGAAGCAGTCACATAGCTGGCATCTGAATCTAAGTCCTCTAACTCCTTGTCCAGCACCGATTCTCCCATTCTGCCCAAGCAGAGGACCCAAGCTTTTGTTCAGAGCTGGACATTCGTACGAGGCAAAAACAGAATAATCAGGTTCTGGAACCAGAAAGGCACTTTGCAGAGGAAACAGTGAGGTTTCTGATTCCGCTCCTCTTTGAAAAAGTGCCCATTGTCCCACAGGATGTGTTAATCCAGGAGCAGTCAGAGATCAAGGGAAATTTACTAAGGGTGCAGCCAAGATCTGCTGTGACTGCGGGCCAGCGAGCTGTGCTGTGTCCTCTTCCACAGATGTGATGTCCGGCCTCAGCCAGCAGCTTCGTCAGTATGAGGAGACAAACTTAGGATACGATTCATCAAAGACAAACACGGTCGTCGCACCTGCTGGAGAGGCAGGGGCTCCTGCGTTTGGAGCAGCATGGTTGCTCTTGGGTTGCGCCCTCTGCCTTCTCATCGTGAGCACAGTTTTCCAGCAAGACCCTCCTGCCAATATCACAAGTTCATGTCCGGGTTCAGGGCCCTCAGTGACGTCAGAGCTCTCAAAACAGGTCAAGCAGGTGGTCACTTCTGGTGGCTGCCCCGTGCTTTCCGGGGAGATGTGTTCTGAGTGAATGTTGTTCCCCTAAAGGGCTACCAAAATCTTGGGAGGGGCGAGAGATGGGGGCGATGCATCCAATGCCAGCTTGGAAAACGGAAGATCGGATTCAGCGAGGCCAACGCTTCTATTTCTATCACTGTCTTTCTTAGGCAAGTTGCTCTTCTTTTTGTTTTTATGGTTAACATGGGAGTAATTCAGCTTTTGCAGGGCCCCAGCAAAACTAGACAGAACCATCTCTCTCTCGGACAGGCGGGGGTCGGGGCTGGTTTTTCAGATAAAGCTCTGCACAGAGCCCCGACGGAGGGCTATGGAGAAATGCACACGAAACAGAAGCCGTGTAATGAAAATTCTAAGCAAAGCAGCGCATAATCAGGCAATTATTCAACTAAGACTATAGCTTTAAGTCCTGAAACTTCTGAGTCAGAAAATTCTTCTAATAATAGTTAATAAGAACATAATCCTTAACTATAAGAAACAGGGAAAGTTGTCTAGAAGACGAACTGCAGGCTACAGCTGAATTAACAAACAAAAACGCAGATTTGTGACTTTAACCAAAAAGAATGGAACAATAGTAAGCGCACTGAGGCTTGGCAAAGGGGAGAAGGCACCGGCAGGAAACAGGAAAACCGGTTTTGCCTTGATTAGGTCTTAATGAGTTTTTGACTGAATAGAGGGACTACTCTTTTACCGCCATCTCGTGGCCAAATACAGAACTGCAGCCAAGTTAGATGGGTCTGTCCGCCGCCCCTCAATTCTTTTTCTATTTGTCAAACATTTCTGTGCCTTAATCCCCAAAGTTGGAGCAGACTGATTGAATTTGCCCGACAGTTTCACCTCTGTGGATTCCAAGTCCCAGCTCTATTACATGATAGAACCATAGCCATTTTTACTTGGCCCTTTGTTCCCTCTTTCAAGAGATACACCTCCCAGCGTGACCCTTTGGAAACGTGTGTGGTGTGTTTTGTACTACACATGTCGGAGGGTGATACCAGACAAGAACCCAGGCATTGTAGGGTCTGGAACTTATACAATTTTGGGGTCCCTCTTTAAGTAAACGAATATAACATTGCAGGTACAAATTTAAGTATGACAAGAAATCACAAGAAATTCTGAATTTTAAAGGGTTGATAAATACTCTAAACCTCCCCAAATTCAGACAACGTAACATATTTTCAGTTACAACCATTCCAGAAAAAAACATATGAAGTTAATCTGAAATCAGGGCATAGAAGAACAATTCAAATGCCTTCTTAAATTTCTACTACATTGTACTGGGCTACATAATTATGTAATTGAATTATTCCTATGGGATAAAAATTGACTCATTGATAAATATGTTTCTTTAGGGTATTTTGCTGTGTCAGTGGCAATTTTGCCTGCCGTTTCATCTGGAACTGCCAGACTTCATCAGGACAAGAGACATCAGGTACTCCAAGATGCAGTCCAATTCACTGGGCTGGAGAAAATGTGTGACTTCACATACAGACCTACTCACTGTTGTACTGCTATAGATTTGTGCTCTAAAAACCAGTAATTCTGATCAATTCTATTTCACATACAGTCCATCAGAAAAGAAAAATACATGGTACATTCATAATTGTATACATTGCCAAATATATTCCCAACTGGAGAGAATTTCTGTTTGGTCTAGGCATGGATGGGAACTGGGTACTGAATCTTCTGTTCCAAATTGTTCATGTGTGATGAGTAGAAGAATTTTCCACAGAATAGCCTCTGACTCCATGCCTTGCATACCTTATTTTTCCTCCACCACCTGTGTACTTCTGGTTCGGGACACTGTAGGATCTGTTTACATTGAGATCTAACCTCTGGGCCTGAATCTTCATATCACCTGGAGAGTCAACCCAGTGGGTGGTGAGAATTTCCTGGAAGCTGTTTCTACACTAGGATGGCTGGCAATGTCTTAAAGGTGCACACAAAATATCCCACTAAGCCCAAATTAAATATATCCTCAACTCAGCTTCTCCTTGGCTGGATATAAAAAAATTCCTGGGCTGGGCGAGGTAGCTCATTCCTGTAATCCCAGCACTTTGAGAGGCCAAGGCAGGAGGATCGCTTGAGCCCAAGAGTTCGAGACCAACTTGGGCAACATAGTGAGACCCGTCTCTACAAAAAAAAAAACAAAAGTAAAAAAAACACCAGAAAACAAAAAATCCAGGCATGGTGGTGTGCACCTATAGTTCCAGTCACTAGGGAGGCTAAGGAGGCTGAGGCAGCAGTATCTCTTGAGCCAAGGAGTTGGAAGTTGCAGCAAGATATGATCACACCACTGCACTCCAGCCAGGATGACAGAGTGAGATCCTGCCTCAAAAAAAAAAAAAAAAAGGTAAAGATAAACAATAGTAAAAATAATAATGAAAAGCCAACAGTCATTGAGTGTTTAATTCTGTTGTCTGAATGTGTCCCCCAAAATTCATGTGTTAGAAACTTAATCCCCAATGCAACAGTGTTGGGAGGTGGGGCCCTTGGGAACTGTTTAAGTCACGAGGGCTCCACTCTTACGAATGGATTAATGCCCTTTTAAAAAGAGCTTGTGGGAACGGGTTCATTCTCTCTTGCTCTTCTGCCACATGAGGACACAGTGACACAGAGCTCATCCCTTTTCGCCCTTCTGCCTTCTGCCTTCTGCCACGCGAAAACACAGCATTCCTCTTTTCCGGAAGACACAGCAACAAGGCACCATCTTGGACCCAGACACTGAGCCTGCCAGTGCCTTGATTTTGGACTTCCCAGCCTCCAGAACTATAATATATAAATTCCTGTTCTTTATAAATTACCCAGTCTGTGGCAATCTATTATAGCAGCACAAAAGGGACTAAGACATTTCCTATACGCCATGTATTTTTCTAAGCATTTTATACCTATGGTATCTTTTAAACCTCACAGCAACTCTACAGAGTAGGTACTGATATTAACAGCCCATTTTGCAGATGTACAAACTAAGGCTAAGAGAGGTTCGATGAGTTATGCAAGGTCACATGGCTAGTGGTGGGCAGAGCCTGGGAGTGGGGAGAGTGATTAGGGGTGAGGGGTGGGTTTACACCAGGACAGGCAAGTGCTAATGGGACCTGAGCACTGGAAGAGCAGTAGGAGACTAGTAGGAGGTTGGGTGATTCCTAGGTGGCTGGCTTTTGGGACAACCAACAGTGATGCCATTTGCTGAGGTGGGGAATGTTTGAGGAGCACACAGAAAGCCATGCAGGAGTAGAAGCCAGCTTAGAAAAAGGTGAAGAGTTCAGTCCCATCATATTGACTTGAAGTGTCTGGGGACATCCGTGGAGAGCTGGTGGGAAACAGTTGGATATAGGAGTCCAGAGCTCAAGGGAGAGGTCTGGGCTGAAGACGGACAGTGTGGGTCATTCCTGTGTAGTGGTGGTCAACTCCACAGGTGTGACTGAGAGCCCCTGAGCTGTGTTGGGTGTAGGAAGAAGCCAAGCTGTAAACCCTGGGAGTGGGCAGAGGAAGAAGGGTGGGCAAAAGAGTGACCAGAGAGGGAGCAGGAAACCTGGAAAGTCAAGGGATGAAAACATCTCAAAAAGAGCTTGTGGTCACAGTGGTACACGGTGCAGATAAAGTTTGGGTCATTTGGATTTAACAGCAAGAAAGTCCTGATGTCTGAGTTTGGGTTGTCCAGAAGCGGATCTCAAGACAAGGACTTCTCTCGAGCAAGTAGATTTTAGGAGATTCAGAACATATGGTTGCTGGAGTGGGGCAGTGAGACAGGGAAGGGAAGGCAGCCAATAAAGGCGGCATCACCAAGCCAGTTCCCACTGTGGGCAACTGACCCTCAGTCCCACGGGGCACCTCTGGGAGACAGTGTGGAACACATAGCTCAGAGTTATCTGTCACAGGCTAGGTTCTCTGGAGGCAGAAACTGAAGTGGAGTTTGGCACGAAGATGGTTATCAGAGACAACGTCTGTGGAAGGCGGGGGAGGCAGTGGGATTGGGCAGAGGGAGGGATTCAACTGCAAAGCTGGCCTGACAAAGCCCAGAGTGACCATGGGGAGTGCTGAAGTGAGTATGACCTGTCAGAGTTGTCCCACAGTGGGATGACATGCCTCGTCATTGGGTATGGGCTACCCAGGTGGTTCTCCACAGCTGGTTAGAGGCTGTCTGCGGACAGCTGGCTCAATAAGTCGCTCCTTGGAGGGGGATCTGGGGGTCACATCTTTGTGTTCACCACATGAGCCCACTTGAGGGTTGAGGAAGCTGGGGTTTTTCTGCACGTGAGTCATCAGTTGAAGTCAGCTGGGGGTGTGGTAATTCCCAGCACTGCCGACCCATTGTACATACAGGTGACAGAGCTCCATGGCTTCAGGCAGATACCAGCAGTGGGAAGAAGTAAGACCTGAGCTGTGTGGGTGGGGCACTGAGAGGTGGATGAGGGCTCTTTCAGTGAAGTGCTGCTGGTAAGGAAGGAGCCAGCCATGAGTTTTTCTCTGCTGTGTGACTTTGACTCCTGTGGCTATGGCCCATGGATCCACGGGAAGACACGTGACCCACACCAGGCCAATCAGAATCCTTCCCTGGGATTTTCAAACTGGAACTAAGGGAAGCAAGTGAAATGAACCATCCCTGGGGGTGGGAGCCACAGGATAGGAGGTTCTGGAGCAGTTGGGAGTCACGTGGAGGAAAAAATGCCATCACTCCAAAGAGAGAAGCTGAGAGAAGAGAGAGTAGGGGGCCACAAGAAAAAGTCCCAGGGGGTCCTAGTGGCCCAGCTGCATCCCTTCTTTTTTTTTCTTCCCACAGCCCTGAGAGATTCCCAGAATCCTGCCAATAAAATCCACACTGTGCTAAGCAAAGCTGAACTGAGCTTCCGGTTTTCGAGAGGAGAGTCTCTGGTAGAGTTAAGGAATGAGTGGGATGGAAGGAAATGAGTGCAGATGGCTTCCAAAGCGCTGACAATGAAGAGGAGAGAGAGCGAGAGAGGGAAGGAGAGAGGGAGAGAGAGATATTGCAGAAACTAGATGAGAACACAGGGTCAAAGAAGGGTTTTTGTTTTATTTTTTTAAGATGTGGAAAACTTAAACATGTTTATGTGCTGAGGGTAAAGAGCCAGTAAAAGCAGCATAAATCATAACAACAGAATGTACTAAAACGGGGCCGAGATACAAAGCTATAAAAGCCTTAAAGATAAAGAAAATATGCCCTCAATAAAAATAAGGAGAACAAGCAGAAGGAACATAACCCTTGCAGTGGAAAGCATGCATTAGACGGCATGAGCACCCGCAGCATACACATGGTCCAGGGCAACTGCTTACTCTGGGGACTGAGACTAGTTCAAAGTCCTTAGCCTCCTGCTTCTTTCGTCTCCTGGGGGCTCATCTAGGGCACTTGGAAGGGGCTCCTTCTTTCAAAGAAGTTACCTGGTGATGAGAACATGACACGTGCACTCAGTCCATTATAAAGAGCCTTGGGTGCTGACTCAAGACTACAGTTGGGAAGGGGCTGCTGGAGAGTGTGCGATGGAAGATGCAGGCGAGAAAGAAGCTGACTGCTGGGTGAGGTGTCCACAGCAGGGAGGATGTGGTGTCCAGAGCACCAGGGAGAGATTAGCTTTAGATCAGATAAGAGGCCCTTGGCCATGAGACAAGAGGGAAGGGAGAAAGCTTGTGTGTCAGTGGGCTGGAGGGCAGGAAGAGAGCTCCATTTTCTCTACAAAGTCAAAAGCAAGGACGTCTGCTGAGAGTTATCAGAAATGGGTTGGACGTATTAATTAGAAAGGATTTTGACTTCAATTAATCAAAAACCCAACTAACAATGGCATAGACCTTTACTGCTTGGCCAGTAAGAAGTCTGGAGATAGCAGATCCAGGGTTTGTCCACAGTTCATTGGTTGCATCAAGGACCAGGCCGTTAGCCACTCCCCTGTGCCATCCTTAGCTATTGGCTATTTCTCCCCATACTTGTCACCTCATGGTGTAAAGGTGGCTGCTGTAGCTCCAGGCATCGAGTGCCTATTTAGGAGAGAAAGCCATGGATAGTCGGGCAGTGAGAAGACTTCTCCCCACTGCTCTCACTTGTTATTAGGAAGAAAAATTCTAATCAGGAGCCTCCCAGAGACTTCTTATTAGCCAGAATGGGGTTGTGAGCCCATCATAGTTAAGAGATCTTGGCCTAATATCCAAACAAAATTGGATTCAGTTAGCAGAAAAGAGGTGTGTGGGGGGGTGTCTTGAGTGGACAGCCCTAGGATCTGCTACAATGAGGTAGGGAACTCGAGCAGAGGAAAAAGTTTTCAAATAGCCATGGAAGAGAACGGAGAGAAACAGAGCATTGCCCAACAGCGCTAGGGTCCAGCTGGGGTGTAAGACCCCACGTAAGAGCGCAGCACAGCCCTGGAAAAGTCAACAATGCTGATCTCTATCAGATGCCACCAAAACCTTGCAAGATGGAATGATCAAATTGCAAATAGAGTCCACTGGTCTGGGCATCACATATGACGAACACTCAGGGTCCAGTTACAGGAAACAGAAATCACTCCAGCTATTTTAAGCAGAAAGGGATTTAATTCAGGGTATCGTGTCTTAGTCCATTCAGGCGGCTATAACAAAAATACCACAAATAAGCTTGCTTATAAACAGTAGAAATTTATTTCTCACAGTTCAGGAGGCTGGAAAGTCCAAGATCAAGGCTTCTGCAAAAGCAGCGTCTGGTGAGGGCCTGCTTCCTGGTTCATAAATGGCCATCTTCTTGCTGTGTCCTCATGTGGCAGAAGGGGCAAGGGAGCTCTCTGGGGTCCCTTTTATAAAGGGCACTAATCCCATTCCTGAGGGTTTTTGCCCTCATGACCTAATCACATCCTAAAGGCCCCACCTCCTAATACCATCACTTTGTGGGCTAGGATTTCAACATCAGAGTTTTGGGGGGACAAAAACATTCAGTCTATTGCAATTGGGTATTTGAAAAATTGATGTAAGGAGGGGAGAATTGGTCTTTGGGCTGGCTCCCAGGAATGACTCTTAGAATGACAGAACAGAACTGCTGGCCTACCAGGGGAGCTACTCTACCCCTACTTCAATCAGGAAGGTGGGAATTAGAAGGCTCTATGGGAACTGGTGACTTCAAGAGCATGCTGCTTCAGCTGGAATCCAGGGATCAGGAGGACATTTATGCTATTGCTGCAATTGCCAATTGACACTTATGAGGCTAGTGTTGAACACTGGAAAACTGCTGCAGAAACTCACTGGCCCTACAACCATGCTTGTCAATGGGATGTAGGTTCCATCTCACCCCACCTTCCAAACCATCCGAAAGAGCATCTAATTCATAGGCTCTATTTTGCACCCAGAACCCTAGCTGCAAGGGAGTCTGGCAAGTGTAGATTTTAGCTTTCCAGGCTCTGCTGTAGAGGAAGGCACAGAGAAAGAAGGTGGGATGGATGTCAAAAGAGCAAATCCATCATATCCACTACAACTCTAGTAACTTTTCCTGATCCCAAGTCTTCTTTGAAGAGCTCTTTCGTACTTCAGATCACATAAAGCTCTGATTTCTTTCCTTTTTTCCTTTTTAATTGTGGTAAAAAAAAACTCACATAACATAAATTGTATCACCTTAACCATTGTTAAGTGTATACAATTCATCAGTGTTAAATATATTCACACTGTCGTGCAACAGATCTCCAGAACTTTTTCATCTTGCAAAACTGCAAATCTGTACACATTAAACCCTAACTCCCCGCTGCCCTGTCCCCCCAGCCCCTGGCACCCACGATTCTACTTTCAGTTTTTATGAATTTGACTACTCTAGATATCTAAGTGGAATCATACAGTACTTCTTTTTGTAACTGCCTTATCTTTAGTGAATGATCTTTTAAGAAAATCAGGCTATCAAAATTTGTAATGAACAAATAGGACCCCAGCTAATATTATAATACAAATCTTTGCTGTGATGAGCTGAAACAGACATATTCCACAATCTCAATAGCATAGCTACAACACAGAAGCCCAAAGGCATCCCTTAAAGCAGATTTTATGATATGTAATTTTTTTCATAACCTAGAGTGGGCATGGAACTTTCAAAATGAGTGGTCAAGGAAGCCCTCGCTACAGCTTGGACAATGCTATAGTCTCAGTGAATGAAGCTCTAGCTTGGGGGTCAGCACACTTTGTGTGATTGGCAGAATTCTGAGATGGCCCCCAAGATTCCCACCCTCAGCGGTACATGCTGTATAGAATCCCTTCCCCTTGAGTATGGGTGGGACTTACGAATACGATGGTATACCACTCCTGTGATTAGGTTATGCCCTATTGCCCAGTTGACTTTAAGAAAGGGCAACCATGTTGGGTGGGCCTGGCCTAATCAGGTGAATCCTTAAAAAGGACCAGCCTTTTCCTAAAGCAAGGGATTCAAGGCTGGACGCGGTGGCTCACGCCTGTAATCCTAGCACTCAGGGAGGCAGAGGCAGGAGGATCACTTGAGGTCAGGAGTTCGAGACCAGCTTCAGCAAGAGTGGCACCCTGTCTCTACTAAAAATAGAAAGAAATTGTCTAGGCAACTAAGATAAGAAAAAATTAGCTGGGCATGGTGGTGCACGCCTGTAGTCCCAGCTACTCAGGAGGCTGAGGCAAGAGGATCGCTTGAGCCCAGGAGTTTGAGGTTGCTGTGAGCTAGGCTGACGCTACGGCACTCTAGCCCCGGCAACAGAGCGAGACTCTGTCTCAAAAAAAAAAAAAAAAGGGATTCGACACATGAGAGATATTTGATGTCAGGGAGATTCTCTGTTGCTGGCTTTGAAGGTGGGGGGGCACGCAGCAAGGACCTAAAAGTGGCCCCCTAGGACCTGAGAGTGACCCTGGCCGACAGCCAGCAAGAAAAAGGGCACTGCAGTCCTACAACTGCAAGGGACTGAATTCTGCCAATAACCTGAATGAGCTTGAAAGAGGATCCTGACCTCCAGGTGAAATCGCAGCCCTGGCTGTCACCTCGATTTCAACCTCGTGAGAATCTAAGCTGAGAATCCAGTCATGCTGTGCCTCGACTTCTGACCTGCAGAACCATGAGCTAAGAAATGGGTGTTGTTGTGAACTGCTAAATTTGTGCTAATCTGTTATATAGCCGGAGCAACCTAATACATCTTGGTTCTAACATTGGTCCTGCCTACAGTTTACTGTGTGACCAAAGGTATGTCACTAAAGCTCTCTGAGCTTCAACTTCCACGGTTAATGAAAACAATGACTCACTTCCTGTTTGCAGGATTGATGTGAAAGATCAAATTGGTTAATGCCTGTGAAAGCGCTTTGAAAGTTACAAAGCGGCTTATAAATGGAAAGTTTATTATCGTCATATTAAAAAATCAACCTCCAACTTTGACCACAGGAAATGATTGAAAATCAACCAACCCAGGGCTGACAAGCCCCCACTTTGTTACAGGTCCTTAGTCATAATGTCAGCTGATGTGGGCGTGCCCAGCGTTGGATCTGGCGAGCTCGGGGAATGAATGATGTCAAACGCCCCCCTAAACACACTGCCACCTGCATGCCATTTTGTCTCTGCCACGGATTTGACACAGGCAGATGCCTTTGCATTTATTTACTATTTGTTTTAACCTCCCCAAAGTAAAATACACAGGAATTTTATTTTTCACCTGCTAGAAAGTTCTATGCCTCCTAGAACCCTGCAGCTCTCCCTCTGATGGAAATATTGCCCTGTCCAGATGACCCTGAGCTTACCTCAAATCCTATAGTTGCTGCTCTCTTAAAATATTATCTCTATATCTTTTTTTTAACAAGCTAAAATCTTAAATGGACTAAAATACATTTCACATATATTGATCATATTAGAACATAATTCTTAATGCATTAATTTGTTCTTTTTTCTTTACATTATTTTCATTTCTCCTCCTTCCCTTTCCACACATCTGTGTCCTTCCCTTCCCTGGTGCTCCCAATATAGTTATATTGTACTTTTGATTGGATCACTATTCAGTGTTCATCTTACTAAATGTTTTAGGGTTTTGTAAGAGTTTTTTTTTTTTTTTTTTGAGACAGAGTCTCACTCTGTTGCCTGGGCTAGAGTGCCGTGGCATCAGCCTAGCTCACAACCTCAAACTCCTGGGCTCAAGCGATCCTCCTGCCTCAGCCTCCCGAGTAGCTGGGACTACAGGCATGTGCCACCATGCCCCGCTAATTTTTTCTATATGTATTTTAGTTGTCCAGATAATTTCTTTCTATTTTTTTAGTAGCGATGGGGTCTCGCTCTCACTCAGGCTAGTCTCGAACTCCTGAGCTCAAACGATCCGCCTGCCTCAGCCTCCCAGAGTGCTAGGATTACAGGTGTGAGCCACCGCACCCGGCCTGTAAGAGTTTTATGTAGCTGATTCATGCAGTGAATTATAGTCGTTGTTATTTTTTTCTTGCACTATCCTTCCTCTGGAGTTAATAGTCATCTGCCTTTTTGTTTTCTTAGTTTTCTATATACTTTCAATACATAGTATTTTTGGTATTTTTTGTGTTCTTTTTTTTTTTTTTAGAGATAGGGTCTCACTCTGTTGCTCAGACCAGAGTGCAGTGGCGTGATCATAGCTCACTGCAGCTTCAACTCCTGGGCCCAAGTGATCCTCCTGCCTCAGCTTCCTGAGTAGCTGGGACTACAGGTGTGTGCCACCACGTCTGGCTAATTTTTTAATTTTTTGTAAAGATGGGGTCTTGTTATGTTGCCCAGGCTGCTCTCAGACTCCTTAAGTGATCCTCCTGCCTTGGCCTCCCAAAGTGCTGGGATTACAGGTGTGCGCCGCTGCACCCAGCCTAGTTTCAATAATGCAACTGTAAATTTGCCAGATGTCTGTCTACATCTCCTCTGAAGACATCTGGACGTGTCAAGTGGTCTATTGATTTTATCTTGTGGAAAATCTCTCTCCTTCTGCCATCCTATCCTAATGCATGATTTACATGCAGTAAAAAGCATAGATCTTAAGTGGATAACTGGATTATTTCTTATATATGTATAGTCCTAGGTGACCACCACCCAGATCAAGATAGAGAATGTTTCTATCATCCCCAGAAAGCTTTCTCGTGTCCCTTTCCAGTCAGTACGCGCCCCTTTGCCTCCCAGAGGTAGCCACTGTTGTGACTTTTACTACTGCGGGTTAAATTTTGCCTCTTTTTAAACTTCATATAAATGGAAATGTGTAGTATTTACTCTATGTGTCTGGCTTCTTTCACTCAGTAGACTGTATGTGTGATTCATCCATGTGCTTGTTTCTGTCCATACTTTATTCTTTTTTTCTTTTTTTTTTTTGAGACAGTCTCACTCTGTCACGTGGGCTAGAGTCCCGTGGCATCAGCCTAGCTCACAGCAACCTCAAACTCCTGGGCTCAAGGGATCCTTCTGCCTCAGCCTCCCGAGTAGCTGGGACTACAGGCATGCACCACCATGCCCAGCTAATTCTTTCTATTTTTATGTTTTTTTATCCTTTTATTTATTTATTTTTTGGAGACAGAGTCTCGCTCTGCTGCCCGGGCTAGAGTGCCGTGGCATCAGCCTAGCTCACAGCAACCTCAAACTCCTGGGCTCAAGCGATCCTTCTGCCTCAGCCTCCCGAGTAGCTGGCACTACAGGCACGCGCCACTATGCCTGGCTAATTTTTTTATATATATATTTTTAGTTGTCCAACTAATTTCTTTCTATTTTTTTTAGTAGAGACAGGTCTCGCTCTTGCTCAGAGCCAGTCTCGAACTCCTGACCTCGAGCAATCCTCCCGCCTCGGCCTCCCTGAGTGCTAGGATTACAGGCGTGAGCCACCGCGCCCGGCCATGTTTTATTCTTTTAGATTCCCATTGTATGAATATCCATTCTGTTGATGGACGGTTGAGTGGTTTGAAGCCTACGCTCTTAACCACTAAGCTATGTATGAAATAAGCGTTATCTTCCTGCTAATCAGTTTTGCTTGGACTTCACTTTCCCAGGGCTGGTGGGATTGCTGGAGTGCATTCAGCATCAGGGAGAAGACGAGGGTGTCTGGAGCTCCTCGGGCTTCTTAGGGAGCAGGGCCCCGCACGATGCTGGTGAGTGCAAGAGGCAAAACACCTTTGCCCATCTGAGAGAGGACAGCCCAACTGCATCCACATGTCAGCTCCCCCTTCAGCAGCAGTGGCAGCTTTTCCCCTGAAGTGAATTGTTTTGAAATCTCCATGGAGACCCAAGGGCCCTTGAAGTTCCCCAGACAGTCCCTGAGCTCCCACTGATCAAGTATTCAGGGTTAGGAGGGGTTGTCTGGCCTCAAAGGCCATTTGTAAAGCTAACAAACAAATCACAAGGCAAATTGAGGCCAGTCCGTTTCTGGGTGAAGCCAGCAACAGTTTCATTGTGGGCTTAAGGGTGGGATTGCTGAGGCGCGGGCCTGTGGGGTCACTGGCACAAAGCCTGGCGAAATTTTATGGGCCCTTGGTGGACTTGCACGCTTGCTACAATGAACACGCCCAACAAAGGGGCCCTTTAAAGAAGAGAAGTTTTATAGCCTTCACAGCAAGCTGGGGCTTGTTCTCCGGCTTTGGGGAGGAGGCAGGGGGGAGGGTGATTTACAGCAGCTGGGGGACCTCCCTCCTGTGAACTTCTCCGGGTTAAACCTGCATCTGATGGTCTCCAGGAGCCTGTAGGCCGGTCTACTGTGAGCAGCTGGGGTTGACAGCTTATAGCCATGGAGCCGATTGAAAGCCTGGAAAACGGGACTGATGGGCAATCTTAAAAAGAACCTGGATTATTCAGCCTGGAGAAGTAAAGATTAATACTCACGTGCAAGTACATAAGGGGGTCTTACCCCGAAGTTGGTGGTCAGCTACACTCCATCTCTCTGGAAAAGAAAAAAAAATCATAAGATGAGGAAATGGTGTTAAATTCCAGCAGGAGGGATTGAGAGTTGAGGAAAAAGAGGAAAAAAAAAAAGGAAAAAAGCAAAGGTCTGACAATGAGAGTTGGACATTAGACTGGGTTCCCATGGAATCTTCCGGAATCTGCTGGAATCTTCTCTGCATAGCTGTGCAAACATACCAGTCTCTCCTCTGCCTGGGAAGTTTGGAGGCTGCAAGTGCCTAAAGGTGAAGAGAACACAGAATGACTTCTCAGGTCACTTTATTTCTGCACTGTTGTGTTAGTGTGGGTCCCCCCAGAAGCAGACCCTGAGACGAGGGTGTGGGTGCAAGTGGTTCACTTTGGAAGAGATCCCAAGAGGGACCGTGTGGAAGTGAGACAGGGAAGGGAGGGATTGCCAAGAAAGGGTGCAATAAACAATGGGTTACTTCTTTTTTTTCTATAAAAAGGCTTTATTTTTCATCTCATACCTTTGAAAACTTTAATTGATGCATGATAATTATACTTGTTTATGAGGTACAGTGTGATATCTTGATACGTGAATACAATGTATAATGATCAAATCAGGGTAATTAGCATATCTACCACATCAAACCTTTATCATTTCTTTGTGTTGGGAACATTCGACATCCTCTCTTCTGGCTATTTGAAAATACACATTATTGTTAACTGTAGTCATCCTACTGTGCTATAGAACACTGGAACTTATTCCTCCTATTTAGCTGTGATTTTGTATCTGTTCACTAACCCTCTCCTTATCCCACCTCTCCCCTACTCTTTCTAGCCTCTGGTAACCACTGTTCTATTCTCTACTTCCATGAGATCAACTTTTTTAGCTTCCACATATGAGTGAGATTACGCTGTATTTGTCTTTGTCTTTCTGTGCCTGGCTTATTCTACTTAACATAATGTCTTCCAGGTTTATCCATGTTGTTGTGAATTAAAGGATTTCATTCGTTTTTTATGGCTGAAGAGTATTCCATTGTGTGTATATACACCACATTCTCTTTATCCATTAGTCTTGAACAGTGAGTTACTTCTGTGGGAAACTGGGGCGCAATCCCACTAGGGGACTCCCTAGGAGACAGTGTTGAGCAGAATTATTCTCTCAGATGAGTAAAGAGCTGGAGTACTTATCCATTAACTCCAACCCCTCATTGGTTGAGGCTCATTCCTTTTCCAAAGATTCCTATGGCCGATGACTTGGGTAAAGAGCATTGGAAAAATGAGACTATCCAGATCCTTCATGGATTGCTAGTATGAACATTGATACCAGGGAGACAAAACTCCACCATGGGCCCCCTATTAGAATGGAAAGCACATGGGGGCCGGGTCATAAATGGAGTCCTGGCCCAGGTCTGACTGATGGTGGTTCCATTGGGTTCGTAAACCTACCCAATGGTCATTTCTTTGGTCCCTGAATGCCTAATTGGAATGGACAGACTTAGTGGTTAGAACCCCCATCCATATTGGTTTCTTGGCCTATAGAGTAAGGGTTACCACAGTGGGGAAGACAAAGTGGAGGCCTCTGAAATGCCCCCCTCATATACCAAGCCAAGATAGTAAATTATCAACAGTATTGCACCCTGGGGTGATGGGTGAGATTGGGACCATACTCAATGACATAAAGAATGCAAGGTTTGTTAGGGCCATACTCAATGACATAAAGAATGCAAGGTTTGTTAGGGCCATACTCAATGACATAAAGAATGCAAGGTTTGTGGTCCCCAGTGTATCTCCATTTAATTCACTAATCTGGCCCCTAAAACAACTGGATGGATCATGGCAAATTGGAGCCACTTAATCAAGAAGTAGCCTCAATTGCAGCTGCTTTGCCCAATGTGGTATCTTTGTTCCGGCACATGGTAGGTGTCCATGGCTCTGGCAAATGCATTGTTTTCTATCTCTAATGGCTTGCATTCATGTGGATGGACAATAGTAGATATGAATGGTCTTGTTCCAGGGCTAAGTTAACTTTCCCAACCTCTCTTATAATATGAAGGTCTCTAGACCATTTCGACATTCTGTAAAACAGCTCACAAATGCACCATGTTGATGGCATCACATTAATCGGACCAGATAAGCAAGAAATGGCAAATATGTTGGAGGTCTTAATAACACACATGAGCTCCAGGGAGTGGGAGATAGACCTTATGAACATTAGGGACCTACCATATTAGTGAAGGTTTTAGGAATCCAGTAGGCCAGGGCATGCTGGGCTATCCCCTACAAAGTAAAGGAAGATTGCGTTTTGCACATCTCATCACCAAGAAAGGAGCACTGTGTTTGGTAAGCCTCCTCAGAGTCTTGAGGAAACATGTTATGCACTTGGGAATAGCCACTGACTGAGTGAAATAGAAGGCTGCCAGTTTTGGGTGGATCTCAGAGCAGAAAAGAACTCTGCAGCAAGTCCAGGCTGTGGTGCAAGCAGCCCTGTAGCTTGTGCTATATAGTCAGGTATCTGAGATGAGTGTTGTGGGAAAAGATGCTGGATGGAGTTTATGGAAATCCCTACTAGAAGAATCACAATGTAGATGGTGGATCAAGGCTATGCCATGCCATTCAGAAAGCAATTCCCTGCATGTTACTGGACCCTGGCAGAAATGGAACATCTATGTATAGGATATCAAGTGACCATGTGACCAGAACTGCCCATGATGAACTGGGACTGTAAGACTTACCAAATCATACGTTCTGGCCCAGCAGTAATCCATTTCTTGATGAGAATGGTACTCTTGGATTGGGTATAAGTAGGAGCATTGGGCAGAAGTAAGCTGCACAAACAGGTGGCATAGATGCCCATGTCATTTGCCCCTGTTACACCAGCATCTTTCCCTCGCTGGCCTCAAATGGCCACATTTGGGAGGTCCTTTATGACCAACTGAAGGATAAGGGCAAAGGCTTGATTCACTATGGGTCACTCAGTATGTTGGTGCAAGCCAAAAATGGATTTCTGCCACACTATAGCCCCACTTGGGGATGACCCTGAAAGACAGAAGTGAGGCAAAATCCTCTCAGTGGGCAGTGATCTGGATGATGCCCCTTGTGACATACCTTGTGCAGAGAGAGAAGTGGCCTGAAGTAAGAAAGTACGCAGACTCAAGGGCAGTGGCAAATGGCCAGACTGGTTGGTCAGGGTCCTGGAAGGAGAAAGATTAGAAGATCAGGGACAAAGAGTTCTGGGGAAGAGGCATGTGGAAGGACCTATGGAGGTGGGCACAAAGTGTGAAGATCTTTGTATCTCACATAAATATCCACCAGAAAGCATGTATCACAGAAGAGGCACTAAACAACCAAGTAGACAAAATGACTCTGCCAGTTGATGTCAGCCATCTTCTGTCATTGGCTACTTCACTGCTGGCACAATGCCATATTAGGTGTGTGAATGAAGTAGCCATGGTGGCAGTGATGGAGATTATTCATGGACCCAGTAGCATAGGTTCCGTCTCACTAAGGCTGATCTAGCTACTGGCACTGCTGAATGTCCAACCTCTCATTAGCAGAGACCAGTGCTAAACTCCCAATATGGCACCATTCCTCAAGGAGATCAATCACCCACTTGGTAGCAAGTTGATTTCCATCCTGGAAAGGGTAATGATTCATCTCAGCTGGGACCAATACATATTTATGATATGGGTTTACCTTTTCTGTCCACTGGGCCTCAGCTAGCACCACTACCTGAGTGAGGGCTTACAGAGCATTTGATCCACTAGCGTGGGATCTCACATAACGTCACCTCAGACAGAGAGACCCCCTTTACAGCAAATGAGACATGACAGGGGTACGTGACTACAGGATGCTCTGGTTTCATCGAAGGCTGGACTACCCAGAAGCTGTTGGCATGATAGAGCAGAGAAATGGGCCGGCCTGTTAATGGTACAGCTAATGCACCAGTTCGAAAATAATATTCTGTAAGGGCAGGATGCCATCCTCCAGGACATTGTACATACTCTAGATTAATAATGATTATATGGTGCTGTAGCCCTAATAGGTGTGATTTATAGATCCAGGAAGTAATGGGCAGAAGTAGGAATGGCCCCCCTTACTATCAATCCCATTGATCCACTTGGGGGATTTGTGCTTTCATCCCCATAATGGATCTACAGGTCTTGGTATTTAGGAGAGGAAGCCTTATGTTAGGGGACACAGGATTTTCATTAAACTTTATGATTCAGTGGCCTCCAGTCTCTTTGGGCTCCTTATGTCAAGTGACCAGCAGGCAAGGAAAGGAGTCACCATACTGGCAACGGAAATGGACCCCGATCATTAGGAGGGGATCAAACTATTGCCACGCCATGGGGACTATGAGGATTATGGCTCCCAAATGATCCACTGGGGAATCTCTTGGAGCTCTTATGCCTGGTGTTAATGGCAAAGGGACAAGTACAGCAGTCACAGCCTAAGAAGGCCATGGTAACCCAGGGTTCAGACCTTTCAGGTCTTTGTCACCTCACCAGGAAAGGCAACTAGGTATCAGGGGTGCTAGCTGAGGGGAATCTATAAAAGGTGGAGGAGAAGGATGATCATCTATCATGGCTTCAAAATCTATGGCGGCAGCAGCAGCAGGGGCTGCAGTTAACCCATTAACCCTTCTCTTTGAGATTTCCCGGAAAGCAAGACTCCAGAATCCTGGAAAACTCATCTCAAGTGGGGTAAACTCATCCTAAGAAGCAAGTGAATGAAGTGGTGCGAGGGTAGATACCATTGTGCTCTACCCAGATCCCTCTTCTGGGCCAACTTACCCAGCCCCCAGAAGCTGAAAGCTCATAGCCATGTCCCTCATTGGGAACTGTCCCCGGCTACAGTGAACGTCCTTGCCCAAGGTGATTCTCTTTTCTGAGGGAAGCCTGCTGCCCACGACTGGTTGATGCAGGAATACTAAGGCTGTGGATCTCCTGCCTCAAATTCGGACCACTCTGAAGAGCCGTCTCTGCTCCAGAACTCCCCGTAGGATTGTCTGAGGTCTCAGTTGCAACTACTCTGCAGGTCAGCTTCTCCTGTGGCTCAGTGCTGCCTTCCTCACCCCCTTACAGATGCATCTCCCAAGACACTTAATAATAAACTCTCTTCATACAACTTTATCTCAGAATCTATTGTCTGGGAAACCAACATAAGATGGGATCAAAGCCTAGTTTGTGAAAATAGAGGTTAAGGAGTGTCTGGGGTCCAAGAATTCCTTTCTCTGCACTCCTTAGAGTTTACCTCTTGTTATTACTATTGCTAACCCTGAGAGCAAGGATGGAGAGGGTGTTGCAGCTGGATTAAGAAGACAGTCACAGTGTCAGGCCTGGAGGCCACGGGCCTATCTGTTCTGGAAAACTTGGTAAGCAAACTTAGCAGGCTGGGCCACCCACATAATTTGTAGGGCTCAGTGCAAAATGAAAATGCAGGGCCTCTTGTTCAAAAGGCAGGAAAAAAGTAATGTTAAAGGTACTAAAGTATAAAGCTTTTTCCTTTAAAGATGTTTTATTACTTATAAAGCATAATAGGGGTAATAGTGACACTTAAATAACAACATCAAATTACAGAGCAATAATATTTTTGGTGTGATAATTTTATGTAATACAGTAAGTAATACTTTACTAATGTGATATCTTGATCGATTATATTTTTTCTAGCTTACTTTTTTGCAAATTAATTCATTAGGTCATCGAAATTTCTACTTTTAGCAACTTCATTTTCAATCGATATAACGTGAAAAGGACATCAGTCACTCTTGGTAAATGTGAGATTGCAGATAACTGATAATTTTTAATCTTGAAAAAGACATTCCTGCTGATGCAACTGTTATTAGAGCTGTTAAGAGTATTTTTATAGGCTGTGATAACATTGGGATAAATTTCTGATAAACTATTTCAAAATATATATTTCACTACTTCTAGAGCTGATAATTTCTCATGAAATAGTTTTTCTAAAAAAATTTAACTCTTTATACCAATCAGTTTTGTGAAAGTCTGAGTTTAATTTTAAATGCAAATTTATACAATGGCATTTTAATATTTTCTCTGACATTTCCTGTAACTTGCAGAGGTCATGGAAGAAATTGAAAGTGGCTTCCTGATTTATTATATATAATTCAAAATGCCTGTTTACACATCCTATCACCTATCTTCAATTACAAGGACAAATTAATTTAAAAATTGTCTTCTTTTTTAATAATTGGTTCATCTGAAGCTTGCTAGGAAAATAATGTTCTTTTTTTGTTGAAGTTGACGATCTTTTTTTTTTTTTTTCTTTTGATACAGGGTCTCACTCTGTCTCCCGGGCTAGAGTGCTGTGGCATCAGCCTAGCTCACAGCAACCTCAAACTCCTGGGCTCAACCGATCCTCCTGCCTCAGCCTCCCGAATAGCTGGGACTACAGACATGCGCCACCATGCTAGGTAGGCTAATTTCTATTTTTGGTAGAGACGGGGTCTCGATCTTGCTCAGGCTGGTCTCGCACTCCTGAGTTCAAGCAATCCTCCCGCCACGGCCTCTCAGAGTGCTAGCATTACAGGCGTGAGCCACTGTACCTGGCCGACAATCTTTAAACTTAATTTTTATTTCTAAGCCTGCGGTGGATATTTTTCATGTAATATTACAGTGGTTTTCAAAACCTGAGATTCTAAACCCTTTGAAAAATTCTAATAACTCTCTGATATGCTTCATTGCAACATCCATGTGTATGCTTTTATTTTTTAATAATTTACTGACACAGTTTACTGTCTGAGCTCTGGCAGTTCCTGCCCTGGTGCTCAGGCTGGAGAGTTAATATTTGTGCAGATGCCATAGGGACGGGCTCCAGGGAGTGACCAGCAAGCTGGCCTCCCACTGCGGGTCCCAGTGCTAACCCCACGTGGAGCCCCTCCTCTCTCCTGCACCGCAGCTGCTGCGTCTACTGCCGCCAGCACCACCGCCAGTCGGAGCCTTGGTCTGCCCCGACGCCCTGGACTGCGCGCATGTGTGCCCCGGGGGCCCAGGGCAATCGCTTGGGCTGAGCTGTCTGCTGTGCTTGCGATGCCACCCAGCATATCTGCTGCTCACGCACGTGCTCCATTGTCCCATCACATGTCACTTATAAAACACAGGTTCAAAGATAACGTAATCAAGTATTTCAAGACGGTGACAGCAGAACGTTAAACCAAGCATGAGGCCCTTCTGAGAGCAGACCCTGTGCTATTTATTGCACAGATGGCACACCTGCAAAGCCGACCCTGCCAGCAGCCTTTGGGCTGTGCTTCCTGACCAATGCACCGGTCAGCTGCTGCAAAACTGCCTGTCTTTGTTTGAGTCCCCCCAAAACAGGCCCTGAGACGACGATGTAGGTGCAAGTTGTTATCGGAAAGGTGAACCCAGGAAGCACAGTGAGGGGGTGGGGAATTGAGGCAGGGAAGCAGGAAGCCAATAAAAAACTGTTAATGTGTGGATCACCCCTGTGGGCAACTGGGATGCAATCCTGCTGGGGACCCTCTGAGGGACTGTGCAGAATACGTCCCAGGATCGTTGTCCCACTGAGAGGTCAGGAAGCTGGGCTATTTATCCTCCCACTCTCACTCCTCATTGATTGAGGATTGTCCCTGCACTCCTGGGGCATTAACACCCAGCCTTCCCCCCATTCTCCCACTCAAGCATGGCCATTGGCCTTCTGGAAGAGAGACACAGGAAGCCATAGGTAGGTGGCGTGGGAACTGCCTGCAGATGACCTTGTGGGTGGGGCTTGGGGAGATGGTTGTGTCTAACCTGGCCCCAGGACCCAGGAGGGACTGCAAACCCGGTGCCTTCCCTCTCGCCTCTCCCATCCCTGCACCCTCCACACACATGCACGCAAACTGTGTGGGCCTTTTCATTTATCCTTAACGCTGTAATTACCGCTTAATTCCCTCCTTACATTAGTATTGCAAATGCCTCCAACAACTTTATTTTCTTGCTTTATTTATACCAGTGAAAAGGCACTTAGAAGCAAATTACGCTTGCCTCCATATATCTCTCTACCTGTTTATCTCTGTGTTTATGGGATGCCTATCACCATGGTATCTGGGCATTTAGACAGTCCCATTAGATCAAATTCATTACCCAAGAGAGGAAGAAAAACATACTCCTCCTCCAGCCCTCTGCGGCAGCCACTCGGTTGCACACCGAGGGCTCGGGCTCAGGGAGACCTGCCAACCCAGAGGCTCTTGTTTTCCAACCCAAAGGAGAGGAACATTTTTGGCAAAGAAGCGAATCCCCTCCTGGAGCGAGGCATGGAGAGCTTGCGAACTAATTTGGAAGATCTATCAGAGGGTGGGTCTCAATATGTTGGGCATTTAAAATTTGAAATGATTTCAATTTCATTGCTCTCCAAATATGAAATTGAGCCCATTTTTCACAAATGTGGCTTCGTGCTCTGAGCAGCTTTCACCCACCAGAAGATTCCGGATGTTAACTCCTTTTTACTCACCCTGGCGTTACAGAGGGTGCCAAGCTCAAATACCACTGAGCATCTCTTTGTGCCCAGGCCTGCACCGCGGCTGTAAGGTCCCAGCTCCCCAGGTCCCAGCCTGGGCACAACACCGGAGACCTCTGGCCTCTCACCAAAGACTTCACAGCCTAGAGCTGCTCCCTGCCCTGCGCCTTCCCTAAATGTGTTTGATTCCTTCCAGCCCCTGCCTTCTGCCCTTGGGCCTCCCACTGTGTTTATGGCCCTGGCCTTGTCCCTCAGACAATAGTGACTGCAATGACCCTGCTTAACTACAGCTGGGATTCTGTCTCATGGTCCCTCAGGGCTGTTCTTACCAAACACCCTGCCAACCTAGGACTCTCGGGATCCCCCATTGTGGATGTTTCTCCCAGGGGAGCTCACATGGACCCAAATAGGAGAGTCAAATACATTATGGGTGAGGAAATACAGGCAAAGAAACCCTTGCCTTTTAAAATTGCAAAAGCAGTATATGTTACCTATCTTTCTTTAAATGGAAAAAAACCCCAACTCCACAACATAGATAAGCAACATAATGATCATTTTTATTTATTTATTTATCTATCTGTTTATTTATTTAGAGACAGGCTCTCTCACTCTGTCGCCCAGGCTGGGGTGCAGTGGTGTGATCATAGCTCACTGCAGCCTCCAACTCCTGGGCTCAAGTGATCCTCCTGCCTCAGCCTCCTGAGTGGCTGGGACTACAGGTGTGCACCACCAGGCCTGGCTAATTTTTAAACTTTTTTGTAGAGATAGGGTCTTATTATGTTGCCCAGCCTGGTCTCAAGCTCCTGGCGTCAGATGATCTTCTTGCCTTGGCCTCCTAAAGAGCTGGGATTACAGGCGTGAGCCACCACGCCCGGCCCATGGTGATAACTGAAATCATCCAAAGTTCTGCCTACCCAGAGATAACCATTATTAACACATGTTGGTGTCTATCTCATCAAACTTTCACCTATGTAAATATATACATAGAAACATATTCATTTAAACAAAATTAGGATATGTCATATGAACCAATTCAGAAACTGCTTTATTCACTTAACAATAGCTTGTGATTATTTTTCTAAATAAAAATAGATCTATATGAGTTTATTAATGGCCACCCAGTGCTGTGTTGTATGAATATGCTATAATTTATCAAATGTACCTCCTATGGTTCATTTAGGTCGTTTGCAAATGCTCACTATTATAAAACAACACTCAGATGAACTCACCTGTGTCGGGTATTCCATTACAATGACTTTCTGTGATTGCTGGGTCAATTTGAAAGCCTTTGACTCACAGCTAAATTGCCCTCCAGAAAGCTTGTGCCAAATTGCCTCTCCCATCAGAGGTGAAGGAGAAGAGCCCAGGCCCCGGGCACACTTTCAAGCCTCCTCTTTCTCCTCCAGTCAGTACATCCCCTTCCTGAAGACCTGCATGGCTGGCCCCTGCAAGCCAGACCAACCCCAGGTAAAATGGAGACACCTCTCTGGGGTGTCTGCCTCTTCCTGACACCCAGCTTTGCCATTTGCCTGCCTGGGCTGCTGGCCTGCAAAGGATCCCCGCTGCCATCATGGAGCGTGGCCAAAGCTTTGGGTATATGAGGCCAGGATTAGGGTGGGCTCACAAAGCTCCCCTCTCATGACCAGACACGTGGGAGGTCACCTGGAACCACTCCTTCCTTTGTTCCTATGTTACCCTCCCACAGTCCTCTAGCCCCATCCCTGCATGTTCCCAGTGCAAATGCCACTTCTTCCACGGAGCCTTCCCTGATTCCATACAGAAGGGGTCCCTCCTGCTTGTAGCTTTCGAATCCCTTCTATGGAAACATCAGTGCGGTTGTCTCATTCCTGCTTCTGGGCTGAGAGATCTCATTAGATTACCAAAGGCAAGCATTGCTGTGTAGTTTCCAAGCCCCAACTCTCCAAGGGGTCACGTCTGAGACTCACTGGGCAGGGAGGAGGTGGGTGTTTGACCAGAGAAGGAAGGAAGAGAGAGAAGGAGCGGTGTGAAGGTCCATCTGGGACCTTCTATGTTCGCCCACACCACCCACAGGGCTTACCCTAGTGGAGACAGGGTTTCTAGGGCTCTAGGAAGCCTGGAGTTTGCAGTCAGCGTGGCTGCCATTCTGAGTGACTCTGGGGCAATGAGAGGGGCTTCTGAGATGGGAGGCTGAGCATCCACCAGCACATGGAGGGAGGTTCAAGGCTGGTAGCTGGTGGCTACCACTAGCACTACTGCCATAGCGACTATTACTACTATTCCCACTGAGCCTTTGTGCCAAGCGGAGAATGTGGACGGGCTGCAGCTCCAAGGCCCCAACTGCCGTGGCCCAAGCCACCAAGGAGCACCTTGGTTCCATTTTGGTCAGTGGCTCAGGAATCCCCTTTTCACAGCTATTTATTGCTTCTAGGATCTCTTCAAAGACCAAAATTGCATTGGATTTACCAAAAGCAAGGATTGTGTCTTATTTGACCTTATATTCCAACAGGTGGAGCATGGTGACTGGCTGATAGTAAATGTTCCATAAATTATCAGCACTACGGTGACTTGAAAGCTCACCCCTGTACTACCTCCCTTGGTCCACACAACAGCAGCATCAGGAAGGTATGACTGTTACTATCTTCATTTTACAGCTGGGGAAACTGAGGCTTAGAGAGGGGAAGTACCTACCTTGCCCAAGGTCCACAGTGAGTAAGTGACTGAGCCGAGACTTCAACCTGGGGGTGCCCGATCCCCAACACTTGTGCTCTTAACTTCAGTATGAGTTTCCTGTTGCTGCTGTAACAAATTGTCGCAAACTTAGCGGCTTAAAACAACACAAATTTACTATCTTAGAGTTCTGGGGGTAAAAAGGCTGAGACAAGTCTTACTGGGCATAATCGAGGTGGCAGTAGAGCTGGTTCCTACGAGAGGCTCCAGGGGAGGACTCATCTTTATTACTTCTGGCTTCTAGAGGCTACTGGTGTTTCTTGGTTCGTGGCTACGTTACTCTCACCTCTGCTTTTGTGGCCGCGTGACCTTCTCTGACTGCTACTCTGATTTCCCACCTGCATCTCAGAAGGACCTTCGGGATTGCATCAGTGCCCTTGGCTAAGCCGGGACAATCTGCTCATCTCAGGATCATTAACTTAATCTCATCTGCAAAGTCTCCTTTGCCATGTAAGGTGACACTCGCAGGTTCTGAGAATTAGGGGGCGTATATCTTTGGAGGCCCCTTATTTGCGCTACCATAGCCACTCTCGGCCCTGCCTACCTTATAGACAGTGACTGGGTGGGTTAATGAAGGAATGAGTGATATGGGACAGTGTGACCTTAGTGTGGGTTCTACCAAAAGCAGACAAGGACACTCGGGTGCAGGTGGTTTACTTGAGAGGTGACCCCAGTGAACCCTGGCAGGGCAGTGGGGAAGGGAAGCAGGGAGTGGAGAAAAGCTCACAAAGGGTGTGTAAATGAGCTGGTCGCCCCTGTGTGCCACTGAGGCTCTATCCAGTTGGGGACCCTCTCTGAGGAATTGTTTCGAACATCCCACTGAGGGATGCTGTAACAAAGCGCCACCAACTGGGGGCCTTACGACAGCAGAAACGTATTGCCTCACCATGCTGGAGGTTAGAAGTGTGACATCGAGTTGTCAGCAGGGTTGGTTCCTTCTGGAGACTCTGAGGGAAAATCCGTTCCAGGTCTGTCCCCTAGCTTCTGGTGACTGTCAGCAATCCTTGGCATTCCTCGTAGGCATGTCACTCCAATCTCTGCCTCTGTCTTCCCGTGACCTTCTCCTCCGTGTGTCTTCTTCCCTTCACTTCTCTCTAAGGACACTTGTCGTTGGATTTAGGGCCCACTTGGATAATCCAGGATGATCTCATCTTGAAAGCCTCGATTATGTCTGCAAAGACCCTTTTTCCAAATAAGATCTCATTCACGGGTTCCAGGTGGCCAAATCTTTTGGGCATCATCATTTAACCCACCATAGATACGAAGCTAATATATTTATCCACAGAGCTCCTCCACCCCACCCCTCACTGTCTGGGGTTGCCCCGGGGGGCGTCAAAACCTAGCTCAGGGCCGGGCGCGGTGGCTCACGCCTGTAATCCTAGCTCTCTGGGGGGCCGAGGCGGGCGGATCGTTTGAGCTCAGGAGTTCGAGACCAGCCTGAGCAAGAGCGAGACCCCGTCTCTACTAAAATTAGAAAGAAATTAATCGGACAACTAAAAACATATAGAAAAAATTAGCCGGGCATGGTGGCACATGCCTGTAGTTCCAGCTACTCGGGAGGCTGAGGCAGAAGGATCGCTTGAGCCCAGGAGTTTGAGGTTGCTGTGAGCTAGGCTGACACCACGGAACTCACTCTAGCCAGGGCAAAAGAGTGAGACTCTGTCTCAAAAAAAAAAAAAAAAAACCTAGCTCAGGAATTGTCCACTGCTGCTGCAGGTGCACTCGGAGCTGGGCCCAGGGGACACGGTGGCACACCGTACAGGCACGTGCGGAGCCTGCCTCAGAGAGGTGGGTGACAGGGAGTCTTCCTGCCTCCCACTATTTCCATCCCCTCCACCTCTCCCTCCCTCCCCCCACCCTTGAGGTCCCCTGGCCTTGCCTCAGCCCCTGGAATAGATGAATCAGCAGAAAGAACTTGTCTGCCCAGAAAGCCAGAGAAATATTGAGGCCCAGGGCGCTTCACCGCCACTCCCCCGCGAGCAGGCCGGGGAGTTGGGCTTCCAAGCAGCCCAGCCGATGGAGCCTGTGCGTCTTTCTGAGCGGGCCAGACGGAAAGGGGCGGGGGCGGGGCTGGGGTGTGGGGGGAAGTAATTAGTTTGATGAATCTTCTTTTTAAGCCGTTCTCTACATGGGGCTTTCGCAGCGTTATAGGCTCAGTGATGCATTCCCTGAGTTTTATGAATCCTTAAACACGGGCCATTTTTCATAAGAGAGAGGTGAAAGTAATCATCTGTCGGCACAAGCCCAGGTGTCCCCGGTCTGGGACAAGGACACCCGATGAGGCTCCCAGGCCACAGAGAGCTCTGGAGAGTCAGGATGGGGCTTCAGGCTTTTGGCTGCCTACCTTGCAGCCAGAAGTGACGTGCTGGCACACCGTGTCACATTCAATATCCATCTACGCCCTCCACAAGCCTCTTCGACATGGCTGCCCAGTGGTAAGATTTGGGGCTGGGGATGTAAGTCCAGCACGGGCCGGTCCTGCACAAGCCCAAAGCCTGCTCAGAGGTGTGGTTCCTGCCTGCGTTGCTCCCAGGAAGACTTGGTCAGTGGATCCTCCTCGCTAGGCTGGGTGATGATGCCCGGCCACGCTGCCTTTGGGAGGTTGCAAAACTGGCCCCCATTCTTCCCTGATAGGGGAGGAGTAGTGAGGACTATTTCAGGGCGCAGTCAACCCTCCACTAGCCTAACCTGGGGGCAGGGAGGTCCAGCAGGCTCTGGAGGCCAGAGAAAGCACTCAGGCCAAGAGTCACAGAGCCCGGCACCTAATAAGTGCTCAGTAAAGGATAATTCGGGCTCGTCCCTAAGTCGGCAGGAGGGAGTCTGCTGAGCCCCAGTGACCTATCATAGACTCCGGAGTAAGCTAAATACATGGTGGCTGTTTTAAGCCAGTAAATTTGGGGGTGCTATGCTACATAACAAAAGTTAACTGACGCACTGTCTCAGCTTTGGGTTTTCCCAGGAGGAGTCCTCACCTGAACTCCCAGTGGGCTACTTGTGGTTTCTTGTTAGGCCGTTTCCCAACCTAGAACAGTTCCTTCCATCGACCTGAACGTTCTGCCAGCAAAACTAAAGTCACTTTCCACTCCCTTTGGGGTTTTTTTTCTAATTTTTGAGAGAGCTTTGCTCTGTTGCCCCAGCCAGAGTGCCATGGTGTCAGCCTAGCTCAGAGCAACCTCAAACTCCTGGGCTCAAGTGATCCTCCAGCCTCACCTTCCCAAGTAGCGCAGACCACAGGTGCGCACCACCACGCTCAGCTAATTTTTCTATTTTTAGAAGACACAGGGTCTCATCTTGCTCAGGCTGGTCTTGAACTCCTGATCTCAAGCAATCCTCCTGCCTCAGCCTCCCAGAGTGCTAGGATTACAGGCATGACCCACCACGCCCGGCCCCCTTGCAGGTTTCTTTGATAATGGGACTAAGAAAAAGAACTCAAAAAGCTTTGATCTTGTTGTTTTTAATGTGAGTTTTAAATTAAGTTTGTTTGAATGGATTAGGGGGAGCCTCCCCAGGGGTTGAGTTTAATGCAAGCAAATAGAGCAACCCCTGCCCTGGGAGGTATCCAAGTACTGGAGCAGTGTGTAGGCGGGGTGGCTTTTCCTTTTGCTGGGCTGATGGACATTATCCTCAAGGTGGCACATAGTAGATGCCACTTCTATGCTGCACCCACTGCCAGTCTGAAAAACACATGGAGCTCCCACTGCAGCCATCCAATAGAAGTAGACCTAGAGCAATTGGATCTAGAAAGGATGGATCCAAGCGAAGATCTTCCATCCTCACTTAGGATGAGATGCCAGCAGCTGTGGTCCTAAACACAGTGGCTCCTTTGCACCCCACCTCTGTGACCCAGCTCCGTCCCTCTCCCTTCCACCCCTCACCACCCACAGAATCGCCAGCCCTCAGAACACCCATTTCTTGGCTTATATGGTTTGGATGTTTGTCCCCTCCAAATCTCATGTTGAAATTTGATCCCCAGTGTTGGAGGCGGGGCCAAGTGGGTGGTGTTCGGGTCATGGGGGTGGATCCCTCATGAAAGGCTTGGTGCCCTCCCCGCCATAATGAGTGAGTTCTTGCTCTATTAGTTCACACCAGAGCTGGTTGTTTAACAGAGCATGGGCACCCCCTCTCCTCTCTCTTGCTTCCTCTCTCACCATGTGACACATCTGCTTCCCCTTTGCCTTCCAACATGATTAGAAGCTCACTGAAGCCATCACCAGAAGCAGATGCTGGCACCATGTTTCTTGTGCAGCCTGCAGAACCATAAACCAAATGCCAGCACGTCTTTTCTGAGCAAGGTTGACCAGCGCGCAGGATAAGGTAGGGTGTGTACAAACACCTCACATCGTTTGCCTGTGCTGAGGCCACGGCCGTGGTCCAGTAACAGGGCCAGGGCAGTGCTCCAGGCTCTCTCTGGTGGGCAGACACATTTACCTCTTAGTGTCCTACAAGACGTGCAGACCTGGTTGGTAAGCACTGGCCTAGAGCCCGGAGCCCCAGCCCTGCCCAGAAGAGGCCTGGCTCTGGGACTTATTCTTATCTTTCCTGGCCCAGGGAGAGCCCCTGAGCCAGCAGGGAGGGCTGCCATGGCTGCTGGGCCCTCAGGCCATGTTCCAGGGGAGAGTCCCTCACTTGGGACATATCCCGAGCTGTGCTCGTGTTTGTGGGAGAAATGGTCTAAGCCAGCAGGGACTATCTCCTGACTAGCTCTTGGGGGCTGTGAGGGCAGAGGCCTGGGTAGAAGACATGCAGCTCTTGTTGAAGGGGTCACATCCCCAGCGCTGCCCTTTAAGACCCTACCTGCCTGATTGGATCCCAGGAGCCAGAAGAAGGCACGTGTGGGCGAGTTGTGAGGGTGCGTGTGAGTGTGTGCCTGCGTGTCTGCACACGCGTGCGATCATGCGGTGTATGTGTGCACATGGATGTTCACGCATGTCTGTATTTGTGGACATTTGCGTATGCACATGTGTGCCCATCTATGCTGCGAAGTCTCTAGTGCTGAGGAAAGATCTATTTTAGGCCACAGTTAGAAACTTCTAGGCTTAGAAACTAGAGGTGAAATCTGGACGGTGGAGCCCTTGAGAGTCATTTAGCATCTGGTTCCCCTTCAGGTCACAAGCAGGGGATCCTCCCTTCTGATCTCCTCACCTTTTTCCTTCCCTCCCCCATCTTTGCCGTGTCATTGTTAGTTGGAGGTTGGGGAGCCCAAGTGTCAGTATATCCTTTTGCTGTTAATATCACCTCCCTCCACCCTCACCTCCCAAGGGCAATGGGGTGGCCAAACTGCCACATCCTGGGGACACCCATACCTGCCTGAAGAATGGGGAATGAATGAGAATTATCCTGTTACATGCCAGGCTCTGCGACTCTTAGCCTGAGGGCTTCCTCCGGCCTCCAGAGCCTGCTGGATCTCCTCACCCCACCCCTGTGTTGGGTTAGTGGAGGGTTGACTGTCCCCCAGGAGTGGTCCTTGATCAAGGGCTGAGGGAGCTGCGGGATAACTCCCTGGCTCCTGTACCTCTCAGTGGGATAACTCTAGGTACAAGGTCCTTGCCATCTCCCAGAGGTGCCCACAGTGACAACTGGTTCAATACCATTTCCTTCACTGACTGCCTCTCCGTCCCTGGCCCACCTCTATACATTCTCCCTGTGTTTCCCGGGGTCCCTTCCCAATACCCCACTTGTACTCACATCCTTATCTCAGGATCCACTTTGGGGGGACCCAAAGAAAGAGAGTGACTTATCTGATTGATGAGTCATGGCAAAGAATCCAAGCCCAGGGGACTCTGGGTGCCCTTTGGGAGGCAGCCTGCCTCGTAAAAGCACATCTCGGCTCCCTGTGGTCTTCAGTCCTGCCTGTAGGCGAGTGGGTAAGATGAATCCTGGAGTGAGTGTCAGCAAGACAATTGTTGTGACAGATCTCAAGCCACATCCACCAATACAGCCTTTTCTGTAATAAAGGACATTTTGAGCTCCACCTTTCGGACTTCTGTATCTATTTCTCAGTCGCTCGGGGAGGGAAAGAAAGTACTGTTATTAATTGACTCTCCTAAAACTCTCACATTTATCACTATACGCCCAGAACCTAAAAGTACCAGGGACATAATAGGGACACATTAATATTTGTTGAGTGGAAAAAAGTGACAGAGCAAGATTCAAACCCACGTCTGTCTTCTCCAGACCCTGTCTAAGAGGGGAGGGCTGGAGAGAGAGGGAGGGGGCCAGAGGAGCAGTGGAGAAGCCCTTCACGCCTGGCCTGGCCTTCCAGCCCACGGCCGAGGTCAGGAAGTTCTGCCCTGGGGGGGCCAGGGCCTGGCCTGGGAGGTGCGAATCCCTGCGCATTATCCCGCCAACCTCGTCTCTTCACAACACTGTGTGTTTTGATGGAGCAGCTCTCCCCGCCTCTCGGGATTGATGTGAAGATTAATGCCTGTTTAGCAAATGACAGCTTCCCCTGCACCTCCCGCTCCTGTGAGAGAAGGAGCTGTGGCAACAGAAAATAGAAACAAACCTCACCGCTTGCTCGCTGGCGTCGAGGCTCGGCCGCAGCGCTGACAGCTGGGCTCGAGTGGACAAATCGTGCAGGCTTAGCAAAGGTAGGTGAGGTCTGGAGCGCGCCAAAGAGAAGGCTGAGGGAAGGCCGAGCCCGCCCTCGGGCCCTGGGCACAGGGGGGACTGGGGACTGCCGGGGAAGGCGGAAAGGGGCAGGACCGTTCTGGAAAGACAGCATGGGGCAGCTTGCTGCCTGAGCTGCCTCCTCTAAAGGCTGGGAACAGAAGAGAGAGGGAGTCCTGTGTACTCCACACAGGGGGGAACAGTGTGGCCCTCTCCAAGACTGTTTCTGCCACTCTCCAAGGCAAGTTGATGGCCCCCATTCCTTTCCTTTCAGCGACTCAGAGGGGGCGTCTGGGGCATATGGCTACTTTCGCTCACTTTGAGGTCTTGAGATTGTGCCAAGTGAATGCTCAGCTGATCACGTGTGAATAAAGAGCTGACAGGCAAGTCTGAAAGGAGAGACCCTGTGGCAGGCGCAAGCGTCACCCTGTGCACGTGTCCCCTCACTCCCCGTTTCAGTGCGTGCCAGCAGGGCCCAGCTTCCAGCTCAGGTGACCTCCGCTGGAGGGCTTGCTTGGGGCCCGCGTGCAGGGTGGGCTTGAGCCCGAGTGGCCCACAGCAGGGCGACCTTCTTGATAACACCCCCCACCCCCGTTTTGGTGTCCTTCCCTTCCCCGTCTGGCCTCCTCCACTCCCCTGTGTTTCCTCCCAAATAAACCAGTAATGTTCACATTTTGGTCTCAGACGCTGCTTCTGAGGGAGCCCAAACTAGGTCAGAATTGAAAGGCGGGATCTGGCGGAGCAAGGAAAGGGGGAGTGTGGAAAACACCCCAGCGGGTGTAAAGCAGCCCCAGGGCCGCTGCTTGCGCAGAAGAAGAAAGGTGTTCTCTTCGTGCCCATCAAAGCCTCTGTCTTCTTTTTTTAAACTCCCAACTCCACCCTCTCTCCATAATGAACCTTCTCTGTTTTTCCAGAACAACAACAATGTGCTAACAGGACTTGCCCATCTGTGAGTGAAGAGATTTCCTGATGACAGGCTCTGGGTGGGGCCCACCCAGCTCTGCTCACCCTGGCCGGGCCCAGCCCAGCAAGCGCCTCTGGCTGCCGTGTGCTGCTGACCGCCCTGGGCGGGGCCCAGGACGCGGTGGGCACCCAGCAGGCTGGGGGACAGCGCCTTCCTTTATGGTTCAGGCCCCTCTCTCCTCCCTCCAGCCCTCCACCCTCTCATAAACGAAGTCAAGAATCTGGAATCCTTCGATTCCTTATGCAAGAGGGGCCCTCCCCGGATGCGTGGTCCTTGGCCATCTGGAGGACAGATTTTTAGGGGCTACCACTAGAGTTGGCGGTAGTTCTTTGGAGGACTTGTCTTTGCTTTCCTTTCTTTCCCGTCCTAGCCCACATGACAGCTCTGTTGCTCAGGGAAGACATGGAAAACCCTGTGCCGGAAACAACCCGCCGGCTCTGGAAAGAAGGCTGCACCCTGCGGCTGTCTCTCGCTAAGACGGTGCTCTGGGGGAGCCAGTCTGGGCTAGGGGGTGAGCAAGGAGAGGCCGTGGGCCCCAGGGGAGCCCTCGGAAGAGTGTGGTCCCAGTCAGCTCGGCTTTGTTCCTGGCTCCTGGAGAAGCATCCTCATTCTGCCCAGCCCAGGAAGTGAGGGAGGGTGGGAGAAGGAGCCTGAGAGGGTGTCCCCTGGCCACGGTCCTGTGCGGTGAGGTGAGGTGGAAAGGGCCATCAAGTGGAAGGGAGGGGATAGGGGCCATGGTGGCTCTGTGTGTGCCAGGGCTGTCCTATATGCCATCTCACAGAACTCTCACATTAACCCTGCGAATGAGATCTGTTGTCCCCATTTCACAGGTGAGGAAACTAAGTCATTTGATCAAAACCAGCAAAGCCATGAGGTGAAGAAGTCAGGTCTCGAACCTGTGCCTTTCTGACTTTTGAGCCCACACTCATGCTTTTTGCACAAAACCTCGCACCTCCCCTCTAGGGGTCTGAAGAGCCGGACACCAAGTCCTGCCACTGTGGGCTGCAACTTCCTTCGCATCTTGGAAGCTCCATGTCCTTGAATGGAAAGGAAGACGAGTAGGACTCCCCGAGATCTTCTACTCCCAACCCTGGATGTGCGGAGGGTTCTTCGGGCTAGTAGATAAATGGCCCATCGTGGGCCAGAAGGTGCAAGCCCCAAGTGCAGGCTTGGCATTATTCCCAGGGACTTGAGGTAGTTGGTTTCTGATGAGTCAGCCTGTTCCTTTCAGAAGTCCAGCCCCTCCCTGCCCCACCCCCAATTCCCAGAAGCATCTATATCAGCTGTCTGTGAGGCTCATTCCACTGGGCTAGTTCCGGGCGCCATGGCTGGTCCAGTTATCTATTTCTGCGGAATAAACTACCCCAATCCTGGATGGCTTAAAACCACAACCGCTTCATTATATTTTACAATTTCATAGGTCAGGAAATTGGGTAGGGTTTGACTGCACAACTCTTCTGCTCTGAAAGGCATTGAGGGAGGTATCTCAGTGGTATTTAGCTGGTGAATGGATTGTTCAGGGTTCACTTGCATATCTAGAACCTTGGCAGGGATGGCGTGCAGGCTAGGCTCATCTAGTATTGTCTACCAGCGTGGTCTTTCCAGCACGGAGTCTCAGAGTAGGTGGACTTCTCGCACGACGGTCCAGGGATCCAAAAGCTAGCATTCCAACCAACCAGGGGGAAGCTGCCTGGCCTTTATGCCCCAGCCTCGGGAGGTGATATTGAGGTACTTTGTTCATCCTCTCCCTATTGGTTGAAGCAGTCACAAGCCCACCCAGATTCAAGGGGAGAGAACATAGACCCCACCTCTCACTAGAAGGAGTGTCAGAGAATTGAGGCTATGTTTTAAAAGTGTCCTAATGGCCCAGCTGTCCAAGTTTGCCCATAACCCTCTATTCCCCCACCCCTTCCTTCCCTACTCCTCCCCTGCTTACAGCCACACTCCCACCAGAGAGGCGACCAATGCTCACCTTCTCTTTCAGAAACAACCTGAAACACTCATTCATCAAAAGCGTCAGGGTCTCCACGTGTTACTCCCCTGAGGGGCATTTTCACTTGTGGCTCAGGAATGGCGTGGCATAACCAAAGGAATGCATTGCTAATGGTGGAATTTCAGGCATTTACCGCAGACCAGCAGGGGATATATTTTTTGGCCAAGGGACTTTCCTGCTGCAGACAGCTGGCTGTTCAGTCTACCCTGAACCCATAAACACTAAACTGTGGCCACTGGGGTTCTAAAAGGAGCCTGGACAGCAGCTCCTGCACTGTGGTTCCCCAACCGTCCCTGAGAATCAGCACCCAGACAATGAGAAGGGGAGGGGGCGATGTTTCTGGGCCATGCTGGTGGCGGGCTCAGAGCCGCGCAGATTTACTGCTCCACAGTGCAAAGGGGTGAGATTAAAGAGAGTCGTGTGCGTAGAACACAAGTTTGTTTGAAATTGAAAATATTTATGTAGCATTGACTCCCTCAGAGCGTTCCTCCTTCCTTCCCTCGTTATTGTATCTCTTAGCACTAACAGACCTGTGTGTTGGAAACAAGGAACATGCCAAAAAAACATTATGGGATAACAACTTGATCTAGAATAATGCTGATTGCAAGCAAGGGAGAAAAAAAAAAAAACCAACCCATAACTCCATCTGACACACACACACACACACACACACACACCGCACCAGGACTTTGTGTATCTTATTAGTTTTCTTGGTTCGGTTCAACCTGATGTCAAGATGAAGCGGGAAGTGGATATGGCTGGTATATCTCAGTTTTTTGGATTAATTTCACAAATTTCCACACATATTTCTTTCTTTTTTTTTTTTTTTGAGACAGAGTCGCACTCTGTTGCCCTGGGTAGAGTGCAAGAGTACAATGGTATCATCGTAGCTCACAGCAACCTCAAGCTTCTGGGCTCAAACGATCCTCCTGCCTCAGCCTCCCGAGTAGCTGGAGCTGCAGGCATGCAACACCACACTCAGATAATTTTTCTATTTTCAGTAGAGACAGGGTCTTGCTCTTGCTCGGGGTGGTCTCGAACTCCTGAGCTCAACCAATCAGCCCGCCTTGGCCTCCCAGAGTGCCAGGATTATAGGTGAGAGCCACCTCACCCAGCCACATATTCCTTTTAATATCCCCTACACCTGACCCCAACTTTTTTATTTTATTTTTTTATTTATTTTTGAGACAAGGGTCTTGCTCTGTCTCCTAGGGCTAGGGTGCCATGGCCTCATCACAGCTCACAGCAACCTCAAGTTCCTGGGCTCAAGCCATCCTCCTGCCTCAGCCTCCTGAGTAGCTGGGACTACAGGCATGCACCACAGCACCCAGCTAATTTTTCTATTTTTTGTAGAAACAGGGTCTCGCTCTTGCTCAGGCTGGTTTCAAACTCCTGGCCTCAAGCGATCCTCCTGCCTCGGCCTCCCAGAGGGCTAGGATTACAGGCATGAGCCACCATGCCTGGCCTGCCCCAACCTTTTTAAACCAAAGCCTATAGCACTTAGTTTGAGGGGGAGAGGTGGAGAGATTCGGGGCAGGTTCTGAAGGGAGGCGCCAAAGACATTATGGGTAACTTTAGGCGAATACTTGCGGCGTGCAGGCATTGTTCTAAGTGCTTTCCATATATTGACTCCACATAACTGTCACAACGAGCTGAGAGGCAGGTGCCAGAGTTACCCCTACCTGACAAATGAGGAATGTGAGGCACAGAAAAGTTAAGTGAACAGCCTAAAGATGCAGAGCCGGGAGGTGGCAGAGGTGGGAATTGAAGCCAGGCATGCTGGTTCCAGAGCCTATTAGGCCACTAGGCCGCATGTTGATTCTGGTTCTCTGCCTTTGGCCTATACTTCTGGGATAAGTTCAGATCAAATTCAGGCCAATGCTGATCTCAAGTACGTGAGGGGCCCTGGCTGTCTGGTGAGGAAGAAGTAACTAGAAAGCTGGCTTAAGGCACATGGCCAAGGGTGGCTCTGCCTTTGAAGGATGAGGGGTTGCTTAGAAAACAAAACTAAAGGCCCTTGTTGCAAAATTTGGGAGAGGTGTCTGCCTAGATGGTGACAACAGTGAGCTTTGTTCAGGACTCTCCAGCCTCTGTGCCTCCCAGACCCCTGTAGCCAAAAGGGAGGCTCCGTGGGCCTCTTTTTCTAGACCCAATGCTTCTAGGAATAATCTTCTCAACCCACACAAAAGCTGCCTGTGTCATTCTGCCTGGGCTTCACTTTGCAAACAGTGCTGGGGTTTGGTTGAGAATTATTTACGGGTCTTGGCATGGCACAGTGCAAAGGACATTGCTAGGAGCCAGGAAACCTGGGGCCTGGCCTCGGCTCTGCTGTAGCTTGCTGTGGGATCTTGGGCATGTCCCTTCTCTCTTTTTGGGTTTCTGTCTCTTCATCTGGAAACCAAGGGGTTGGATTATTTGATCTCTAAGATTCCACCAGACCTGAAATCTTAAGATTCTTAGATGATCAAACAGGTGAGTCAACAAAACTTCTAAACCCCAGGAGCAAAAGCCGGAGAAAGTAAGAGAATACAGAGGGAAGAAGTCGACCTAAGCTAGATCCTTTGGAAGCAGGACAAATGGATGAAGCTGTGAGATTTTCAGTCTGCAAGAGCATCATTTTGGGAAATGCCTCTCTGCCTTATGGGATTATGAGTTGAAATCCCTTTAATGGGGAAAAATCTCATTGCAGAATGATTTCCATCCAGAAAGACGTAAATGCAAATCCTCCTGGGAGACGGAATGATCTCATTGAAAATCATACTAACATGTAAATGACTGACATGAGATTTATTCGTGTCAAAGAGTAGGCTTTGAAGGATGGGGGCCTGGGTCTAGGAGACTGAAGACAGAGAAAAGAAAGAGCACCCCAAAAGGTAGGGTCTATAAAAGAGCCCAGTAACACGATGAGTCTACAGCCCATGTTGCTTTGCCCACCACTGCCCCGCCCCCAGGAAGGAGCCATGTTGGTGAGATTTCTGATTTAGGGGACCAGAGGGGAGGGGCCAGCCAAGCTGAGGTGTTGGGGAGGTGCCTGGAGGAGCTGCCTCTGCCAAGCCTGCCTTGTGCCCAGGTAACCAGCCAGAAAGACGCCCTTGTTTCCTCAAGGGCTGGGGCGGGAGACACAGTGCCCAGCTGGCCTGGAGCCCGAGGCAGTGGGGCACGTGGAGGGAAGCCAGGGTGTGCTGAGCTGGCAAGCTGGGCCCTGTCTGTGCGCAGCTCCGTATACATTTTGTGCCTCCAATGCCTTCACCTTGTAGGAAAGTAGTAGCTTGTGTTCTAGCAGCTGTCCCTGGATGTGATATCTCACATGATTTACTAAAGGGGGAGAGCATTTGTTTCTCAATGCAGATGCTGCAAGAGAGCCCCGTGATGAATGGAAGAGCCGGCAGCACAGAGGCTGCTGGGACCGTGGCCCTGACTGTGACCACAATGCTCTGAGCTGCAGAAAGGGAGGGAGGGAGGGAGGGAGGGGCCCGAGCCCAGGCGCCACCAAGGGGAGACAGAACTGAGGGTGGAGAAAGGATGGAACCATTCGTGCTTGTCTGTCAGTCCAAACTGAGGGGCAAGGCAAATCCAGTTGGCGGTCTGAGGGATCTGTAGAGGGGCCTGGTTAGCGCGGGGAGGCCAAGGACGTAGAGGGTACACTTGGCAATCAGAGAGCATTTCCTAACTATTGGCAAGCCACTCGAGCTGTGGTTTCGCACTTTCCTCACTTAAGAGGCAGGAATCATTTGTGCCGTTGTCTGGCCTCATGTGAAGATGCATACAACTGAGAGCTCAGCACACAGTGGGCACTTCTGTCCTGCAGGAGGTGAGGCTGATGGGGACAGGGGCTGTGGATGCCCCAGCTGTCCTCCCCCCACCTCCCTCAGCCCCTGCCCTGCCCCTTGGCTTCTATTTCTTTCCCCTTGCTCTTCTGAATCCACTTGGGAACCCTGGCTTTGCCGGGGTCCCCTGGCTAAGCCCAGGGTCACAGTGTGCACCCAGCCCTGGGTGACGCTCAGGGTGGTAGGGGCTGGTTTCCAGGCAACACTGTCCTTTCAGAGCACTTCTGGCTGGTGGGCAGGGGTCTGATGGGTCTGAAGGCTGCAGTTTGACATGAGCTTTCTGCCAAGGCAGCTGCCCGAATCAGGACCCGGGAACACCCAGAGGGGAAAGCGAGTGTGGCAGGCCCCACGCTCCACACTGCTTCCAGCAGCCGCGGCAGCAGCAAGTACCGGGGTGACCAGCCGCACAGGTATCGGGGGCCTGATGTGGCCCGGCCGTGGAAGGGATGTGCCACTGGAGGTGGAGGAGAGTGGGCTGTGGCAGGAGCAGGGCCCCGGGTATGACGGGGGCGATTGAGAGTCAGGATTCTGAAGTCACGCAGGGATCGGGGTGGCCCTCCTGTCCCTTTGCAACCAGCCAGGGAATGAAGTCGGCAGCACAAAAGCAGGATTCCTTTCAGGAGCTCGTGTCCAAGGTGGGGGTTTGGTCATGAAGACCGAGTGAGAGTCCATTTCCTGTGGCCTGGGCCCAGCTAAGGGGACCACAGCTGGCCTGAGCCACCAGCAGTGTCATGGTTCCATGTCTACCACCCTCACCCTCTAAGAGATGGAAGGGGTCCAAAGCCTGGGATAGGACAGAGTCCTCTGGTGGGACGCAAGAGTGCTGGCCAGGATCCTGGCAAGAAATAGGTGACACTTTCCAGCTAGGTGAGGAGGAGAGTCTAATGAGGGGACTATTTACGGAGGTGGGAGCAGAGTGAGGGAAAACCCAATAGGGGGTGGTGAAGCCTACAGGGACGAGCAATGGCAAGAAGCCACTACCGCCCCAAGGCCTGAAGGGAAAAAGAGAAGGAGTGGCTTCCGGAACCCAGAAAGAGTAATCACAAGGTTGGAGAAGGGCCACCCAACAGGAGCAGTGGCCTTTAGCAGCAGCACGCAGACAACGCCAGGTGGCCTGTGGGGGAGGGAGTTGGGGGAGCAAATCCTCTTGCTCTTGGGTCTCCTGCAGCTGGGGACAGGTCAGCCTACAGTGCAGAACCTGCACAGGACAAGGAGGAGGGGATCTGGGGGTGCCAAGAGGAGCCGCTGACACAGTGAGTGACCCCGGGGCGGGCTCTGCAGGAGATGGAAGGGCGGAGGGCCTGGGCACTCTTCATGCCAGCAGTGTCTGGGAGGGAGGTCTGTGATTTGCAAATTGGGCTGGGGAGAAAGAACCCTTCTTTCATGCTACAGGTGGCGCCACGGAGCTCACGATGGCAGGATGGAAAGATTCTTCCCCAGGTAAGTGGAGTTGCCATCTCCTCTCTATACGAGTTTCCTGAGCCCAGGCTGGGCTGAGGTACCCCCTTTGATCATGGTGAGCTCTCAGAGTTCTAGACAATCCCTAATTATCGCTTCGGACCCCCCCCCACCAATGCCACATCCTCTGGGAAGCTTCCCCTGGTTACACTCCCTACCCCAAGGCTGGGGAAAATGACCCATGTCATTGCACCCAAAGATGCCCAGCTCTATGCCTGCTCATACCATTCATTGCATCGATGGTACCATATCAAATCACCAAGAGCCCCTGGAAAGTCCAGCTGGGGCCTGGCTCATCTCAGGAAAGCCAGTGCCTGGGATGGCTCCAGACATACAATGTGTGCTTAATACATAACCATCAACACAGGCACTGCAGGGCATTTACCAGGGAGCACTAAGGTGACCTCAACTTTACCAGCTATAGTGAGATTCTATAGTTTTTATTTTGATCCCCAACACAAAGGCCACAAGGTGCTGTAGCGCCCTGGATGAGCAACTCCACAAGTGAAGCAGGTCCCACATGAGTCTCCACGGAGCGGAATTCGCCCATCCTGGTTTAATGCGGTGACGCCTGCAGAATGAAAGAAAGATTCTTCCATGGTAATATAATTTCAACCACACAGTGGTAGGAGCAGCAAGAGATGATCTCCAGCCTCCTATTTATGAAAACGATAGCTCAAGTTTATGGTATTAACAGTAACAGCCACTTCACTTCTTCTCCCGCCACCCTCTCTCCGCACACACATCCAGATGCCAGACACAAACACAAACTCATGGAAATGTACACACAAACACATACTCAGAGACGCGTGGGCTCCGAGACACCCATGTCCACACAAGTCTGTGGACACTCATGCACACCTACACGCACAAACCCCCACGCGTCCACCAATAAAGAGCCCTAGTTTGGGAAAAGAGTGCAGACCAAGGCAAGCTGCCCTCTAGGATGTGATCTCATTGGTATTGGAATAAAGACTCTCAATCATGTTCTGGTGCTTTCCAGCTCTTTATTGGACTCCATGGGATAAAAGCAAGAGAGATGAGCATCGCAGAGGCCCTGCCTGGCTTTGTGTTCCCGGACTGAGGAGGCAGCGGGGCTCTTGGCAGAAGGAAGCTGGGTTGCCGGCTGCAGAATAATTTAAAGTAAAAATAAACTGTGGCTGCCACACTAGCAATAAGAAGACTATCAGGAACGATGCTTCCACTGAACTGGGAGAGATGCATCTGCCTGTGAGGGTGACAGCAGAGCCAGGAACGGTACCATTTTATGAGCCTCAAATCTTTGTCTTTCCAGCCTCGGCCCAGGGTCCTACTCACAATATGTGTTTTGGTTTGCTTTGTCTTCCGTTTCCAGGATGATAAGGGAGTTGTACCACTTGGGGTTCAGTACAAGAAACAGAAACCGCTCAGACATTTTAAGCAGAAAGGGATTTAATACAGGGAAGTTGGTGCCTGTAGAACCCCTGGAAGGTGTACTAGTCTCCTGAGGCTGCAAATGACCATAAACTGGATGGCTCAAAACAACAAAAGAAATTGATCCTTTCACAGTTCTGGAGGCCAGAAATCTGAAATTAAGGTGTCAGCAGGGCCACACTCTCTCTGGAGGTTCCTTGCCTCTTCCAGCTTCTGGTAGCTGCTGGCGCTCCTGGAGGCAGCGCCCCTTCAATCTCTGTCCTTCTCTTCTCTCTGTTTTCTCCTCTTCTGTCTGTTGTAAGGATTTAGGGCCCACCTGGGTAATCCAGGATGCTCTCATCTCAAGATCTTTAACTTAATTACTTTGCAAAGACTCTTTTGCCAAATAGGGCCACATGCATAGGTTCTAGGGGCTAGAATGTGGACATAGCTTTTGGAAGGCCACCATTCAAGCCACCGCAGAGGGCTGTTGTGGAAACTCTAGGCTCGATCTCCAGGAACAACCCTCAGAACCCTGCAGGACTGACCCACCAGGGGAGCCACCATCTTTGCCACATGCAGGAAGGCCAGGGGCCAGGAAGCCACCAATGGGGTAGCTGTACTTAAAAACCTGCTGGAACTGTGGGCTCGAAATCAGGATGAAGCCTCTGTTGCCACAGTAACTGTCTCTGGACACTGACAAAATTGGTGAGTGTTGAGGCCAGGAGTTCAAGACCAGTCTGGGCAATATAGCAAGACCCTATCTTTACAAACAAACAAACAAACAAACAAACTGGTGAGTGGACACTGGAATGCTGCTATAGAAAATTCCAAGTCTTCTTGAGCCCATCAGGTGCCAGGCAGAGTTGACTGCACAGAGTAGGTGGTTGCTGGTTGTCTGTCTAGCATTCACTCAATTCATTTCTAAGAAAAGCTTCTGATTTACATTTAGGAAGTGTCTTTGTTTGTGTTGCTATATCAGAATACCACAGACTGGATAATTTATAAACAACAGAGATTTATTTCTCAGAGTTCTGGAGTCTGGGAGGTTCAAGATCAAGGTGCTGTTAGGTTCAGTGTTTGTTGAGGGAGGGCTGCTTTCTGTTTCATAGGTGCTGCCTTATTGCTGCATGATCTGGAGGGGAGGAACACCTGTGTCCTCACATGGTGGAAGGGACAAAAGGTACAAATTCACTCCTTCAAGCCCTTTTATAAGGCACTAATCCCATCTATGAGGGAAGAGAGCTCTCATAGCCTAATCACCTCCTAAAAGGTCCCACTTCTTAATACTGCTGCATTGGGGGTTCAATTTCTCCATGGATTTTGGAGGGGACACAAACATTCAGACCATAGCAGAGAGCCACCCTGTATCAGCTATCTATCTATCTATGGCTATGTAACACACTAACCCACAACATGACTTCAAATAATCACAATTCATTATTTCTCACTGTTCTGTGGGTTGACCAGGTTCAGCTGGGTGATTCTTCTGCTCCATGTAGTGTCCACTGGTGTTGCAGTCATCTGGAGGCTCAGCTGGTCTGGGTTGTTCGAGATGGCCCCATCCACACAGCTGGCAGATAGTGCTGGATGCTGGCTAGGAGATCAGCTGTGGGAATTGGCTAGGGTACTTCAGTTCTCCTCAACGTGGGCCTCTCTACATGGATGCTTGGGCTGCTTCAAAGCATTCTATGAGGGTGTGTTCTAATCATGGAAAAGCAAAATCCATAGATTCCTTAAGGCCCAGCTTTGAAATTTGCACAGTGTCATGTCTGCCTTGTTTTATTGGTCAAAACAAGTCACAAGGCTGACCTATATTCAAGGGGAGGGGAAATGGACTCATCTCTCAATAGAATGACTTTGTGGCCAGCTTTACTCCACCACTCACCCCTAACTACTCTCAAACCACGTGCTTCTGGTGGAGTTGACACCCCTACCTAGAGTGGCACGTGACCCATCACAATATCTTTTCTCCAGCAACAGCGATTGGATTAGGAATGGTCATATGATCCAAGTCATGCCAAAGAGACAATCAGACACTTTGGGCACTTTTGTTACAGATTTCAGGAAAATATGCTCTTTACTTTACATGGCAAACTTGAACCAGAGCAAATATGAGAAGATGCTGCCACCATCTCGTCTTCAATAGGGAGTTCAAGAATGAAGCCAGCAATGGAAGAGAGCCAGAGCCAGGAGGAGAGAGAGGGAGAAACTGAGTCTGGATGACACATTTTAATTCCTGAATACAGAAAAACCTCATCCGGCTTGGACGGCCCATGGGCATCCCCAAGCCAATCGTGCCACCTGGACAATGTGCCAGGGACACAGGTAGATCCTCTACCTGTCCTTTTCTACCACCCACTGCCAGGTGGTGGATTAGAATGAAAGCAGCCCTTGGATGGAATTTGACCAGTCATATGATCATTTATTAGGAAGGAGATACAAGGATGGTGATATAACCTGTTCCTATAGGCCTGGAAATGTCCTCACTCTGTCCTCACATCCTCTGATAGGCACTTTGCATGCAGGATTCACTTTGAGGCCGATGCAATGATATTCTCTTGGCAGAATCAGCTAAACTTTTGGGTGGATGAGCCACCATAGTCCTCTGAAAACAGGGACATGATAGAGGACCAAATGGAACTCCAGATTAAAGTGTTGTTTTGAAGGTGTCAGGTGGCTGCACTAGTCTTGTTCCTGCCGGGACATGGAGCCCACAGTCTTAAGCCATATATTTTAACATTTCTAAGATCACTGCTAATTAAGAAACCCTCGGCCAGGCGTGGTGGCTCACGCCTGTAATCCTAGCACTCTGGGAGGCCGAGGCGGGCGGATTGTTTGAGCTCAGGAGTTTGAGACCAGCCTGAGCAACAGCGA
>NW_012141969.1:642629-666228 GCF_000956105.1 Propithecus coquereli
ATCTTTGCAATTGTGAATTCTGCTGCTATAAACATTCTAGTGCAAGTGTCTTTTTTATAGAATGTCTTTTGTTCTTTCGGGTAGATGCCCAGTAATGGAATTGCTGGATCAAATGGTAGATCTACTTGTATCTCTTTAAGGTATCCATATTGCTTTCCACAGAGGTTGCACTAGTTTGCAGTCCCATCTGGTGTATGTTTAGATATGGATACTTAAAGCACTGAGTAGTCACTTCCGAAGTGTGCATTCTTATTAGGGTCTTTCAAATGCTAACTAACCACCCCTTAGGTAAGTTCACTTACACACACACACACACACATATTGCTCTGTATATATAGAGATGTTTTAAAGTGCAGTGTCACACAAGTAATATAATATCATTCTGGTAGGATGAGATGCCACATGTGGCCTTTTAATAAAAAGTTCTCCCTTTCTTTGCTTTCAATGGGAAGGAAAAGAGGTAACTAACAGGGAAATTTTTGAACCAATCAGGGGAAGCTCCATGATGCATAGGGACATAGGGATCTCCGAGGACTGTTAAGAAGACCCATGCTATCTAGGAATCCTCTGAATCATAAGGAAAATTATTTGTGCCGACGTATATGTGCATTTGGGGTGTGAAGATAGGGAGAGTGTGGCAGCTTTTATCAGATTCTAGAAGGGTCCTGAGACCCCAAAGCATTGAGAATCTCTGAACTAGGCATAGTTGGGGGAAGGAGGTATAAAGAAACAACTTGGTTGGAGATAGCCTGGGGAATGTTTAGCAATTTCTTGGAAGTGATCGATCTATGGCTTCAGGACTTGTGTTCTGCAGAGGAAACTTCAAAATATTCACAAAAGGTCAGAGAGTGAAGTAAAAGTTGAACATTTCGGAAGAAACAGTGTTTCTAAAATTTTATTTTTAAACATTTTTAAACTATGATAAAAAACCATAAAATTTACCATCTTAACCATTTTCAAGTGTGCAATTCAGTAGTGTTAAGTATATTCACATTGTTGTGAAACAGATCTCCGGAACTTTTTCATCTTGCAAAACTGAAATTCTGTACTCAGTAAACAGCAGCTCCTCATTTTCCCCTGCCCCCAGGCTCCTGGCAACCACCATTCTACTTTCTGTTTCTATAAATTCGAGATCCCTCACATACCAGTGGAATCATGCAGTATTTGTCTTTCTGTGCCTGGCTTGTTTTATTTAGCATAATGTTCTCAAGGTTCATCCATCTTGTTGCACATGACAGGATTTCCTTTGTTTTTAAGGCTGAATAATATTCCATTGTCTGTATATACCACATTTTGTTTATGCATTCATCTACTGTGGACATCTACTTCGGGTTGTTTCTACCTCTTGACTATTGTGAATACTGCTACTATGAATACAAGTGTGCAAATATCTTGTTGAGATCTTGCTTTCAATTCCTTTGGGTATAACCCCCAGAAGTCAGACTGCTGCATCATTACTTTTAATTTTTTGCGGAACCTCCATACTGTTTTCCATAGTGGTAGAAGCAATAGTGTTTTTAGCTGAACCTAGAGCAGGCTCACTCCTAGAGTAAGGCACAGAAATTCTGGTCCCTTTTAAAATAGCTTCGTTGTATGTGAAGGCAGTATGCGGTAGCGTTTAGGATCAGTTAGACAGAACTGGGTTCAAATCTCAGCTCCACGCCCAACTGGCTTTGTACTAATCTCTTTAGATCATTACTGACTCAACTACAAATGGTTCATAATAGTACCTGTCTCACAGGGCTGTCATAAGGGCAAGGAAATTATTCTATCATTTTTATTAATATCTCACTAATGCATTTTCAGTGCTTACTGTGTGCCAGGCACTGTTAGAATCACTTCCCAGATATTGACCCTTATAACAACCAAATGAAGTAGGTGCTATTATTTTCAGATGAGGAAACTGAGGCACAGGGCAGTTAAGTCACTTGTACAAGTTCCCGGAGCAGGTAGTGGCACACTGGGGTTCCAGCCTAGGCTGTCCATCTGCGAGTCCCCACTCACAGCCGTCTGCTCGGCTGCTTCTCAGGGGAAGGCAGGAGCATGAAGGACAGACAGGAGGTACTGAGGGGACAGAGCCTGCAGGAGCTGAGAAAGGGAAGTGATTTGTCTGTGCATGTCTGAGATCCTCAGGCATATCCTTTGGGCACAAGGGCCTTACCTGGAAATTGAGAAAGAGAATTGGGAGCTATTTGATTACATGGGCCTGGCAGGGGGAAGTGCTCAGTAAATAAGAACTCTGGTCAGCACTATCATCTCTCCCAGTCACTTTTTTTTTTTTCGAGATAGAGTCCTGCTATGTTGCCCAGGCTAGAGTGCAGTGGCATCGTCATAGCTCACTGCAACCACAAACTCCTAGGCTCAAGCCATCCTCCTGCCTCAGCCTCCCGAAATGCTAGGATTACAGGCATGAGCCACCACGCCCGGCCTCCCAATCACTTCTGACTGCATCCCTCCCTTGAATTGCACGTCTTTTGCGACAAGGTCAAAACTCGACTTCCTGCTTTTGCTAGGGTCCTGGGAGGCCCAGCTCTTTTTCCCAGATCTCCCTCCAGGTCCCACCACTCCCACCTCTAAGAGTGGGATTGTTCCTGTTCAACCCAAGGGCAGGTGAGTCCCGGTGAGCCCCCAGAGCAGCCCCTCATAACATAAGCGCAACACTCATGGGGCGGGGGCCTTAGAGTTTGAGACAGGTGGGGTGTAGGCGTCAGAGAATCACATCAGGGCTCAGATCTGGAATTGGTGCTCAGATCTGGAATTGGGGTGTGTGTATGTGTGTGTGTGTGTGTGTGTGTGAAGGTGCGGCACCCACACCTCACCTACACAGAAAACAGAAAGTCAACAAAATGCCCATTCTTCTCTTCTGAAACTTCTTCACAGATCTCTTTCCTTCCCGAGGTTCTGTTGAGGACACATGTGTGGTGTTTCTGCCCCTGCCCCGCACCCCCGATGACAAAGGAAAACAAAGAAGTAAGGAAAAGCAAGAGAAAGAGGAAAAAAGGGAAAGACAGGGAGAGAAGAATCCCTTCCCTATTCTCCCAATAATCTTGACTTTCTGGGATGTTGCCACCATTACTGCTTCAAGCCCTCGTTGTCTCATCTCTTCAAAATTTCAAGTCCCCAGAGTTTGAGGCACTTTTCTCTGCATCTTAAGGTGAGATCAAGTAGATTGCCAGTAGGCAGCAAATACTCAAGAGGGGAACAAAAAAGTATTTTGATGCTTTTAAAATTTGTTTTCTGAACAGCCTGATGATCAGGTAAACACTGTAAGTGTTCATGAGTGGGCAGAGCAACCAAATTACAGAAAACACTCCCTGCGTGCACCATGGATCCGTTCCCAGCCTCCTCACCGATTCCTCCTACCCTAAAAATTGATTTCTTCTCAACAGTCAGCCCGAAGGAAGAGTCTGAAGATCTCAGTAGTGCGTGCTCTCAAAACAAGTTGTTTTTCATCTGAAAATTGGGAACTTCTGCTTGAAAAACAACAATCTATGGCATAAACATGGCAGTGGGGTCTGAGCATGTGGATGGGTGAGTGGGTGGCTCTTGTTGAAGGCGGTGATCCTGGGGGGAGCCCCTTCTGCCGTGTCGAATCTGAGCAAACAGAAGGCCACGTCTTCCCCCAAAATGCATGGGGACCTCTGGGGAGAATCTCTGGGAAGCTTCAGGTACGCCGGCTCCTCACTGAAAACAGGGTCTCCTAGCTTGGGGCACTCGCCCACCCTTGTCCTCTATTCTACTCTGGTCACCTCGCTCCAGAGCTCCCCCTTGGTCCTGGTCCAAAACTGTTTCTTTATCTTTTGACCCAGCAATTCTACTTCTAGAAAGTTATCCTTCTGATCTACTTGCCCGTGTGCAGTAAAATACACGCACCAAGCTGCTCATTGCCACATTCTTGGTAACAGCCCCAAACTGGAAGCCACTTAAATGTCCACCCGAAGAGGACTGGTTAAGTTAATTACGGCGCACTCAGATGACGGGATAATAAACAGTCCTTCGACATGCACCAAAAGGAAAAGCTCTGTGAGCTATACTGCTGGCTGAGAAAAGTTAGCCACAGAGCAGTGTGTGTCCCCAACTGAGTTGGCTTTCCCCCAAAGCAGACCTTGAGACAAGAATTTGGGTGCAAGTCATTATTTGGGAGGTGATCCGGGAAGCACAGTGAGGAAGTGAGGAAGCGAGACAGGATAGGGAGTAAAGCCAACAAAGGCTGTGTGAATGGGCAGGTCACCGTGGTGGGCTTCTGGGGCTCAGTCCCATGGGAGCCCTCCTAGAGACCGCATGGAACATGCCTGAGAACGGGGGACAAGGAAGCTGAGATATTTATCCCCCAGCTCCTGCCCCTCATTGGTTGAGAGGCATTCATTTCCAGGCGTTTCCAGCCAGCTCCAAGTTCCTTGGCCAGAGAACATCCTCGTGCAGAGACGCGAAGGCAGAGGCAGGCTTTGAGCAAAATGTCTGCAGTTGCCCTGGAGGTGGGTGGGGGTGATCTAGGGGATGTGAGCAGAGTACCGCACCATCTGCAGTGCTCCCATTTCTGCATCCAAAAGTGTTCTTGATATATAAATATCATACATATGTTTGGAAAAAATTCCAGGGTTGTGGGCCTAGAGGACTGGGGGATAGTGTGGAGAGGTGCTTTTCACCTTGAACTCTTGTACCATGTTTGCATTTACAAAACCATATCCATATATGATGTAAGTAATTTCAAAACGGGTTAGTCATCTTGCAGCTGCCCTCTGTACAGCTACTAAAGGCCCAACTTAGTGGTTCTGCCCACCTTAGGTCTCTTCCAGGACCGAACAATAGTTCCTGGCATGAGTTATGTGCTGTCTGAGCACCACGCACGGCACGATCCCCTTTCCATGCACTGTTGAAGCTGAGCCCTATGACAACCCTGCGAGGTGGGAACTAGAGTCTCAACTTTCGAGAAGGGAAAACTGAGGCTTACAGAACCTACAGTAACATCCTTAACATCATATGAGAGCGCGGGTCTGCGGGTGGAACCAGAATTTGAATCAAACTCATCTGTCTCGTGAGCCCGTGCCTGCAGCCATCACATGTGTCTCCACAGCTTCTCCTCATTCCATCTTGGGGAAAACTTGAACTTTTCTTCAGGCAACCTGCTTTCCCCTCCCCACGTGGAAATGGGCACCGAATCTGCTTCAGAAGCTGCTGGCCCCTTGGTAGCCTTTTACAGCTGACGTGTCCCAGACACAGTGGGGCAAGGTCGCTGGAGTGGAGTCGTTCCCTTCTGGTATGGGCTGACTCGTGTCCCCCCAAAAAGCTATGTTGAAGTCCTAACTCCCAGGATCTCATAATGTGACTTGATTTGGAAGTAGAGTTTTCACAGATGTAATCATGTTAAAATGAAGTCATTAGTGCGGGCCCCAATACAATATGACCAGTGTCCTTACAAAAAGGGGACATTTGGATACAGAGGCAGACACATACTGAGGGAGAAGGCCATGTGAAGATGAAGACAGAGATCAGAGTGATGCATCTACAGGCCAAGGAACCCCAAAGATTGCCAGGAGACCACCAGAAGCTAGAGGAGGGGCAGGGAATAGATTCCCCTCACAGCACTCAGAAGGAACCAACCCTACTGACACCTTGATCTTGGACTTCCAGCTTCCAGAACTGTGAGACAATATGTTTCTGTTGTTGTGAGACATCTAGTTTGTGGTATGCTGTAACAGCAGCCAGAGCAGACTAATAAACTCTTTTCCAAGGCTGCTACTATTAATACGTTGTCACCTTCCACTCTATCACGTATTAGCCCCCTAGTCCAGGAGTCTAGGAAAAGAGGGAGTGGAGGCAGTTTTTACAGCGGTGGTGGTTCCCACCTCCACCTCTGACTTTTACCCCAGATGGGCTGAAAGTCTTGTTGCTAATAAGAGGACATCTAGAAAGAAAACATCTAGTTCTGGCCCAAGGCTTCCATAATTGCATAATAATTCATTCTGTCTTTGGTGGTTGAATGAATGAATGAGTGAATGAATGATGTCATACATCCCTAGTGCCCTCAACCTCACCATAAATAGAAGCTTCTCTGCTTATGAAATTTCGGCCCACAAACTTTGATAGAAAAGCACCAGAAAAAAATGTATACTGATTCTGCTGCCATCAACAAATGAAGTGAGTTGTGAACAGATTCAAGGACAGTCATCAGACTCCAACTTGTTCACAAATAGAGGCATGTTTATATTTCTTTCACTCTTGCTCTTCCCCTCCCTCCCATCCTTATTGCAAACCTTTTTCAAAGTGTAACATACAGACAGTAAAGTGTGCAAACCATGAGTGCACAGCTGAATGAATTTTTACAAAGTCAATTTACCTGTTAGCCACCACTGAGATCAAGACCTAGGACATCACCAGCACCTCAGATGATTCCGTCATGCCTCTCAGTCTGTAAGCAACCACTTTTCTGATTTCCGCCACCACAGATTACTTTAGTCTGGTCTTGGACTTCATGTGAATGAAGTTACACAGAATGCACTCCTTCGTGTCTGCCTTCTTTCCTCCATATTCTGTATGTGAAAGTTGTCTATGTTCTTGTATGAAGCCATAGTTTGTCCTTTTTCATTGCTATATAATATTCCAGTGCATAACTGTACCACAATGAGTTTATCTACTCTATTTCTAAGGGACCTTTGGGCTGGTTGTCTCTGGTTTGGGCTAATATGAATAGTGCTGTGCTGAACATCATTCCCTAGGTCTTTGGGGGAACGTATGAACTTCTCTGTGGATATTTACCTAGGAGTGGAACTGCTGGGTCAAGGGCAAGCCTCTGTTCCACTGCAGAGGGTACTGGACAATTCTTCACAATGGCTGCACCAAGTTACACGCCCATCAGCAGCATATGGAGTTCCAGTTGCTCCACATCCTTACCAACACAGTATTACCAGTTCTGATTTGTTTCGTGTCACTGTATGAGCCATTTTGGTGGGGAAGTGTTATCTCATGGTGATTAGAATTTACATTTCCTGGATGAGCACTCTTGTTGAGCGCCTTCTCCTGCACTTACTGACTTCTGCTTTGGATCATTCCTCCCTTCCTTACCTCACTCTTTTTTTAAAGCCTCTCCTTTTCCTCTTTAAAAGCCAGTTGCCCAAGCACAGGGAGAGGGGCCTCCTTGGGGCTTAGCAAAGGTCCCCCTTTGCCTGTGTCTGCACTCTCTTATCGTCTCCAACTGCCGCAAATGTCACCGCCCCAACACAGATGGGCCCCAGCAGGGTTGCTGCGCATGTGTGTGAGGAATGCGGTTTCTGTATTCTGGCCTTGCCCAGCCTGCCTACCTTGCAGAATTATTTTCCATTACATAAGACTCTGCAAAAGGCCTTGAGTTGCTGAGAGGAAAGGCACTGCATAAAATGCAAACTAACAAAAGCATTGATATCAAGTAATGGGGGAAATCCATCATGCCCTTGTCACTGGGAGAGGCCGATTATCTGATGGCTGCTGGCACACTCATCCAGGTAGAAAAGGCAAGATCTGCAGGCTATAAACAGCCTCCTGGCCCCTAGCCTGGCCAAATACTCAATAATTTGCCTATCAATTAAGCCAAAGGAGAGGGGGTATGAGTAAGAGGGAGGGAGAAAGGCAGGCAATTGAGCAGTAACAGCTTGCTTGTCACAAGGCCACCTCCATTAACCTTATCCTAGGCTCTCCCAAATGGCTCATTTAAAAGTGTTCAGTTTGTCCATCCATGAAATGGGCCTAACCGAGCCGAAGAATGCTCATCTCATACTTCACAGAGATGATAAGGATAAAATTCATAAAAAGCATAAAGCATTTGTAGTTGCAGAAAGAAGCAAGGGGCAAAACCAAGATGGCCAGGTCAGATTTAGCAGTGGGTCTGAGTCCAGCATGAGACGTCTGTGATTTTGGAGGGGCGGGTGGCGTTGTGAGGCAGATCACCTTGATGGCCTCCCCAAGCTCCAGCCTGCTAAAGGAACTTGAATCTAATTCAGATGTCTACTCCCAGGAAAGGGGACTCCATCCCCAATTCAGAGACAAATCTTTACCACTCTAACTGAATCAATGGCGATCCCCCAGAAACCGGTTTTGCAAGTGGAGTCATGTGATCAGGTGTTGGCCAATGAGCTGTGAGCTAATTCGGGGGTGGGGAGGGCGCTTCCTTACTTTTCCTTAGGAAGGAGACCCTGGAAACACTCTTGATATTCAGCAGGCCCATTCCAGGACAGCTAGAGTGTTTTTTTACTAGTCGGTACCCTGCTGTACTGGTTATTGAATGTTTTGAATATCATCCCTGGCTGGAAGGGACAGTTCTTTGTCACTGGAGGTTTTGTGTCTGCATGCGATGCCTGGAAGTGCAGCAGGGTTTTGAGACCAGTTGGAGGCTGAAACTGACACACACAGCAAGGAGGGCAGAGCCAAGAGGGTCACAGGAGAGGAGGCTTGAAGTACCCATATTGGGGCCCTTCCTGCCTTGGGCTTTCTAGTTACGCGACAGTAAATTCTTTTATCATTTTGAGTTGCAGGTTTCTGTTACTTGTAGCCAAAAGCATCCTAAGAAGGCAGCCTACTGATAATTCGAGAACCAGAACAGTTGAAAAGGCTCCCCTAACCTAGGGCAGTTTGAGCTGTAAGGCTGGCTGGCCGGCCTGTCTCGACTCATGACAACCCATCAGAGGGTAAGCAGAAGAGAGTGTGGACATGAATTGGTGAGTGGAGCCCCCATGTTGTGCCCACTCCTGGCTTGAGGCATCTCAGGACTTATGGGTGAGGCTAAGGATCTGGGGGTGTCTTCTCCTGCCCCTCCGTCAAGAAGAGACCACTGGAGAAACAGAGTCTCTCAATTTGGGTTTCATGAAGTAAACAAGGACACTGAGAACTTGCTAGGGGTGTGTGGGGCAGGGTGTGGGTGCAGGGGTAGGGGTCTCCTAGGTAAAGAGAATACAGTCGTCCCCACTTATCCATGGTTCCGCTTTCTGCACTTTCAGTTACCCGCAGTCCGAAAATATTAAATGGAAGATTCTAGAAATAAACATAAGTTTTAAATTGCACACTGTTCTGAGTAGCGTGATAAAATTTTACACCATCCCACTCCATTCCGCCCAGGGTGTGAATTATCCCTTTGCCCAGCAGACCCAAGCTGTCTACACTACCCACCTGTTAGTCACTTAGTAGCCATCTCAGTTAACAGATTGGCTATCATGATATCACAGGGCTTGTGTTCAAGTCACTGTTATTTTACTCCATAACGGCCCCAAAGCACAAGAGTAGTGATGTCAGTAATTCGGATACGTCAAACAGAAGCCACAAAGAGCTCCTTCAAGTGAAAATGTGACCTTGGCATTCCTTGACTTGGGTTCAGTACTATCCATGGTTTCAGACATCCGCTGGGGGGCTTGGAACGTATCCGCTGGAGATAAGGGGAGGGCTACCACGAACTGAGACTGAGACTGTTTCTCACAGAGGGCTCTGCGTCCCCATAACTGTCACAGCCATGTGTAAGCTTTCAGCGTGCAGAGTACTGTTAACTGCACCGTGTTCGCTGCTAGGCGTCTCTCACTCGTCCTCCACAGAATCACCGATCACAGCCTGCTAGAGTCCAAGAGGCCTGAAAGATGATCTTAGATGGGGGAACGGAAACTCAGAGGGATCAAGTGGCTTCTTCCAGGTCACACAAATAGGGAATGGCAGAGAGAGGCCCTGAACTGGGTTGCAGGACTTGCCATGCAGTGCCCTTTCTGCTACCCACATGGCTGGGGAGCAGAGACAGGGGGCGCCGCGATGGATGGGAGAGGTCTGCTTAGGGGCTGCCTGGCAAAATGGAGCCCGCGAAGGGTGACAGAACTTGCTAACTTGATCTGGTCTCGGTGAGCTCCTGTGTTTCTTAAGCCTTGGAAGACACAAGAGGCAGTCCCTGAGGACTGCCTGAGGTCTCATGTTTCTGAAGGTGCTTCCTTTCTCTCATTCACAGACTCTGTGCTGCAAGGAGACAGAGTGGGGGATGGGGGGCACCACGTGTGCCAGTTGTCCCTGCCTAAGTCTTTGCTTTGGCTCAGGGCTGACCTCGGCTTAGGACTCAGCATTCTTCATGTACCCCAGAGAGAATGTGCTTGCTCTCAAAGCATTCATGGGCTGTACAGGTTGTAATGAAGCCTTCGTGGGAAGATGGAGGAGGGACTTACATCGCAGGTCCAGGCCACTGAGTTTCACATTGCCCGGGGGCACTTTTCATGTGGAATACAGTTGTGAGAGGTGCCCCCTGGAGGTGTGCAAGGCAGAGGCCCTCTGCCATATCCCATTGTAAAGGGAATAAAAAGTCTCATCAGGGTCCTGCCCACACCCCCTTGGCCCACCCCGGAGGCCACCGAAGGACAGCTCCTGGACACAGGGACTGTTTCCTGGGATGGTCACTAGTACAGAGTCAGTCGCTGATGCTAGGGGGTTAACACCCTAGGAACGGCTCTTGATCACTGATGGAAGGGAGTTAATACATAAGTAGTCTGGTTCCTTGCTCTTCTGTTCACAACCCCAGGGTACGGGGTATGTTCCACACAGTCTCCCAGGGGAGCCCCAGCAGGATTGAGCCCCAGTCGCCCACCTGTTCCTTAGCACATCCTCTCTTGGTTTCTCTCCCTTCCGTGTCTCACTTCCCCAGCCCCTCACCATGCTTCCTGGGATCCCCTCCCCAATAAACTACCTGCACCCAAATCATTTCAGGGTTTGTAGGGGGAACCCAGACTAAGACAACCTCAGGGTCATCCCTTTCACTAACAACTGCCAACAGAGCTTTCCTTTTCACCTCCCCCTACCTAGCCTGGCCCCAGCCTTATTTGCTGCAGTTTCTTCTCTCCTGGATCTTACCCCCACCCAACATTACCTCTTGAGAGCAACTGTGCCCTGCCCAGTTTCTATCTTCCACACCCCCATAGCCCTTGCCCTGCCTGGCCGACACACACACCTGTTACAACGTCAAAGTTTTTCCTGTAACTTAAGGAAATGGGAAAGTTTATCCCCAGATATGGGCTGAACTCAGTGGAAATAAAAAGGGAACAAAATGACAGTGCTCATGTTATTTTATCTTTAATTCCGCAGCATCTTTAACGATTCCCAGCAGATAGGAGATGTGGTAGATTAAAGACGGCCACCAACACTTTCATATTACTGGAAGTCTAGGTCCCTTCCCTTAAATCTGGGTGGGCTCTGTGACTTCTCTGACCAATAGAATAGGACAGAAGTGATATTGTGCCGATTTTGGTGCCGAAACCTTAAGAGACTGGCAGCTTCCACTTGCTGTCTCTTGGAATACTCACTCTTAGAGCTGCCATGTAAGAAGTCTGACTCGCTTACTAGAGACACCACGTGGAGAGGCCCTGAGATGGAATGAAGGAGGAGAGCACCCAGCGAGCTCAGCCTTCTAGCCTTTCCTGTCAAGGCACCAGACATGGCCCATTTTGGACCCTCCAGACCAGCCAGGCTGCCAGCAAATACTGCTAAGTGTTCTCAACAGATGCCATGTAAGGAGCAAAAGAATCACCCAGCTGAGCCCTGCCTAAATTCTGACCCCCAAAGTTGTAAGACCTAATAAAATGATTTTCTTTTGAAGCCACTAAATTTAGGGATCATTTATTATGCAGCAATGGATAACTGGACCAGTAGGTATTGAAGAAATGTTCATTGAATGAAACAGCACAGGAAGGAGGTGACAAAAGAAAGAAGAGGGAAGAAGGAAGTACACAGAAGAGGAGAAGGAGGGAAAGAGGGTAGTTCCCAGTTGCTCTCAGGAGGCTGCAATGGGGCTGTTTAAATGGCAGGTACTTGCAATGCTCATGATTTTGAGGAGAGCTGGTTCCTTTCGCATAAGTTGTCACCTATATTATGTGTCATTTAACACTGTTACCCTGATTACCCTATTACTTTTGAGTGGACCAAGAATCTGTACTCTGGGCAAAAAATACATGAAATGTCCTGGCTGGAGAAATCCGTCGAGCCCCAGCAAGGCTGGTGCATCTGTACAGTGTGGTGAAGAGCCCACTCGATCAGATCCTCTCTGGGGGAAAGTGTCCAATTCTGGACACCTCAAGAGGAAGAGTTAGAAGCTGAAAGAAGCTGGATCTTGAGAATGGAGGTGGCTCTGGAGTTTGGAACAGCCAAGGACGAGACCAGATGACAAGTCTGGCCGTGGCTGCTGCCATTTCCATAACCAAGGCCAGAGCTCTTGCTCATACTCATGCTTGGCCCTCTAGGGGCTTCTGTAGACCCAGCACCTGTGCTAACCTCATTGTGTCTCCGTGCCTTAAAACTTGAGAGAGCCTAATAGGATGAAAAATAAAGTGAGCGGTGCGTCCGAACGTATATGCTTCAGAAGTGCATTTGTGTGTGTTCTGTAGGTTGCATGTGTGAGCATGTGGGTGAGCAGTTTGCTAGGATCTCCAGGCTTTAACCTAGGAAATCAAATAGGTTGATTCTCTCTGTTTCCCCTCAGAAAAGACATTTTCTTTACAGTTTCCTCTGTGGTGGGGCAAAGAGCTGGCTACTGTTGTTAACTAAAGGGTAAGTGGTAAGACAGAGGTTTAACATATCTTTAAACCTGACAGTCTTTTGTTTTAAGCAGAATGTTAGTGAGAATCCAGTAAGGTAAATTAGATAAAAGCCATGCTGCTTTGATGTGGATGGAGGAAGAGGCAGGGGCACAGAGCCCAACCATTGGCATTCCCCACTCCAACACCCTGAGGAGACCCCAGGGATTCCCTGAGATTCTATAGAGTTGAGAGGCAGAGGAGAGTGCCCTGGGTGAATATGGAACCCCTGGATTCTAGGCCTCTCTCTGCCACTAACTCTATGACTCGTCCTCTCTGAGTCTTAGCTTTCTCAACTATTAAATGGGGATCGCACCCATTAGGATGCTCTCAGCAGAGTCTAACAACAACAAAAATCTAAACAATAAGAGTATATTAATCTCTTAAATAACAAAAAGTCCAGAGGCAAATGGTCTTAGGTTGAGTGGCCAAAGAAGTTATCAAGGACCCAGGCTCTTCCTAGATTTCTGCTCTGTCATCCCCTCATAGTTACAAAATGGCTGCTGCTCCTCCTACATCTCATATCCTTGCAGTGGCATTCAAAGACAGGAAGAAGGTGGATGGGTGATGGTGGCAGCAGTCTCCTTAAGCAGCAGTCCCCAACCTTTTTGGCACCAGGGACTGGTTTCATGGAAGACAATTTTTCCATTGACTGCGGATGGGGTGTTATGGGTCAGTGGGGTGTGGTGCGGAGCTCAGGTGGTAATGTGCGGCCCATTTCCTAAGAGGCCACGGACCAGTAATGGGCCATAGCTTTTTTCAGGGAGAAAAATATTTCTGAGAAATTTCCCACTAGGATCCTTGTGAGGTTTTATTGGCCAGTTCAGGGATATCCCTCAACTAAATCATCAAAGAGTGGTGATGGCACGATGATTGACCTAGGGTAATTGAAGTCATCATCTGGGGTCGAGCCCACCTTCCATGAACACATTGCCATCAATATCAGAACAAAACTGGAATTTTGTCACCAAGCAACTGGGGGGTGGCTATCGGTAAGCCCGAAGAGATGCAGCGATCTGCCCTGCATCCCTCACGCTTTTAAGCAGCTGTAAAAGTCCAACCAGGTGTTGACATTGAAAATGGCTTGTCAACTAAACGGTCCCATGGACACTTTAAACCAGTATTGTGCTCCAAGGTCCTGAGCATTGGGTTTACCCCACACAGGTGAGCACAGTACTGCTGCCTGAGAACCACCTGTTTCATTGACTTTAACTCTGCCTTTTACGGCCAGGCTGCAGGGAGAGAAGATTTAACCCAAGTTTAGAAATGTAACCCACAGCCCCGGTTCTCTTCTTTGGTAGGCAACCAGCATTTCGAGCCATCAGACATATGTATCTAATCTTATCTCCTCGTCAACGCGATTTTCATTGATTATTTGATTACATGCAGGACGTGTGTGGTTGGCGACTGCTCTCGATCTAGTTTCACCATGGTGTCGTCCAGCCTCAACTGTAAATGTAGAGACATGAGACTGTGTCAATGCAGTTCGCTCAGTGCCATGCCTGTCCCAGTGCCCATGCAGACCAGCCCTTAATAAACGCTTCCTCGCTGTGACAGGGGCAGATATAAGAAAAGCTGCGGACCTTTCTGGTAGCTGGCTTTTTTTTTTTTTTTAACCTCCCTCCTTCCCCAAAGACATCAGTTTCCAATTTGTGAACCCAACCTGTTTTGGAAGGGTTTAAGAAAACAATACTTATAGTCCTTACAACTTCTTCCGACAGAGAACCAAGTATTACATTCCTCCTATACCCATGAGAAAACACCGAGGCACACAGTGGTTATTGATGTGGGGAGGTGGGAATTCATAGCTGCTTAAGGTTTCGTGGAGGATCAGGGTGGGGTTTTAGGCTGTTGCGAATTGACCTAAGCCAATTTGGTCATGCAAAACGATTAGGTTCTTTGTGGGAAATCTCTGTAGCCTCCAATGATTAGAGGTGGGTGAGAGGGTAAGTCCCCTCCCCACACTGGGCCACTGGGTTACTGTGAAAGGAAGTCTTGCTCAGTCTTCTGATCAAGCTGCAAAGCAGTCATATAACTCGTTCTGTGAAGTTCAGTGAAGTTCCAGCTCTCTGTCCTTTCAAGAGCTCCAACAGTGCCTTGCAGGAGAGTTCGCCTGAGGCGAGCAGTGGGATTCTCTAACCTTCTAGTCTGCAAAGGTGCAAAATCCACCAAGTCGGTAGGTGGGCGCACACAGGACCACTTAGGAATCAAGCCCAGGTGCCGTTCATACAAAGTACAAACCACGGAGCGCGACGGATTTTCCTACTCTGTCCCTGCAAGGGCTGGAACGCCGTTCCCATTTCTATTCCATTCAGCCCTCTTGTACGCAATCAGTTCTACCACTGACAACTCCTTTCTAAGGTCCTTTATGCTAATGAACAAAACCTCTGGCGCTGTTTGAAGCACAGGTCGTGGTGGGCTCTGGAGTGTGGGCTTCTGATAACATGCTAACTGACCACTCCTAAGCTCCTGTCCCCAATCAGGCCCACGATGAAACTCACTGCATACCCATATACGCACCAAGTGACCCGCATGGACTTCACTTTAAATTGCGGGCCACATAACAACTGTACATTTCCTGCTCCTTGTTGACACAAACAAAATAGAACAGCCTATGACAATGTAGTACCACCTGTGGTGAAGTTGGGCACCACCCAATTGGGGAGGGAAAAAATATTCTCGTTCAGCCAGCTCTTTACAAAGTGTATTAGAGCAAGACAGCTGTGGCCAGTGAGGGAGGGGGGGTCCCTGTCCTCCCACCTCAGCCAAGGTGGTTCTGCTTCTGTGTGAACTTGCTGGCCCACTGCATTGGACAACCTTGAGAACTTTGAAGACCTTTGTGGTGGCCCCTATAGGGAAAAGGGAAGAGAAGAGGGGTGGGAGGAAGGATGGGATGAGGGTGGAGGAGGGACCAGAGGAGAGGTGGGAGGAAGGAGGATGGGAGGAGAGATGGGAGGAGGGACCAGAGGAGGTGTGGAAGGAGGAACAGCAGGAGGCATGGGAAGAATAATGGGAGGAGGGCTGGGAGGAGGACTGAGAAGAGGGTGGGAGGAGGAATGGGCGGAAGAACAGCAGGAGGCATGGGAGGAAGGATGGGAGGAGGGCTGGAAGGAGGGTGGGAGGAGGGATGGGAGGAAGATGAGTGGAGGAGTGGGGGGAAGAACAGCAGGAGGCACAGGAGGAAGGATGGGAGGAGGGTGGGAGGAGGGATGAGAAGAGGGTGGGAGGAGGGATGGGAGGAAGATGAGTGAAGGAGTGGGAGAAAGAACAGCAGGAGGCATGGGAGGAAGGATGGGAGGAGGGCTGGAAGGAGGGTGGGAGGAGGGATGGGAGGAAGATGAGTGGAGGAGTGGGAGGAAGAACAGCAGGAGGCACAGGAGGAAGGATGGGAGGAGGGTGGGAGGAGATGCAGCGGGAAAGGAAGTTGGGCTGGCCTCTTTGGGGAGGCAAGAGTCCTGCTTCATGCTGACAGAGGAAACGAATGCCTTTGCTGTGACTTGGAGAACCCCCATTCACAGGCTTCCAGGAGGCAGGTGCGGCGGGGGGGGCTTGCTGTGTTCACCCTTCAGCAAGGAAGGACTTACTCCCTGCAGCCAGCCCCTCTCCAAGGCTGAAGAAGCTGCCCTGCCCAGGGTCTTTCCAGCTTCTGCGGCAGCCCACGTCCAGACGCTGATCAGTGCGAGGCTATAGAGGCTCACCCCCGACCCCAACTCCGGACAGCTCTGAAGGCTCACCCCAGCTCTACAGCTCTCCCAGGGGCTTACACTGTAGTTCTCGCTCCCTTCCTGCCCGGGTGCTGATCCTAAGACAGCTCCCTCAAAAATGTCCCACCTGCTAATCTCCATGTCAGCATCTGTTTTCCCGGGGAAACCCAACTTGCAACAGCACGAATGGGTCACTGTGTCCACCTGAGCTTGCCGGGCTGGGCGGAGCGTGCTGGTACTAGGGCACGGACCCCTCTCGAGAGATAAAGAGGCAGCAACCTGCTTTAATGACCAGCTAGTTTGCAGACCTTTCCTTGACCTCGGCTTTGGCTGCCTTCTCCCTCCCTCCTCCTGCCCTGGTAGGCCCTCTCTGAAGGCATTCATTAGACCTGGGTTTCTGGTTGTGTGCATTCTCGAATCTTCCTTTTCCCCCTGAGCAGTCTCCTACATCCTGTGGGTTTGCCTGCTTAAAACCTGAAAAGGCAGGAGAACAGAAGAGAAGAATTTAGACAGGGGACAGGGGAGGAGAAGATGAGAAAACAAGTGTTCCTGCCTCTAATATGTAAAGAATGGCCCTCTTCCATGCAAAAATGTGACAATCGGACCCCCACAACGGCTTCCTCCCGCCCTGAAAGTGTTAATCCACCTCGCAGGGGGAGGCTGGCCTCCCCACAGGCTATTTCCCTGGGCCTGCCAGGCTGAGGATCAGGCCCGTTGTTAATAAGTAATGACAGCCCAGCTCCTCCATGCATTCCCCTGGGGTTTTGTGTCAGAAACGTCTTCCCTCGCTGCAGCTCGAGCTGACAGGCTCCAGCTCCCGGCAGGCAGCTGTGAACACAGGCCAGCCCCTGCCAGGATGCCCCACGTCATCCGGCCCAGAGCCCCCGGGCTACAGAGAGGGCAGTAATCCCTTCCCTCCTCCCTCCTCAGGTGAGGATGACATCAGCTGTCGGCAGGGACTACCCGCCCTGGCCAGGAGGGAAGCTCACAGCCGCCTTCGGCGAGGGGTGGGGCCGTGCCCTAGCGAGTGGCAGATTCCTAAAGCCTAAAGCCAGCGGGAGACAGGCTATGCGCCTCCGTCCCTGCCTCTGCTCCATGGGGAATTAGCTCACGAGGGCTGCGACATCATTTTAAAGATGCTCCAGGAATAGATTAATTCAGGTGGCCGTGCTTACTACCAGGAAGTTCTTTCTTATGTCTGACCTAAGTAACACAGCACGTTTAGCACTTTGCATTTGCCCAGAAAGGGTTCATAAACAAAAGCATTCTGGAACTTTAGGGAGAAATAGAAAATGTTTGTTCTACCATGCCAATGCTAGGTCCTGTTTTAAAATAGAGGCTTTATCATTATTCAGGTATGGTGAGGTCATCAGATCAGCAGACAATTGCCATTGAAAAGATAGTTTGCTGTACTCAAAGAGGAGAGGGCGTGTCACTCCATGGTGGTGGTGGGTGTCACTCCATGGTGGTGGGGGCGGGGCGGCGGGAGTCGGTGTGGGGGGATGTCACACTGGGAAGCACCAGGTTTGATCAGAAAGCAGAGGGAAAGAAGGAAAGGGAGGGGGGGAGTGCCTTTATTGTGGCTTCCCTGAGAAGGAAGGAATGGGAGAGGCAGCATAAGCAGGTTTAGGATTGGCTAGTTTGGATCATTTCAGTGGGCTGGGGGGTGGGTGGGGCTGTCTCAAGTTGTCCGGGCCCTGGGGTGATGAGGACAGGAGAAGAATGGCCCAGAATGTGAGAGGCATGAGCTCTTTATACTATACTATCTCTAGGAACTGGCTGACCCCAGGAGGGGACCAGCCCTCCTGGATCGGCAAGGCCCCAGGTGGCAAAGCACCAGACACAGAAAATAAGACACGTGGCTGATACAGGTCATCTTTCAGCCTCCCAGCGCACATGGTTTACACCGATTGGAATAATGTTCAGTTTATTATTGTTACTTGAAATCCACCTTATGGCATGTTCCTAGCAGTATTATTAATTATAATAGAAATTGGAAGCAGCCCAAATGTCGATCAGTATAAGAATGGTTAAATAGACAATGAGCTTGCCACCCTATGGAATACTACACAGCAAATAAAAAGAAAGACATACCTACGTGCACTGATATCTAGTGTTCATGAAGACGTGTTACAATTTTAAAAGTTGTAGAACCATTCACAGAGTACAATCTCATGTATGTAAAAACAAAATGAATAATCACAAATCTTTTTGTGATATGTGTACATACACGTACACGACTGTATAGAAAAAATATCTGAAAAAGAATACACACCCGAGATTAATGGTTTTGACCTCTGGGGAGGGTATCGTAGATTGGCTTCTCGGGGAAGCAGGTGTTGCGGTGGAGTTAGGAGTTCCTGGGGTTTTTTGGAAGTAGCATCCGTGGAAGGAGAAGTCACGATCGGGCAGGGGCAGCCAGAGGGAGACAATGCAGATTTGAAAAATTGGCGCCAGGCCAGCAACAGCTTCTGCAAATGGTGCCCATCAGGGGAGCCCCGAGTTAGGCAGAAATGGCCAGCTCTGTGGACCACCGCCTTGCTCAGCAACTGGCCAGGGGCCACCAAGGAAGGGCTGAGGGGACCCTCAGGCTGTCAGCTGACCACACTTGGAGTGGCTGGACAGTCCTCCCCCAAAGGGTTATGAGAGCAGCTCAGTTCCACATCTGCCACAGAGGGGTTGGGGTGCGATGATGAGGAGGTGACAGGGAAACTTGTACTTGCCTAGCGTTTGACTTTGTGCATAGTGACTGTACCCATATATGTAAGTTATAAACAGAGGAACAGACAAATATTCTAATTGGCTTATATCCTTGACTCCTCCTCCTTATCTCAAGTCCTCACATGCTCTCAGCAGCTGCAGGAGCCCAGGAATCCACCCAGCTGCAGCATTTACCCAGTTTCTTTTCGTCTGGCTTTAGCTCAGAAGACCATATGCTCGTATCTACTTTCTCCTCTTCCGACAATGCCACTCTAGCATAGTTAACATTCCTTTCTAGGAACGGTTTTTTCAGCACTTTGCAGACTCAGTGTGCCAGGTGCGGTACTAATGTCGGGGACAGAAGCAAGAGCTTAGGTCCTCGCGGGGAAATGGAGAGTCATATTTGCAGCTTCGCGCTTTCAGGGCAGTGCGCGCTCTTTGCTGAAGGAGAGGTCCAAGTAAGGGGCATTAGCCAGCATGATCCTGACCATCCCAAGTATGTTCAGATCAAGGCAAGCTTCTTAAATGGGTGGTATTTCGACTTGGCCTTGAAGGATGGAGAAGGAAGGAGACAGCATTCCAGTAAAAGGGAATAACATGGATAAAGGCAGGGAGGTGGGAATATGCAGTACATTTGTAGGCTCCCACCTAACAGTCCAGAGGTCAGACTACCTTCGCACAAATCCCAATCCAGTGTCTCCCAAGGTTGGGCTTCTCTTTATCCTGCCATACGGCCTCCTGTGGTGTTTAATTCAGCCCCAAATTACAAACACTGGCTTTCCTGCAGCAACAAGCTGCTTACAAAACGGCTGCCATGGTTCCAGACCTCACATTCTCACACAGCACTGGCCAAGAGCAAAGAGAACAATTTCCTCCAACAGCTACCAAGGAAGACATTGTTAATATCACTTTCCCCTAAGGCCCCAGCAAATGTCTCCTGACAGCGGTCCACAACCTTTTTGGCACCAGGGACCAGTTTCATGGAAGACAATTTTTCCATAGATGGGGGTGGGGGGTGGGGAAGGGGATGATTTCAGAATGATTCAAGCACATTACATTTATTGTGCATTTTATTTCTATTATTATTACATTGTAATATATAATGAAATAATTATACAACTCACCATAATGCAGAATCTAATGCTGCCTCTGATCTGACAGGAGGCAGAACTCAGGCGGTGATGTGAGTGATGGGGAGCAGCTATAAATACAGATGAAGCTTGGCTCACTCACCGGCTGCTCAGCTCCTGCTGTGTGGCCCAGTTCCTAACAGGCCACAGACCGGTACCAGTCCACAGCCCAAGAGTTGGGAACCACAGTCTCCTGACATCTCATTGGTGCTAGTTGAGTTATGTGCCTATCCCTGGACCAATCACTGAAGCAGGGTGGATTTCTAGACTCTGGAAGAGCTCTCTCTGGTTGGTTGGAGATGGCGTTAGCTTAAAGACAATGCCAATTCCCGTGGGGCAAACAAGTGTCAGAATTTAGCAGTTACTCCTAAATCTAGAACAGGAGTTGAGATATGAATGTAGCAAGAGCCTTCAAAAACATCGTTAGAGAAAAAGACAGGACAACGTAATTTTTTTCCCTGCTACATTTTAATTGCCCTTTGCTGGCATGCAGTGCATAAATTAAGAGCTAGTTAATGCTGTAATGCGTAAAACAATTTCATGCATCTTAAATATTGCACTTGTACTTTAATTCCACATTAAGTGGTCCCCTGAAATTTTTAAATTTACAAAGTCACTGCTGTGATACATGAAAAAGGTGTTAATTAAGTGTTAATCAGTAGCCAGATAACCTTCCCTGAACCCTGCCCAAGGTCTCCAAAATGACCCATTGCCAGAGAACGCCATGTGATGGCCACAGAACAGAGAGCACAGAGCAGACATGAAATGGTTTCTTAGCCACATCCCAGCCAATTAAGGCAGATTTGCCTATTATGCAGTTCTAATTAAATGACATCCACTTTAGTGGACACGAGGCTAATAATAATAATAGTATTCAAAACACTGGGGAAACACTAGCTAATTAGCAAGCGGGCTTCCCTTTCTGGGCAAGAAAGAGGGCTTCTTTTGGGTGGGCTTGCTAAGAATCTGGAGGCACGCAGAAGGACAGATACAACGGAAAGATATGTTTCCTCCCATGAAGGGACCATCTTATAGACCAGCACTTCTGAAAGTGTAGTCCAAGGACCATTGCTGGTTCACAATGAGAAATTGACAGCAACCATTCAGAAACCTTGAAAGCAACTTGACCTTGCTGTGCTATCCAAGCATGTGGTCAGTGAACTCTTGTTGAACAGGAAATAAATCAGTTCCAACTTCCATGGTAAATCACATGTGGCATGAGCTCCATAATGGTCATATGAAGTAGGGCCACATATCAGTCTGTGATGGACTGGAAATTAAATACACACACACACACACATATATGTTATCTGATCCTTCACGATATTTGAGAAGCGCTGTTGCAGACCCATCAGTGTAGAATAAGGAGATATGGGTTTAGTTACATCCCCACAAATAAAGCAAAGGAATTGGAGAGGAGTCTCAGCAATGTGCTGTTTCACACCTCTAGGTTTTTCCTCGTGTTATTTCTCTGCTTGGAATGTTCTGTGTGTCCCCGGCAACCCCACTCCTTACCCAACCTCCTTCGCACACGTGAAGTCATCTTGGTTCTAGGAAACACTGCTTCCTTCGAGAAAGCTTTGCAACACCCTCCTCCCCCTCCCACCCCGTAACAGAACTGGCTCTTCCTCCTGGGTGCTATTTCAGTCCTGTGCGAACTCTGCCGTGGTTGCACTTTTCACACGGCGCCGAGAACATCTGTGTCACTTTGCCTGATGGCACTGACAGATCCTTGAAGGTAGATGCTTTATGGCTTTGAATGCCTACGCAGAGCACAGGGTAGATGCTCATTAAATGTTTGCCAAATGCGGTTAAAAAAAAAAGCGTAAAATATACATAACATAAAATTTACCATTTTAACTATTTCTAAGTGTAAAGTTCGGTGGCATTAAGCACATTCACATTGTTGTGTAACCATCACCACCATCCATCTGCAGTACGTTTTTCATCTTGCAAAACTGAAACTCTGTACCTATTAAACAGCTCCCACTTCTCCCCCTCGACTTCCCCAGCCCCTGGCAACCCCCATTCTACTTTCCATCTCTATGAATCTGACGACTCTAGGTACCTCGTATGAGCGGAATCATACAGGATCTGTCCTTTTGTGACCAGCTAATTTCACTTAGAATGTTTTCAATCATATGTTGTCACACGTGTCAGAATTTCCTACCTTTTTAAATGAATTCAGTTTAGAATATTCCGGGTTATTATATAGTTGTGCAACGAGTCGGGAGGGCATCCCCCCTTAGTTTGGCCTGTACTAGAAGCAGAGAAGAACACAGAGAACAAAAGGGCGTTGATGAGCCAGGAGGTGGCAGCAGAAAACAAAAGGGCACACTGTGCCCTGCAGGGCTCCTCCCCTTCTCCTGCCCCTGTTTGCTCCGGTTAGGTTCCGCTCAGCTGTTCGGCCTCTTGAAAGTAGGAGTTTCTGAATGGGGACAGCCTGCCCAGGGAGGAACAGGCCTGAGAGGCCTTCTGACAGGAGGGCAGCAGAGCGCAAGTGACAGAAGAAATGGACTCAAAGTCCCAGCTGTGGCCCCACCAACACTCTCTGCGTGACCTTGGGTGAGCCACCTAACCTCTCCGAGCCTGGTCTATGATATGGGGATGATAATACAGCGTACCTTACAGGGCTGTTGAGGGGATCTGGTGATGTAATGCCTATAAACCACTTGGTAGACTCGGAAGCACTGCACGTGCCAGTTGCCGTTGTTTTTATTGCTAGTATGGAGGCCATTATAAACCGGAAGAAGGAAATACAGTTCATTATTCACATTTCCCAAGGAGAAAGTGAAAAATAGCTACAGCATCATTCAGCTTTCACCTTTGGGGCATTTCTGGGGGTCCTTTCTCATTTACTTCTTTCACCCTCCAAACCTATGCCTTGGGAAGAGTTCCCGCTCCATTCAGAGGAATGCCGTTAATGCCACTACACTGCCAATGAGAGAAACAAAGAGGCATGACAGAATTCATTCAGGGTGTCAGCAAACATGGGTTGGAAGCACGAGCCATGCACCGGGTTGGGTGCCAGAGACAAAAAAGCCAAATGGCTTGCCCCCAAGGGGCCTGCACTGTACAGCGTGACCCAATATGTAAGCAGATGTTCACATCTTCCATTTGCCCCTCCAGGTCTACCCTCCATCTTCCTCCACCCCCTGCCCTGTGCCCCAGGAAGCTGACCCCTATGCACTCATCTCAAAGGGCTCCCCACCCTTTGGCTCCCATTGGCCAGTTCCAGCCAATAGGGAAGCCCCATCAAGAGATCAGAGGGCCGAGGAGAATGAGGTGAAGTATTTATTCTCCATCGTCCTCTTTCTTTCTTGACAGGGTCTTGCTCTGTCACCCAGGCTGGAGAGCAGTGGCATGATCATAGCTCACTGTAGCCTCCAACTCTTGTGTTCTAGCGATCCCCCTGTCTCAGCCTCCCAAGTAGCTGGGACTACAGGCGTGCACCACCATGCCCAGTTAATTTCAAAATTTTTCAGAGACAGTAACTCAGCTGTATTTCCCA
>NW_012141969.1:670043-671423 GCF_000956105.1 Propithecus coquereli
GGGTGGGAGGGGGGGCAAGGGCAACATACGTAACCTAAACATCTGTACCCCCATAATATGCTGAAATAAAAAAAAAATGTAATGTCTGGTTAGCCAGAGCACTAGAGAGGGACAGAGGGGAATAAAAAGATGAGAAGAGAGAAACAGAGGAAGAAATGTACAGGAAAACATCTGGAAAAGAAAGAAAAACATACAGATAAGTGAGGAGAAATGCCCACATGCAAAGAAACAGACCAACACAGACAGAGAGAGTTTGGTTACAACTGCGGGCCCCAACCCCCGGGGCCTCACATCACTGCCTGTGCTCCACCTCCCACCCCTACCCCAACCCCTGTCCGTGGAAAAATTGTCTTCCATGAAACTTAGGAACCGGGCCACACAGCAGGAGGTGAGCGGTGGGCCAGTGAGCAAAGCTTCATCTATGTTTACAGCTGCTCCCCATTGCTCGCATCACCGCCTGAGCTCTGCCTCCCTGCAACCCTACCCCTGGTGCAGAAAAATTGTCTTCCGTGAAATGGATCTCCAGTGCCAAAAAGGTTGGGGACCGCTGGTTTACAAGATCAGAAGAGATTCAGGTTGTCTCAAGAGAACGAGATTGCTTGTGAGGCTGCATGCCGTCTAGAATTGGACAGCTGATGAGTGCTGAGCTACTCCTAGGCATCTCTCTGCCTCTCTCTTGAGGCTGTGAGGTGGTTCTGCTTCCCTTTGTTCTCTCTCCACCATTGGTTTTCTGCTCCTCACAACGTAATCAGCCGTGGACAGGCCGATGCTACCTTCTGGCTATGGCTGAGTGGCTCAGATTCTCTGTGCAACCAAGTGAAATGTTGCCAAGTAGGGAGAACCGGACTGGCCAACTTGCCTTTCCTCACCAGACTATGCAATGCTGTGCCATGGGTCCTAGATAAGCCTCTGATTGGCTGGTTCTGGGTCTGGGGCCCTTTCTGGTCTAATCAGTTGCCGCCAGTGAGCTGGGATGCACTACATGGAAAAGAAGATAGTTACCAAGATGGCATATCTTGAGGGCAGACAGGTTCCCTGAGAGGAGAGCCTGGGGGTGCAGACACAATGAGGCTTGAATAGGGGGAAACAAATAGATCCACACACTCACCAAAGATGTGTAGGCCCCACCCATCCCATTCTTTGTACCTCTGACAGATATTGTCCTCCTACTGTGGGTGTGAGTCCATACTTATCAGTGTAGGGAATGCCAACATCGATCAGAAATAGGAGAAGCAGTGTCGCCTCTCCAATCCAGGCTATTCCAGATAGCTGTGCGACCTTGGGCAAATTACTTAACTTCTTTGTGCCTCAGTTTTGCCATCTGAAATGGTGGATAATAATAGTCCGTCCTTCACAGGTACTTAGCTGCTTAGAATAGTG